>NC_059072.1:367460213-367782130 GCF_020497125.1 Mauremys mutica | reverse complement strand
ACTTCGTTCACTGCTTCTCAGCTATCGAGTCTGGGATCTTCGTGGCCATGGCTGTGGATCGGTACGTAGCCATCTGCCATCCCCTGAGATATTCCACCATCCTGACAAACCACATGGTGGTCAAGATTGGCCTGGCCGTCGTGCTGCGTGGCAGCATACTCGCACTTCCCTATCCCTTACTGGCAAGGCAGTGGCCATATTGCAAAACCAACATCATCCCCAATACGCACTGTGAGCACATGAGAGTGGTGAAGCTGGCCTGCGCCGACATCAGCGTCAGTAGTTACTATGGCCTATTTGTGGTATTCGGTAGGATTGGTCTGGATGTATTTTTTATTGTTGTGTCCTATATCCAGATACTCAGGGCCATCTTCAGCCTCCCCACAAAGGACGCCCGGCTCAAGACGTTTGGGACTTGCGGCTCCCACCTCTGTGTCATCTTAGCCTTTTATATCCCAAATCTCTTCTCTTCCCTCACAACCCGATTTGGGCACAATTTACCCCTTCATTTTCACATTTTTATTGCCAGCGTTTACCTCTTTCTGCCCCCCATGCTAAATCCCATCATCTACGGGGTGAGGACCAAACAGATCCGGGACAGGCTGCTCCAGATCTTAAGTCATAAAGGGACTAAAGTTTTTTCCTGGTGCTCTAGGTCTGAGACCTAGGTCCATGCAGACCTGGCTGGTGACATGGTGCTGGGCCGTCTCCCCTGAATCACTTACTGGTCATTCAAAGAGACAGTAAAGCCTTTCCTGGCCTTACTGTGTTTTCTCAGCGTAACGTACTATGGAACCGGTGACCGTACAACTCATTAACACATAGGGTTGCCACCTATCTAATTATAATCATAATTGTCACTGGTCATGTGTTACAACTGGACACTACCGACAGTGGCCAATGCCAGGTGCCCCAGAGGGAGTGAACCTAACAGGCAATGATCAAGTGATCTTCCTCCTGCCATCCATCTCCATCCTCTGACGAACAGAGGCTAGGGACACCATTCTTACCCATCCTGGCTAATAGCCATTTATGGACTTAGCCACCATGAATTTATCCAGTTCTCTTTTAAACATTGTTATAGTCCTAGCCTTCAAAACCTCCGCAGGTAAGGAGTTCCACAAGTTGACTGTGCGCTGCGTGAAGAAGAACTTCCTTTTATTTGTTTTAAACCTGCTGCCTATTAATTTCATTTGGTGACCCCTAGTTCTCGTATTATGGGAATAAGTAAATAACTTCTCCTTATCCACTTTCTCAACATCACTCATGATTTTATATACCTCTATCATGTCCCCCCTTAGTCTCCTCTTTTCCAAGCTGAAGAGTCCTAGCGTCTTTAATCGACCCTCTCCAAACTCCTAATCATTTTAGTTGCCCTTTTCTGAACCTTTTCTAGTGCTAGAATATCTTTTTTGAGGTGAGGAGACCACATCTGTACACAGTATTCGAGATGTGGACGTACCATGGATTTATGTAAGGGCAATACTATATTCTCCGTCTTGTTCTCTATCCCCTTTTTAATGATTCCTAACATCCTGTTTGCTTTTTTGATCACCTCTGCACACTGCGTGGACATATTCAGAGAACTATCCACAATGACTCCAAGATCTTTTTCTTGACTCGTTGTAGCTAAATTAGCCCTCATCATATTGTATGTATAGTTGGGGTTATTTTTTCCAATGTGCATTACTTTACATTTATCCACATTACATTTCATTTGCCATTTTGTTGCCCAATCATTTTGTGTTGTGAGATCTTTTTGAAGTTCTTTACAATCTGCTTTGGTCTTAACTATCTTGAGCAGTTTAGTATCATCTGCAAACTTTGCCACCTCACTGTTTACCCCTTTCTCCAGATAATTTATGAATAAATTGAATAGGATTGGTCCTAGGACTGACCCTTGGGGAACACCACTAGTTACCCCTCTCCATTCTGAGAATTTACCATTAATTCCTACCCTTTGTTCCCTGTCTTTTAACCAGTTCTCAATCCATGAAAGGATCTTCCCCTTTATCCCATGACAACTTAATTTACGTAAGAGCCTTTGGTGAGGGACCTTGTCAAAGGCTTACTGGAAATCCAAGTACACTATGTCCACTGGATCCCCGTTGTCCACATGTTTGTTGACCCCTTCAAAGAACTCTAATAGATTAGTAAGACATGATTTCCCTTTACAGAAACTATGTTGACTACTGCTCAATAATTTATGTTTTTCTATGTGTCTGACAATTTTATTTTTAACTATAGTTTCAACTAATTTGCCCGGTATCGATGTTAGACTTACCGGTCTGTAATTGCCGGGATCACCTCTAGAGCCATTTTTAAATATTGGCATTACATTAGCTAACTTCCAATCATTGGGTACCGAAGCCGATTTAAAGGACAGGTTACAAACCTTAGTTAATAGTTCCGCAACTTCACATTTGAGTACTTTCAGAACTCTTGGGTGAATGCCATCTGGTCCCAGTGACTTGTTAATGTTGAGTTTATCAATTAATTCCAAAACCTCCTCTAGTGACACTTCAATCTGTGACAGTTCCTCAGATTTGTCACCTACAAAAGCCAGCTCAGGTTTGGGAATCTCCCTAACATCCTCAGCCGTGAAGACCGAAGCAAAGAATCCATTTAGTTTCTCCGCAATGACTTTATCGTCTTTAAGCGCTCCTTTTGCATTTCGATCGTCAAGGGGCCCCACTGGTTGTTTAGCAGGCTTCCTGCTTCTGATGTACTTAAAAAACATTTTGTTATTACCTTTGGAGTTTTTGGCTAGCCGTTCTTCAAACTCCTCTTTGGCTTTTCTTATTACACTCTTGCACTTAAGTTGGCAGTGTTTGTGCTCCTTTCTATTTGCCTCTAGGATTTGACTTCCACTTTTTAAAGGAAGTCTTTTTATCTCTCACTGCTTCTTTTACATGGTTGTTAAGCCATGATGGCTCTTTTTTAGTTCTTTTACTGTGTTTCTTAATTTGGGGTATACATTGAAGTTGGGCCTCTATTATGGTGTCTTTAAAAAGGGCCCACACAACTTGCAGGGATTTCACTTTAGTCACTGTACCTTTTAACTTTTGTCTAACTAACCCCCTCATTTTTGTATAGTTCCCCCTTTTGAAGTTAAATGCCACAGTGTTGGGCTGTTGAGGTGTTCTTCCCACCACAGGGATGTTGAATGCTATTGTATTATGGTCACTATTTCCAAGCGGTCCTGCTATAGTTACCTCTTGGACCACCTCCAGTACTTTCAGGTGTGTCGTTATAGGGAGAATGAAAACTCTGACATCCTGTTATTTCTCCCCTTTATGTCTTCTTCCAAATTGCTAGAAAGCCCTTTGCTGTAACCCGGGTCAAACAGTATGTGACTCTATGGCCCGAATTAGAGTCTTTTGGTAGCAGCATCCTAGAAATAGTAAAGTTTTGTACCCGTGACCCCTTTCACCCAGCAAGCATCTGAGTGTAACCCCCTTGTAAACGAAAAACACTTTTTAATATATTTACTGTTAGAAATGCTAGGGGCAAAGTGGGGTTTGCGGTGGAGGTGACAGCCCAGGACCCGCCATGTAATAACTTTGTGACCCTCTCAGAAGTCCCAACCCCTAGGTTGAGTATTCGTCTCATTCCAAAGGTTTGTGTGTTTGATCGAGCGCTCATAATTCTGTGGTTCATAATTCTAAGGTTCTACAGTAGAAGCTGTTTTACATCCTCCTTAACAGCTAATGGACTGGAAGGTGTTTCATCATCTCGTGTGATACGCGTAGTTCATGCTGCTTCTTTCCAGATGTGGAATAAAACTATTTCTTGAACACATAATTGCCCTGTGCCTTTGCTAGGATTTCACTTGTTCTGGAGTCATGCCGTTGCTGAGAGGTTCCTATTTTACACATTTCCTGGGTTAATCCTTGTGAAGTTCCTCCATAAGCTATTAACATCATTTGTTCTATTTTTTGTTGTACCTGTAGGCTGCTTGTGGGTTTTCCCAATCCCACAACATATTTTAGTAGCACATACATAACTAACTGTCATAACTTCATATACAATGACTGCACATACTCCTTAACAGGATATTAATGTTAAACAGGTTAATACTTTTCGAATGGAACCTCATAAGGCATCTTTTGTACACAACATGCCATTATTATAAAACAGCAGTGAATATGGGGGTGCTAGGATGTCACAATCTCCACCTCCCTCCCCCCAGCTGGGATCCCTCTACTCCAGGATTGGAATGGGGGCCGCTGCAGCCTGACAAGGAGATAACAGTGAGTGCAGCCAGGATGCAGCAGCGGGGCCGACAGGCCAGTCCGGAGTGGTGAGGGAAGCCAGGAAGTCGAATGAAAGCAGCTGAGGGTTGGGAGTAGGGTTCTGAGGCAGACGAGTGAGGCTGTGCATCCTACACCTTGTGTACCCTAAAGCTCGGCTACAAAGTCCTGAGGGAAGAGATCCTTGTGTGGCTTATTTCCTTAACATCAGCTCCCCTTTGTTCTTCCCACCTGGGAATGTGTAGCCCTTTGCCCTGAGACTGGCCCCAGATGCAGGACAGGGATCAGCTTTGACGCTTGGAGGACGACAGCTGAGTGATGTGAAAGGATAAGCCCCGGTGTTAGCTGGGAAGGTGGGATGCTGGGCAGAGGCCGGGGTGGCTGCAGTAGCTCTCAGGGAGGGAGATAAATGGCACATCTACCATTAGCCGGCTCTTCACACACATACACAACACTTTTCATCACTACATCTAGAATCATAGAATCTCAGGGTTGGAAGGGACCTCAGGAGGTATCTAGTCCAATCCCCTGCTCAAAGCAGGACCAATTCCAAACTAAATCATCCCAGCCAGGGCTTTGTCAAGCCTGACCTTAAAAACCTCTAAGGAAGGAGATTCCACCACCTCCCTAGGTAACCCATTCCAGTTCTTCACCACTCTCTGAGTGAAAAAGTTTTTCCTAATATCCAACCTAAACCTCCCCCACTGCAACTTGAGAGCACTACTCCTTGTTCTCCATTCTGCTACCACTGAGAACAGTAGGAGGTGCTCATATCACATGAGGTGATGAAACACTTCCCACTCCTTAGAAGTCAAGGAGAATGTTAAACAGCATCCAGAGTAGAACCTTAGAGTTACGAACACAATATTATGAACTGAAGAATGCAACACACATCTCATGTGGAATCAGAAGTATGCAATCAAGCAGCAGCAAAGTTTTAAAAAAATCAAGCAAAGAGAGGACAATTCTGTGTTAAATATAAAGTATTTTAAAAGGTGAAGTTAAAAAAGATTTCGGAGGGTTAGGAAACAATAGAAAAACTGATATGGGATTAATTTAAAATAAAAGTCTAGGATTATAATTAATGCCAGTCAACGGCTGGGTTTATGAAAATCAGTCTTGTCAAATAAATCTGACTTTATCCTTTAATGAGAGGGCACATTTGGTTGATCAGGGAAACTGTGCAGATGCAATAAACTTTGATTTCTATGAGGCATTTGATTTAATATTGGAAAATATACCAATTAAAAATGAACACAGTGCAATATCAGTAGAGCATATGTAACATGGATATAAACTGGCTAACTAACCGATCTCAGAAAGCAGTTATCAATGCCCCATTGTCAGTGAATGGGGTGAGTGCAGTTCTGCAGGGATCAGTTCTAGGGCCGATGCTATTCAATATTTCCATCAATGATCTACACATGGCATTGGTGAAACTGACTATTATTGGAGGCTGGGAAAAATGCCAAAGAGTGAGGGACTTCATTTATGGAAAAGACAGTCAAGTGGAGAATTTCATGGGGAGAAAACAATGGGTAATCATGGTCTCTGTAATCTAGCAGAGAAAGGCAGAGCAAGACCCAATGGCTGGAGGCTGAAGCCAGAGACATTCTTGTCGGATATAAGGGCCAAATACCTAGTACTGAGGGTGATTAGTTGTTTTGACACACCACAAAGAAAAGTGGTGGATTCTCCAACTCCCCATCTCTGCAGATCCCGATTGGATGCTATTCTGGAAGATCTGCTCGAGGCTTGACTAGACCTAATGGGCTAGAGTGGTGCTGCTGTAGCACATCAGTGCAGACACTGCTAACACCAATGGCTGGGGTTCTTCCGCCAGTGAGGGCAATCCTCCTCCCCGAGAGGTGGTAGCTGGGGCGATGGAAGAATTCATCCATTGGCCTCAGACTGTCTACACCAGGGTTAGGCTGGTATATCTACATCTCTCCGGGGTGTGGGGTTTCTTGCTATTCACTATGTTTCATAAAAATAAAATGCAGTTTTGGGTTGCATTAGCATAGGCACAGCATGCCAGTCACAGGAGATGAGCACTGCTCTCCTTGGCACTGGTTAGGCCTCAGCTGGAGAATTGTGTCCAGTTTGGGTCACCCATGTACAGGGAGGATGGAGAGAAACTGGAAAGGATCCAGAGGAGAGAGACAAAGATAACCCAAATGATGGAATAAAATCCATATGAGCAAAGGCCAAAGGAACTGGGTATGTTTAATTTGGGAAAGAGGAGACGGAGGAGGGTCACGACAGCCATCTTCAGATATTTGAAAAGCTGCCATAGAAAAGGTGGAGAAAATTTCTCTTCTCTTACCACAGCGGGCGGGACAACAGCGAGTTCAAACTACAGTATAGCAGTGTGACAGGATCAGGCCAGATGGCTACAAGACAGTGGTCAAAGGTAGACACATTAGCTCCAGATTAAGCAGGTCTTTTTTACCTGGGTAAGATAACAGGGACTATTCCAGAACACTCAGGAACTCTCTAGAACAAATGAAAGCAGGCAGGCTAATTAGGACACCTGTAGCCAATTGGGAAGTTACTAGAATTAACTAAGGCTAATCAGGACACCTGGTATAAAAAGGTTCTCGCTCCAGTTGGTGAGGTGTGAGTAAGGAGCTGGGAGTGACAGGACGTGCTGCTGGAGGACTGAGGAGTACAAGCATTAAAAGGCACCAGGAAGAAGGTCCTGTGGTGAGGATAAAGAAGGTGTTTGGAGGAGGCCATGGGGAAGCAGCCCAGGGAGTTGTAGCTGTCATGCAGCTGTACCAGGAAACACTCTAGACAGCTGCAATCCACAGGGCCCTGGGCTGGAACCCGGGGTAGAGAGCGGGCCTGGGTTCCCCCCAAAACCTTCCAAATCCTGATCCAACACAGGAATATCTCTGAGGCTAGCAAAATCCACCAATAAGCGCAGGACCCACCAAGGTAGAGGAGGAACTTTGTCACAGCAGACTGTTAGGCCTGAAAGAAACAGTTGCACAAAGCAGTTATGCCAGCCTGACCAAAGTCAGGCTAACAAGGGTTTCTGGGGAGTCCCTGAGTGGAAAAACACTGGACAGGATACTTACAAAGAGCTGGAAGAAAGTGAGATAAGGGAGGGGCTGCATTCTTGCATTCTTGTACCAGAAGGTACAGGTCAGTTTGTTACGATATGGAGACTTGCTATCTCCCACTCCCTGTTTCTGTTTTAGGTCCGTTCTTAACTCCTGTCTTCCAGTTTCTGGTGCTTAGCAACCATGCTGATAAGAAAGTTGCTGGGGCATCACGACTTGCTGACATTATAAAGAAAGATAGATATGCTTTGTTACTAGGGTTTTTTTTATTACTAACCAAAGCGGGGTGGGATATGGGTTGTGTGAAATGAATAATCTATGATGCGACGGAACTGTCTATATAACCTATACTTAGTTGTAAAAGAGTAAGCTGGTTCTCTCTGGAGATGGGCTGCTCTCTATTGTCGTGTGCACTCTTCAATAAAGAGCTTTTGATCGGACCTTGCTGGTGTTGCCTGTCTCTCTGCGGTCAGACAACGAACCTCGCCGTTTGGGGTGTCAGGGTCCCCAACAAGACTAAGATGAGATCTCAGGGAAAAGTTCCTAACTGTAAGGGCAGGAGGACAATGGAACAGATGTCTCGGGAAGTTGCGGAAACTCCTTTACTGGAGGTTTCCAAAGGAGGCTGGGCAGCCGCCTGTCCTGGATGGTTTAGACACAACAAATCCTGCATCTCAGCAGGGGGTTAGGCTAGATGACCCCAGCAGTCCCTTCTCACCCTGTGGCTCTGTGATTCCATGATATCAAATCCTAGTGTGGACCGGGCCTTAGTCATACACACGTCTTCGAGCTCAATACAGGATAACTCAGTGAAATTTAGTGGCCTGTTTTATAGAGGAGTTCAGACTGGATGATCTAATGCTGCCTACTAATCTTAAACCCAATGAATCTATCAATAAAGGAAAGTAGATCAGACATTGATATTTACTGTGTCTCATAACACACAAAGAAGGGAACATTCAGTTGCATTGAAAGTCTGAAAGTATAACATTGATGAAAGAAAATTGTTTACATAATCCATAGTTGGCCTGTGGAACTCCTTGTCACAGACGTTACTGGAGCAAAGAGTTTAGCTGAAGGGCATTCACAAAAGGATTGGCCATTGTAGGTGGTGCTGGTGGCACCAACTTTAGTTAAGGCTGTCTGACACCTTCTGACAACTCTTTTTCAGTTTCTTATAAGGTTTCCAAACATTAAGCATTTTTATTCTCATTTTCCATGCTTGATGTCAGTTTCCGGGTGAATTGTTTTTGGAAAGATTCAGGAATAACAGTTAAGCCAAATTGTTGAATTCAATTAGGAGACAAGACGTCATGCCCATGTTGAAAAATTCTTATAATTGTTCCATTGAGGAGTCTTAGCACCTCCATGATTTCCAGTTAGTGTGACCAAAAAAACCCCAAAACATCTGCTCACACTATTTCCAGCACATACAAAACAGATAACCGTGCTCCCATTAACAGCCAGAATCCTCAAATGCAAGAGGAGGAGACAGTTTCTGCATTAACACACAGCTGGCTCCTGAGATCTTTACTCAGTTCTGACTCCGGGGGGGGGGGGTCCTCATTGGGGACAGAGGATAGTATGGGTCAAGGCCTCAGAATTTGGCCTTGTCTTGTATTTCTAGTAACACCTTTCACCCCGAAGGATCCAATGTGCCGCTGAAATGCAGCCACCTCAGGTCTGGCAGCCACCAGTCAGACTGGCGCCCCAGCGAAAGGTGACATTTTGCCCTGTTGCCAGCACAGAATGCTCGAGGACAGCAACAGTGGTTCGTTGCCCGGTGTGCTTCACTCCAATAAACACACCAAGGTGGAGAAGCAGACGAAGTTTATTTGAGATCTCAAATAGGGTGCAAGGGAGACATAGCAATCTCAAATCCTGCACCCAGATGCAAGCTGTGTTTCCCTTCTTATACATGATTTCAGCTAGGCATTCTCATTACCCCCCACTACTCCCCCCCCCTCTAATCCCCTCCCATATAGTAGACACATTGTATAGCTAGCAATTACACTAAGCAGGTTAAATCATTCTTGACAGCAAACAATTCATCTTGTTAGTAACTTTTCAAGGCTGTTAGCTTGTTTTACTCTCTTTGGCTGAGGGAGGCAGAATAACAAATCAGACACAAGTAGGCCTCTTTATTATCTCCTGGTGCCAGTGTTGCACTGATAAGGAGCTGTTTACACATTCCATTCTTAATTCTGGCCTGGTACAGAAAGGCTTCATTAACACTGTGGTTTTCCACCCTCCTGAGTTACCTAGGGTTATGCCTAATGACACCAACAGCCCTGTGAGAGAGAGAAAATTCATTCCCTGTAGCAGAGGCAATGGGCAGTTTAATGGATGTGAAGAGAGGAAAGGACACAGGGAATCCCCATCAGGTAGCTGCGTCCCACACCTCTCTCACCCCAACATCTGTAGCAGCATCCCACACTGAGAACTGATACAGGGATGTGCATCATTTATAATATAGCTCTGTGCAATCCCAGTGGGTTTCGCTCAGCCTCTAGAGGATTAGCAGCATCTGGATGTAAACAGGCTGGAGAGAAGCCTGTCTGTGCATTTGTGCTATTCTTCCAGCTTTAGAAGTAAACAGTAATTAAGGGACCTTCCCAAAGGGAGATGAGAACTCTGGGGCTCTCCACTCTGCCAGAGAGGAATTGTCTGCTCTGTATATTTTTGTGTATTTTAAAATTATACTTGATTACGAAGAAAACTAGAGATAATGCTGAAAACCCCATAGTGTGTGACACCCTGTAAATGAAGTTGTTGCTAAGGGATCAGGGAGTAGTAATTCTCATCAGTAACTATCATCAGACTGCACAGCATATTTCATGGAAGGATATTGAAAACACCAAGCAAAGAAAAGTCACTATGAACATATCCCCATTATACAGATAGGTGAACTGAGGGAATGAGTGGCAGGATGGCAGATAGAACCCAGGAGTCCTGATTTCCCTGCCGTAACCACAGTCTCTCCATCACACCAAAAGGGAATGGACTTCCACTCTGGCATGGCTTGTTCGTTGGGTGGGATGCAGGGGAAAGTCTGGAAGAGGAAGCCTGAGCCTTGTCCATCCTCTCAAGGTGAATCGGAGGTTTCCAGAACTAGCTGGAATTTGTGAGGTCCCAGGTCCTGGGAATTGTCAACTCTGGGACTCCACTATCACTAAAAGAATGTTCCTGTGGGTAGAGCAGAGGCGGGGTTTGTCTTGGGGACAGAGGCATCACCCTCCCCACAAAGCTGCCCTCGAACAAGGGTGGCCCTGCAGACAGGCTAGAGACTGGATTAGTGTTTGCACTGGATTTGTTCTCTCCCTCTCAGTTCATTTCCTCCCAGTCTCTCCCAGGTGGAATTGAAATATAATGTTCCAGGACTGCCCCACCTGGAGGCTGCTTGAATTCACATAGTTGAACTCGGTGTCTGCTCATCTGGCTAATTGAGAGTATTTCTCTGGTGCAGAACATCTGGGATTTTAAGCTCTGGAATGAGGCGGAATAAATTCTCCTGTCTGATCCCAATGGAGCACCGTTTCCACCAGTATTCAAGTTACTAAAACTCTATAGCTGGCAAATACGGTTTAACCTTCCTCTGTAGCTAATGGCAAAGGGAGGGTGGGGCTAGGTCCTGATTTGACTGGATTATTGTGTTTATCATTTATGGTCATTATTTGTATTGTGGAAGCCTCCAGAGGCATATGTTCAGGGGGAACCAGATTGGGGTTAACGAGAACAGGCCATCGAGTAGTGGCATCACCAGCTGGAGCGCAGGCTCTCTGTTAGCTTTTGTAACTCTGCTTTAGCTCTACTCACATCTCCTTCTTCGAGTGCAGACTGAGCCTCCTTCTTATGAATCTATGGTACACCCACATCTCGAATACTGTGTACAGATGTGGTCTCCTCACCTCAAAAAAGATATTCTATCACTAGAAAAGGTTCAGAAAAGGGCAACTAAAATGATTAGGGGTTTGGAGAGGGTCCCATACGAGGAAAGATTAAAGAGGCTAGGACTCTTCAGCTTGGAAAAGAGAAGACTAAGGGGGTATGATAGAGGTATATAAAATCATGAGTGATGTTGAGGAAGTGGATAAGGAAAAGTTATTTACTTATTCCCATAATACAAGAACTAGGGGTCACCAAATGAAATTAATAGGCAGCAGGTTTAAAACAAATAAAAGGAAGTTCTTCTTCACGCAGCGCACAGTCAACTTGTGGAACTCCTTACCTGAGGAGGTTGTGAAGGCTAGGACTATAACAATGTTTAAAAGGGGACTGGATAAATTCATGGTGGCTAAGTCCATAAATGGCTATTAGCCAGGATGGGTAAGAATGGTGTCCCTAGCCTCTGTTCGTCAGAGGATGGAGATGGATGGCAGGAGAGAGATCACTTGATCATTGCCTGTTAGGTTCACTCCCTCTGGCATTGGCCACTGTCGTTAGACAGATACTGGGCTAGATGGACCTTTGGTCTGACCCGGTACGGCCATTCTTATGTTCTTATGTTCTTAATTCCTATGGCAACCTCTGGTATCAGAGGGGAGAGCAGAGGAGAGGGCTGTGGTGAAGAAATGAAGGCACCATCCTAGAGATGGAACAACTGAAAGCCTCCAAGGAGTTGAAACTCCTGGGTAATGCAGCAGGCCTCAGGAAGATATAGCTATGCAAGCAGCTGGGTTTGCTGAGAAAGAAACCAGCAGAAAATTTCAATCTTCTTAAACATTTCAGAACATGAGGCAGTGGGTGTCTTTTTTAGCATGGAACTCAGGCTTTGTCTACACTAGCACAGTTGTCACTAAAGTTTTATTGGCTGGGGGTATGGAAAAAACACCCCCATTACCAAGAAAAGGGCCATTGTGGACAGCATTTTATCAGCGGGACGTGCTTGTTGGGGGTGGTTTAATTATGGCAGCAGGAGAGCTCTACATGGCAGACCTTACAGCGGCGCAGGGGCAGCGATACAGCTGTCCTGCTGTAAGGTGTGTAGTGTAGACGTGGCCTCAGGCAGGCAGAGGGAACACTCTAGGCGTGAAGACTAATACGCCAAGCACCAAGGCCCTGAGACTAGTTTCAGCTCAGCTCCCGCACACTTTCCACTTGATTCAGCACATTTCCCGAGCTCCCTCTTGGCTCACTCTTTTCAGAGCAGCAGCCGTGTTAGTCTATATCCGTGAAAAGAACAGGAGTCCTTGTGGCCCCTTAGAGACTAACACATTTATTTGAGTATAAGCTTTCGTGGGCTACAGCCCACTTCTCCGGATGCATAGAATGGAGCATATATTGAGGCGATATAGATACATACAGAGAACATGAAAAGGTGGGAGTTTCCCTATCAACTCTAAGAGACTAATTATTTAAAATGAGGTATTGTCAGCAGGATTAAAAAAACCTTTGCAGTGATAATCAAGATAGCCCATTTAAGACAGTTTGACAAATGGGCAATCTTAAACACAAAAAAGAAGCTTAAAAGAAGTGGAAGATTGGACAAAGGACCAGGGAGGAGTATAAAAATATTGCTCAGGCATGCAGGAGTGAAATCAGGAAGGCCAAATCACACTTGGAATTGCAGCTAGCAAAAGATGTTACGAGTTACAAGAAGGGTTTCTTCAGGTATGTTAGCAACAAGAAGAAAGTCAAGGAAAGTGTGGTCCCCTTACTGAATGAAGGAGGCAACCTAGTGACAGAGGATGTGGAAAAAGCTAATGTACTCAATTATTTTTTTGCCTCTGTCTTCACAAAAAAGGTCAGCTCCCAGACTGCTGCACTGGCAGCACAGTATGGGGAAGAGGTGACCAGCTAGATGGTCGGGCTCAACGGGTAGTGATCAATGGCTCCATGTCTAGTTGGCAGCCAGTTTCAAGTGGAGTGCCCTAAGGGTCAGTCCTGGAGCTGGTTTTGTTCAATATCTTCATTAATGATCTGGAGGATGGCGTGGACTACACTCTCAGCAAGTTTGCAGATGAAATTAAACTTGGAGGAGTGGTAGATACGCTGGCAGGTCGGGATAGGATACAGAGGGACCTAGACAAATTACAGGACTGGGCCAGGAGAAACTTGATGAGGTTCAACAAGGACAAGTGCAGAGTCCTGCACTTAGGACGGAAGAATCCCATGCACTGCTACAGACTAGGGACCCAATGGCTGGGAATCAGTTCTGCAGAAAAGGATCTAGGGGTTACAGCGGACGAGAAGCTGGATATGAGTCAACAGTGTGCCCTTGTTGCCAAGAAGGCTAGCGGAATTTTAGGCTGTATAAGTAGGGGCATTGCCAGCAGATCGAGGGACGTGATCATTCCCCTCTATTCGACATTGGTGAGGCCTCATCTGGAGTACTGTCTCCAGTTTGGGGCCCCACACTACAAGAAGGATGTGAAATATTGGAAAGAGTCAAGTGGAGGACAACAAAAATGATTAGGGAGCTGGAGCACATGATTTATGAGGAGAGGCTGTGGGAACTGGGATTGTTTAGTCTGCAGAAGAGAAGAATGAGGGGGGATTTGATAGCTACTTTCAACTACCTGAAAGGGGCTTCCAAAGAGGATGGATCTAGACTGTGTTCATCAGTGGTACCAGATGACAGAACAAGGAGAGTGGTGAAGCACTGGAATGGGTTACCTAGGGAGGTGGTGGAATCTCCTTCCTTAGAGGTTTTTAAGGTCAGGCTTGACAAATCCCTGGCTGGGATAATTTAGTTGGGAACTGGTCCTGCTTTGAGCAGGGGGTTGGACTAGGTGACCCCTGAGGTCCCTTCCAACCCTGATATTCTATGATTCTATGATTCAGAATGGGTCAAGCAACGAAGGTTAATGTAACCAGATTCAGAGACATGTTAGAAAGTATGCAAATGGGAGTTAGGGCCATTCCATGTGAGATAGGCTAGAGCTTTGAAATATGGACTTGTATTGTTAAAGAATTGGAAGGAGATAGTGACTGTCGCAGTCTATGTTTACCTATAGCTTGTTAGAGTTTAACCATATAAGCCAACGATTTCTACAAGAGTGTATTCAGGTAATTCAGAGATCAAAAGGAAATATTATTAGCTGAATCGTAGGTGTAGTAATACCATTGTCTATATGTCTCTTTGAAGTTTCTGGTCAATCATCTACAAATGGCCAAATTGATAATTACCTTATCTTAATCCAGGTAGTTAATTACTGGTGATAATTAGGAAATAGAAGTTTACTTCAGAAGTATATTATTCATCCCAGGAACTGTCTAAAGGGCTCTTGTAACATGATGCTTTTTACCTCAATCCTGTTTAAGCTTAATCAGATTTCCAATTATTCCCTGGACCTCCCTGCTATTTGTTAGGGGGCTTATTCCTTCACCCTCTCACTTCCCTAGTCCTCACATAAACAGAGAGCAACAACACCTGAAGTCCAAAGGCGCAAACAATTCAATGTTTATTGGGATGAACTTCCAGCAAGTATGATTCCAGTTTCCTTCCTTAGTGTCCCCCTTCCCAGCTCTGACACCACAGAGCCTTGCCTGTGTCCCTGTTCCTGTTCCCATCCCTTGTTCCCATTTTCCCCTTTAGCAAGACATGAATTTAATTTCCCCATCCCCAGTCCCTGTTCCCATTCCGCCCCCCCGCCACTTCCTGATTGACTGCAGACTATATAGTAAAACCTGAGTTTTGCTTAGCTATATCTTAACCAATCATTTTACTGAAATTTAACTAACCAATCCTAACATATTGTAACATGGTTATTTAGCTAATTATATTCCACCACCTTCATTGGTTTACACCCAACAAAATTAATCATACAGCAGCCAGAAACAATCACAGAACCAGACAGAGACCATGCAAATAAACATACAAAACAATACAGAAGTGAGGATTTCACAACTACATCTATACAAGGTTTTCCAGCTGTGTCTAGCCAGGCATCAAGGTGGAAGGTGTTGATATTCCATTTGTCCCGCTGCCCCTTGTGTAGTACTGTGCCCTGCACCTTCTCTCGTACGGGCATACCAGACCTATTCCAATTAGTGTCCCAGACTTCCCATTATAGTGGGCCCGAGAAGGTTGGGTCCGGGTTGTCTTGCACACTGCGGGGTGGGGAGGGCTTATTACATTACTTATAGGTTATTTCCATATGCAACGTAACACAAGTACAGTTAACAATATACAATTCACAGCAATATCGAGTCCCGACCACTGCAGTATGGTCCAACATCCGAGCCACGACCAGAACACTGCCTCTCCTCCTTCAACAGGGTTAAGATCTTTATGTGTCCAGTTGCTTGCAGCTGCAACAAGCTGCCCCTGCAAGTTTTACGTGCTTTTGTCGATATAATAAGTTCATTGAATGTGCACAGAGAAATGGGTTGTTGTCCAAACCAACTTAACCACATGGTATGGAATCAGGCAGTATGCCCTAGTTCGATTATTTACAGCAATAAGATTTACATATCCATTTGTGCACTAAAGTCCAGATAGCAGCGTGTAAATGTGTTTAGTTTGGTTGGGGGCTGGTGTAATTGTGCCCCCAGTAATATGTACATTTCCAGCAAAACCCCTCATACACAGTACACCCAATTGTCCACCCCTTGCCATAGGCCATTAATTCTGCTCATGCATAGTCTTAGGAGAGGGGCAGAGCCAAACATCTTTGATTTACACCATTTTACACACCCCTTCATTTATTTTCAGTGATCATTTTGCACTCCCATGCACATCTCCCTCTCCCCCAGGTCAGCCTTTTGAAGCCATCCCCCACCGACGTCATGCTAGCAACAAGACAAACACCACAGACAAACAACACAAAACATAGATCCATGGTATTCTGCTGGTGCCAGCTTGCTTGTACAGTGTCTGAAAAACAAAAGAAACAATTTCCACCCCCCCTGGTGGGGACAGATTATTGCTTAATAATAGTACCAATTCCTTTTACAAATTTCCTTGCTAATTGCAGGAAAAACAGAAGAATTACCTCCAGGCTGTCCTTATTTTGTCATAGAGTCAGGGTAGTGAATTACTCCACTCACTGGTCATTTATGAAATTTATGAGGTGGTGTGCCTCGGTTTCCCCTCTTGTACAACAGACCAGGTTTGCAATAGTTTCTCTGCTGTACCAAGCTTTACGTTTATTCTCAGGTAATAGCTGAGAGACAGCTTCAGATTTCTGCTCTGTACACACACACACACTCCTCAGGGTTAACCTGCCCCCCTATTTTCAGGCTTGACTTGTTCTTTTACCTCCCTTTTCTGGAGGGCCATAATCTGAGTCTTCTAGTAGCTTGTTTGCTGACCAGATATATTCATTATTTGCAGGTTCTTTGTGCTGCAAAGGGCAGTTTCCTCCTTCCCCCATCAGCTAGGTAATTTGCATCCACACAGAGGCTTTCTTGGCTTGCCTCTGGATCCAAAGCTACCAGCAGCTCAGAGACTGTCTTAAAAGGGACACATTTCACTTCCACCAGAGTTCTGATTACTTTTCACTTTTATCTTCTGCTTCAAAACACACAGATCTGAAAAAGAAAACACAGTCTACTATGGCTCCTTTTGGAGCCCTAACAGGATTTTAATTAAGTGCCATGTTTTGTGTGCATTTCTTTTCCCCCTTCTCCAATATACACTGCACATGTCCTGGGAAATAGTTTAACCTTCATAACATTATATTAACCATATTAATTTTACACAAGGTGTAACTGCCTTTGTGTGCCCACAGAGTTTTTATGCACCCCCACCAAAGTGACAGTCTGATCCTCCAGAGCCACCCCAAGGCTCAGTGTTCCCATCATTGCTCCCCTTTTCCTTTCCTCTGCGCACATACAAAATTGTATTTTGTCTAACATCCCTTGCACTGTGATTACTCTTTTTACACAACTGTACCCTGATTACACTCCCATCTTGTACAACCAGAGACAGCCGGGGCAGTCAAGTTAAGTTCCAGTAGAAACCGCTGACATTCCTTTAGTGATTTTGATTACATTGCCCACTAGTTAAATAATTTTGATTAGATTATTTCTCCGCCTGCTGCCTGCAGCAGTCCCCTATAGACCATTTCTGTGGGGAAAGGGCCCATTCTCCCTCAGAATAGCTGTAAAGGCTTCTGGGAACAGCAGCATAATGGTGGTAGTAGCCACCCTACCTGACCCCCCAGTATAATTTAATTACCAAGCTTCCATCCAATGTGACTGCACAGAGTTGCACACACAGTTACATTTATATAACTGGGTTTTATTATTAAACCAAAAACTTGCTTCTTTTAACACCACAATTGTTACCTTTCACATCTTCACAACTGTTACCTGTACTATTTTTACAACTTAAAAATCTTTACTTTTCTCCAAACCCTGTATTATCAATTATTGCAAAAGGTATTTTTAACTTTTCACTTAGTTTTTTAAATCACTTACTCTTACATTTAGTTCTTTAAGGTGGTGCAATTTGTCTGTAACAACTCAGCCACCAAGTACAATTATTGCCACACAGCTGCCTTAACCTGTGCTGTCTTTACCTTGAGATGGTTCAAAAGGCAGTAAAACATTTGTCTCCGTGGTTGCCCATGGATCTTTTACTCCAAAAATTCCAGTGGAATACAGCAGACCATCATCATTCTTTGTCCCAAATGAAACAAAACACAAACAAACAAACAAACAAAACCAAAAACATTTTGCATAAGTATCCAAAGTATCCTCCATTAAAACTTCAGAAAAACAAAGGTATGGAAAGGCAGGGGGAGAAGAGTGGGGAAGAGGTGGAAAGAAACCAATTAAGCCTGTTAGGGCAGTTTAAAGTATAGGCCTTAGCAGACAGACCTGAATATCTATATCCTAACACTATTGCATATTTGGACATTCGACTATAATGTATGAACTAATCCTGAAAGAACGCTGTGCAACTCTAAAACTCATCGTCTCTACTATGAAATTGACTTAAGAACTTTAGAAGATAAGAATATAAGAACGGCCATACTGGGTCAGATCAAAGGTCCATCTTGTTCAGTCTCCTGTCTTCCAACTGTGGCCAGTGCCAGGTGCCTCAGAGGGAATGAACAGAACAGGGAATCATCAAGTGAACCAACCCTGTCACTCATTCCAAGCTTCTGGCAAACAGAAGCTAGGGACAGCATCCCTACCCATTCTGGCTAACAGCCATTGATGGACCTGTCCTCCATGAATTTATCTAGTTCTTTTTTGAACCCCGTTAGAGTCTTGGCCTTCACAATATCCTCTGGCAAGGAGTTCTACAGGTTGCCTGGAAAGAAATACTTCCTTTGGCTTGTTTTAAACCTGATGCCTATTTATTTCAGTTGGTGACCCCTAGTTCCTGTGTTATGAAGAGTAATAAACAACACTTGCTTATCTACTTTCTCTACACCAGTCATGATTTTAGAGCCCTCGATCACATTTCCCCTTAGCCGTCTCTTGTCCGGGTTGAAAAGACCCAGTCTTACTAATTTCTCTTCATACAGAAGCCATTCCATGTCTCTAATCATTTATGTTGCCTTTTTCTGAACCTTTTCCAATTACAATATATCTTTTTCGAGATGAGGCGACTACATCTGCATGCAGTATTCAAAATATGGCCGTACCATGGATTTATATACACATTGATTACGTCCATTCATGTCTGTATGTAAAATGATCGTCCCTCATCACCCATTCGCAGCTTCTGGCAAACAGGGTTTGGGACATCACCCCTGCCCATCCTGCAAAATAGCCATTGATGGACCTATCGTCCATGAATGTATCTAGTACATTTTTAACCCTGTTATAGTATTGGACTTCAGAACATCCTCTGGCAAAGAGTTCCCTGGGTTAACCTTGAGTTGTGTGAATCATTCCTTTACTTTCTTTTAAACCAGTGGCTGATTAATTATATTAATATATAAAAATATCATATTGCCTCTATATAAACCCATGGTACACCCACATATTTAATACTGAATGCATCCTGAAAACAAAGTATATTAGAATAGGAAAAGTTCAGAAAATGGCAACAAAAATGATTAGGAGTATGGAACAGCTTCCAAATGGGGAGAGATTAATAAGACTGTGTATTTTGAGCTTGAAAAAGAGAAGACTGTGAGGGGGGGGCAGGGTATGAGAGAGGTCTATACAAGCATGCATGGTGGGGGAAAATTGAATAAGAAAATGTTATTTATTCCTCAAATAATAGAATCATAGAATCATAGAATCTCAGGGTTGGAAGGGACCTCAGGAGGTCATCTAGTCCAACCCCCTGCTCAAAGCAGGACCAAACCCAACTAAATCATCCCAGCCAGGGCTTTGTCAAGACTGATCTTAAAAACCTATAAGGAAGGAGATTCCACCACCTCCCTAGGTAACCCATTCCAGTGCTTCACCACCCTACTGGTGAAAAAGTTTTTCCTAATGTCCAACCTAAACCTCCCCCTCTGCAACTTGAGACCATTACTCCTTGTTCTGTCATCTTCTACCACTGAGAACAGTCTTGATCCATCCTCTTTGGAACCCCCTTTCAGGTAGTTGAAAGCAGCTATCAAATCCCCCCTCATTCTTCTCTTCTGCAGGCTAAACAATCTCAGTTCCCTCAGCCTCTCCTCATAAGTCATGTGCTTCAGCCCCCTAATCATTTTCGTTGCCCTCCGCTGGACTGTCTCCAATTTATCCACATCCTTCTTGTAGTGTGGGGCCCAAAACTCGACACAGTACTCCAAATGAGGCCTCATCAGTGCTGAATAGAGGGAAATGATCATGTCCCTCGATCTGCTGGAAATGCCCCTACTTATACAACCCAAAATGCCATTAGCCTTCTTGGCAACAAGGGCACACTGTTGACTCATATTCAGCTTTTCGTCCACCGTAACCCCTAGGTCCTTTTTCTGCAGAACTGCTGCCCAGCCATTCGGTCCCTAGTCTGTAACAGTGCATGGGTTTCTTCCGTCCTAAATGCAGGACTCTGCACTTGTCCTTGTTGAATCTCACCATATTTCTTTTGGCCCAATCCTCTAATTTGTCCAGGTCCCTCTGTATCCTATCCCTATCCTCCAGCGTATCAACCACTCCTCCCAGTTTAGTGTCATCTGCAAACTTGCTAAGGGTGCAGTCCACACCATCCTCCAGATCGTTAATGAAGATATTGAACAAAACCGGCCCCAGCACCGACCCTTGGGGCACTCCACTTGATACCGGCTGCCAACTAGACATGGAACCATTGATCACTACCCGTTGAGCCCGACCATCTAGCCAGTTTTCTATCCACCTTACCGTCCATTCATCCAGCCCATACTTCTTTAACTTGCTGGCAAGAATACTGTGGGAGACTGTATCAAAAGCTTTGCTAAAGTCCAGAAATAGCACATCCACTGCTTTCCCCTCATCCACAGAGCCGGTTATCTCATCATAGAAGGCAATTAGGTTAGTCAGGCATACAACAACTGGAAGTTAGCCAAGGAAATTAATAGGCAGCAGATTTAAACCAAACAAAAGGAAGTATTTCTTCATAGTGAACCAGTGGAACTCCTTGCCAGATGATGTAATGAGGGCCAAGTCTATGGTCATGTCCACACTTACCTTGGCAGCTATCGATCCACTGGGGGTCAATTTATTGCTTCTTGTGAAGACGCGATAAATCGGCCACCAAGTGCTCTCCCATCGACTCCGGTACTGCATCGAAGCGAAAACCATAGGCGGAGTCAACGAGGGAGCAGCAGCAGTCGACCTACCACAGGGAAGACACCGTGCTAAGTAGCTCTAACGATGTTGACTTCAGCTACACTATTTTAGTAGCTGAAGTTGCGGAACTTACTCTAACTTAGCTGCCAACCCCCGACACACACCACTGTAGACCAGGTCTCAAAAAGGGTTCTGAAAAGAACTAGATAAGTTCATGTAGGATGGGTCAATCAGTGGCTATTCGACAGGATGAGCAGGGATGGTGTCCTGAGACTCTGTTTATCAGAAGCCGGGACTGCATGACAGGGGATGGATCCCTTTATGATTCCCTGTTCTGTTCATTCCCTCTGGGGCTCCTGGCATTGGCAACTATCAGGAGAGAGGATAGTTGGCTAGATGGACCATTGGTGTTACCCAATATGGCTATTCTGATGTTTTTATATAGACCCCAGATGTATTTGCCTCTTGCTGTAACCCACTACACCCCACTTCCCTCCCAGAGCTGAGATAGAACCCAGGAGTCCTGATGGGGTCTCTTTTTCTACAAAAGTAACAAAATAAAAACGTACATTAACATTTTAAACCTTACCAGTGTCCCTTAAGTCATTTACCATAAGATGGCAGAAAATGCATTTGAGCTGAGTGGGTCTAATGTTTCTTTAATTTTCTTTCTTCCCTACAGTGCCCCTTTCAGTTAATTGCTAAGTAATGTGCCAAATTACTTGCGTTTTTAAGAGCCTAAGTAACCTCTTGCATCTGAAGAAGTGGGTATTCACCCACGAAAGCTCATGCTGCAAAACGTCTGTTAGTCTATAGGGTGCCACAGGATTCTATGCTGCTTCTAAGTAACCCTGGAATCACAGTTAAACTTTTCTCCCCCCTAAAAAACCCTGAAATGGCTCCCTTACTGGCTGTGGAGGTTGGAGGGAGGGATATGGAGATTATCCAGCAAGTGACAAGGGAGAGGAAGAGACGAGAGGATCTAGCGACGGCGGGGTTCTGCAGGGAAGAGGCAGAGAAGGCATGTGGCCTTCTTGGAAGGAGTGGCAAAGGGAGGGGGCTTGGTGGTCCAGTTACAAGTGATAAGAAAGGTGACAACTCCATGTACATAGACCGATTCCCGAGTTTGTCACGCTAACACAGCATGGTAAATTCAGTAAAGTGTTTAATTCCCTTTGACAGCCCAGTCAGTGATTCAGGGAAGAGGGACCAGGACTATGTCACCAACCAGCTCTGCATGGAGCTCAGTCTGAACATCTGAGCAGCAGGAGGGAACTTTATGCCTTTTTATGAGTAAACAGCGAGAGCAGCCTGTCCCGGATCTGTTTGGTCCTCACCCCGTAGATGATGGGGTGTAGCGTGGGAGGCACCAGAATGTACACATTGGCCATGAGAATGAGCAAATACAGGGGCATAGCGTTATCAATCCGGTGCATGACAGAGGAGAAGAGAACTGGGATGTAAGAGGCAAAAAAGACACAGAGGTGGGTGCCGCAGGTCCCAAAAGTCTTGACCCGGGCATCCTTTGTGGGTAGACTGTAGATAGCCCTGAGGATCGGGATATAGGACACAGCAATAAAAAACACATCCATACTCTGAACAAAGAGTGTCACAAAGAGGCTGTAGTAACTACTGGCACTGACGTCGGCGCAGGCCAGATTCACCACAGATATGTGCTTGCAGTACGTGTGGGGGATGATGTTGGTCTTGCAATATGGCCACCGACTCGCCAACAAAGGATATGGCAGTATGAGTAAGCAGCCTCGCAGCACCAAGGCCAGGCCAATCTTCACCACCACGCGCTTTGTCAGGATGGTGGAATGTCTCAGAGGATTGCAGATGGCCACATAGCGATCGAAAGCCATGGCCACAAAGATCCCTGATTCCATTGCTGCAAAGTAGTTAATGAAGTACATCTGGGTGAAGCATGCACTGAAATCAATCTCCCTGGAATTGAACCAGAAGATGCTCAGCATTTTGGGCAGGATGGACGTAGACAGGACCAGGTCGGTGATGGCCAGCATGCAGAGGAAATAGTACATGGGCTCATGGAGGCTTGGCTCCCGCTTGACAATGAACAGGATGGTGAAGTTCCCCAAGATGGTTATGGCGTACATGGTGCAGAAAGGGATGGCGATCCAGACATGGGCCCTCTGCAGGCCAGGAATGCCCAGCAGGATGAAGGTGGAGGGGTTGGTGAAGTCACTTGTGTTGGAATCTGACATGGAGTGGGAGAGAAGGTGTCCAGCTCTGAGGCAGAATCGTGTCTCCTGTATGTACCATATGTTTTATTGACTTTCTGTATGTGCCCAGGCTCTAGGGTGATGGTCACAGTAGAAAGGCCTGGAAGGAGAAACAATGTTAACATGAGACACCTCATGCACTACTGAACACTCTTGTCCTGGGTGAAGCAGATTGGTGGCTCTTCAGACAGTGAACATTTTTTATTATTCTGATAAATGAATTATGAACAACTGACCCTACTAATGCCAATTCCATACAAAATGGTGATCCATGCATCAATCATTCTAACACACTGTGATGTGGGAAACCTTAGTAGGCACGCACAGCAAACAGGATTGTAGATACTGGCCACCCTCATCGTTTCTTAGTGCAATGAAATCCAGGCCTGAGAATCCATACTGTAGGGAATTCCCCTTTAATATGGTTGCTGAGATTGGAAAATAACCAAGCCTTTGTCTAGTCATGTGGCAGGGGAAACATCCCAGCTAGAAATCATCTCAGGGAAAAGACCTGGGCTCCATGGAGACACCGGCTCATATTCTGTTGTTGCCAAACAAAGACAATGTTCGGATGCCTGAGGAATGGGATGGACCCTAACCTGCTCTGGAAACACACTCAGTTTTTCTCGCCCAATCTCTATAAAGAATATAGCAGCTCAAAAGAGAGTTTCTGATACAGTCTATGAGAATGGGAGTGACTATCCTACTGCAACATACTGAAAATCTGGGACAATTTAGTTTAGAGAAGAGAGAAAGAAGGGAGCATATGATCGAGAGGAAAATAAAGAATGGGGCTTATTATATTCAAATGGACAAAGAGAGAACAGTTCCCAAGCAATAATATCTATAGACACTTCATGTTTTAAAAGTGTTAATTCCCCTAAACTGAGGCAAATTAAGAGCGAAACGGATTGGGGGGGGGGGAATGGAGACAAAAAAATGGAAATGAAAATTAGGAGTTTGTTAGAGGAATTCATTAGGCAGCTAAAAAGCCAGAATTTCACAGTTAAAAAAGTGGATAACTTTGGCTAAAAACCCGGTTCAGTGAGAAAGGGGAGGCAGTAACTGGGGCAGAGAGGGGAGCGGGAAAAAGGAAATATCTATAGTAAGCAATACAAATGGGATGTTATGAAAGTTGGAAAGGGTTAAGAGATTAGGGAAAAATCAGTGTTTGACAGAGCTACATATCACAAGAAGGAGGTTATTAAGTACATTAGGAAAATGCCAATTCCACACAAGATGGTGCTCCATACATCAGTAATTCTAACGTATTGTGATATGGTGTAGCAGGGTGCTGGTGCAAAGGTACCTAATTAGCCCCTGCTCAGCCAGCCCCAATCAGGGGAAATAGATTGGGGATGGGGAGAAGTCAAGTGATCTCTCTTCTGCCATCCATCTCCATCCTCTGATGAACAGAGGCTAGGGACACCATTCTTACCAATCCTGGCTAATAGCCATTTATGGACTTACCCACCATGAATTTATCCAGTTCCCTTTTAAACATTGTTATAGTCCTAGCCTTCACAACCTCCTCAGATAAGGAGTTCCACAAGTTGACTGTGCACTGCGTGAAGAAGAACTTCCTTTTATTTGTTTTAAACCTGCTGCCTATTAATTTCATTTGGTGACCCCTAGTTCTTGTATTATGGGAATAAGTAAATAACTTTTCCTTATCCACTTTCTCAACATCACTCATGATTTTATATACCTGTATCATAGCCCCCCTTAGTCTTCTCTTTTCCAAGCTGAAGAGTCCTAGCGTCTTTAATCTTTCCTCGTATGGGACCCTCTCCAAACCCCTAATCATTTTAGTTGCCCTTTTCTGTTCTTTTTCTAGTGCTAGAATATCTTGTTTGAGGTGAGGAGGCCACATCTGTACACAGTATTCGAGATGTGGGCGTACCATGGATTTATATAAGGGCAATAATATATTCTCAGTCTTATTCTCTATCCCCTTTTTAATGATTCCTGGTGCCTGGCCTTTAGATCTGGCTGCACCTACAGGCCTGAGGGTTCAAGGTCTATAAAGGCTGGCTGGCAGCCAGAAGAGGAGGAATGGCCAGGGGAAGGTCAGTCTCCAGGCTGAGGGCAGACTCAGGGTGGAAGAGGAGATTGTCAGGCCTGCAAGCTCTGTAAATAGTATCACTGGTGGTGGGAACTTGTGTAAATAAAGTCACGGGTGCTTCAGCAAGAGAAGCCTCCCTGTGCTTTATCGGGGCAGCAGAGGGCCTCCGGAAGAGGGGCAAGCAGAGCACCCTGTTACATATGGGAAACCTTAAGAGGCACCCACAGCAAACAGGATTGTGGATACTGGTTAAACCTCATCATTCCTTAATGCAATGAAATCCAGGCTAGAGAATCCATACTGTAGGGATTTCCCCATTAACATGGTTGCTAAACATCTGAGATTGGAAAATAACCAAGCCTTTGTCTAGTCATATGGCAGGGGAAACATCCCAGCTAGAAAACACCTCAGGGAAAAGACCTGGGCTGCACAGAAACACCGGCTCATTCCCAGTAGTTGCTAAAACAAAGACAATGTTCGGATGCCTAAGGAATGGGATGGACACTAACCTGCTCTGCACACACACTCTGTTTTTCTCACCCAATCTCTATAAAGAATATAGCAGCTCAAAAGAGAGTTTCTGATACAGTCTATGAGAAGGGGGGAGACTAACCTAGTGCTACATACTGAAAATCGGGGACAGTTTAGCTTAGAGAAGAAACAAAGAAGAGAGTATAGGATAGAGGAGAGGAAAATAAAGAATGGGACTTATTTCATTCAAATGGACACAGAGAGAACAGTTCCCAAGCAACAATATCTATAGACTCTTCGTGTTTTAAAAGTGTTAATTCCCCTAAAATGAGGCAAAGTAAGAGCGAAACAGATGGGGGGGGGAAATGGAGACAGAAAAATGGGAATGAAAATTTGGAGTTTGTTAGAGGAATTCATTAGGCAGCTAAAAAGCCACGATTTCACAGTGAAAAAAGTAGATAACTTTGGCTAAAAACCCGGTTCAGTGACAAAGGGGAGGCAGTAACTGGGGCAGGGAGGGGAGCGGGAAAAAGGAAATATCTATAGCAAGCAATACAAATGGGATGTTATGAAAGTTGGAAAGGGTTGTTAAGAGATTGGGGAAAAATCAGTGTTTGACAGAGCTACATATCACAAAAAGGAGGTTATTAAGTATA
Organism: Mauremys mutica; assembly: GCF_020497125.1. NCBI lineage: Eukaryota > Metazoa > Chordata > Testudines > Geoemydidae > Mauremys > Mauremys mutica. The sequence continues at coordinate 367,755,766 of NC_059072.1, read as the reverse complement.
TTAAGAAAAAAAATCTCAGAAAAGTTTTACGCCAATTATGAGAGGGAGAAAGTAAACTTGTTAATATTAAAGATAATGTAGATGTGTTCAAGAAATAGTTCTGTTCTGCATTCTGAAAGAAACAGTAGGAGGTATTCATATCACATGAGGTGATGAAACACTTTCCACTCCTTAGAAGTCAAGGAGAATGTTAAACAGCATCCACAGTAGAACCTTAGAGTTACGAACACAATAATTATGAACTGATGAATCCAACACACATCTCATGTGGAATCAGAAGTATGCAATCAAGCAGCAGCAAAGTTTAAAAAAAAAACAAGCAAAGAGAGGACAATTCTGTGTTAAATATAAAGTATTTTAAAAGGGGAAGTTAATAAAGATTTCAGAGGGTTAGGAAACAATAGAAAAACTGATATGGGATTAATTTAAAATAAAAGTCTAGGATTATAATTAATGCCAGTCAACAGTATGGTTTATGGAAAATCAGTCTTGTCAAATAAATCTGACTTTATCCTTTAATGAGAGGGCACATTTGGTTGATCAGGAAAACCGTGCAGATGCAATAAACTTTGATTTCTAAGAGGCATTTGATTTAATATTGGAAAATATACCAATTAAAAATGAACACAGTGCAATATCAGTAGAGCATATGTAACATGCATATAAACTGCCTAACTTACCGATCTCAGAAAGCAGTTATCAATGGGCCATTGTCAGTGGATGGGGTGAGTGGGGTTCTGCAGGGATCAGTTCTAGGGCCGATGCTATTCAATATTTCCATCAATGATCTGCACATGGCATTGGTGAAACTGACTATTATTGGAGGCTGGGAGAAATGCCAAAGAGTGAGGGACTTCATTTATGGAAAAGACAGTCAAGTGGAGAATTTCATGGGGAGAAAACAATGGGTAATCATGGTCTCTGTAATCTAGCAGAGAAAGGCAGAGCAAGACCCAATGGCTGGAGGCTGAAGCCAGAGAAATTCTTGTTTGAAATAAGGGCCGAATACCTAGCACTGAAGGTGATTAATCGTTTGACTACACCACAAAGAAAAGTCGTGGATTCTCCAACTCCCCATCTCTGCAGATCCCGACTGGATGCTATTCTGGAAGATCTGCTCGAGGCTTGACTAGAACTAACTGGCTAGAGTGGTGCTGCTGTAGCACATCAGTATAGACAGTGCTAACACCAATGGCTGGGGTTCTTCCACCAGTGAGGGCAATCCACCTCCCCGAGAGGTGGTAGCTGGGGCGATGGAAGAATTCATCCATTGGCCTCAGACTGTCTACACCAGGGTTAGGCTGGTGTATCTACATCTCTCCGGGGTGTGGGGTTTCTTGCTGTTCACTATGTTTCATAAAAATAAAATGCAGTTTTCGGTTGCATTAGCATAGGCAGAGCATGCAAGTCACAGGAGGTGAGCACTGCTCTCCTTGCCACTGGTTAGGCCTCAGCTGGAGAATTGTGTCCAGATAACCCAAAGGATGGAATAAAAACGATATGAGCAAGGGCCAAAGGAACTGGGTATGTTTAATTTGGGAAAGAGGAGACGGAGGAGGGTCATGACAGCCGTCTTCAGCTATTTGAAAAGCTGCGATAGAAAAGGTGGAGAAAATTTCTCCTCTCTTACCGCAGCGGGCGAGACAACAGTGAATTGACTTCAAATTACAGTATAGCAGATCAAGATGAGATCTCAGGAAAAAGTTCCTAACTGTAAGGGCAGGAGGACAATGGAGCAGACGCCTTGGGAGGCTGTGGAAGCTCCTTTACTGGAGGCTCCCAAAGGAGGCTGGGCAGCCACCTGTCCTGGATGGTTTAGACACAACAAATCCTGTATCTCAGCAGGCGATTAGGCTAGGTGACCCCAGCAGTCCCTTCTCACCATGTGGCTCTGTGATTCCATGATATCAAATCCTAGTGTAGACCAGGCATTAGTCACACTCAAGTCATCCAGCTCAATACAGGAAAACTCAATACAGGATAACTCGGTGAAATGTAGTGGCCTGTTTTATACAGGAGTTCAGACTGGATGATCTAACACTGCCTTCTAACCATAAACCCAATGAATCTATCAATAAAGAAAGTAGTTCAGACATTTAATTTACGGTGTAACACACAAACAAGGGAACACTCCATTAGATTGAAAGCCTGAACATTTAACACTGATAGAAGAAAATTGTTTACATAATCCATAATTGGCGTGGGGAACTCCTTGCCACAGATATTATAGGAGCACAGAGCTTAGGTGAATGGCATTCGCAAATGGACTGGCCATTGTAGTTGGTGCTTGTGACACCAACTTTACTTAAAACTGTCTGACACCTTCTATAAGGACAACTCTCTTTCAGTTATTTATAAGTTTGCCAAACTTCAAGCATTTAGACTCTAATGTTCCATGCCTGATGTCAGTTTCCGGCTCACTTGGTTTTTTTGAAAGTTTGAGGCATAACAGTTCCTCTGAATTGGAGAATTAGGTCAGGAGACAAGACGTCATGCCCATGTTGAAAAATTCTTATAATTGTTTCATTGAGGAGCCTTAGCACCTCCATGATTTCCAGCTATGGTGACCAGATAGAAAGTATTGAAAAACAGGACAGATGTGGCGTACAAGAGGTGCCTGTATTAGATAAAAATCCCTGAATATAGAGACTGCCTCCAAAAAATCGAGACATCTGGTCACCCTATTTCCAGCACATAAAAAATCAGACTACAGTGCCCCCACAATCCACAAATGTAAGAGGAGGAGGTGACAGTCTCTCTTAATTAACACACCGCTGGCTCCTGAGATCTTTATTCAGTTCTGACTCCACTGAGGTTTTTCCTCATTGGGGACTGAGGGTAGTATTGGTCACGGCCTCAGAATTTGGCCTTGTGTTGTACTTCTAGTAACACCTTTCATCCTGAAGGATACAATGTGCCACTGAAATGCAGCCACTTCAAGTCTGGCATCCACCAGCTAGCCTGAGGGCCCAGCAAGGTGCGACCTTTTGCCCTGTAATACTAGAGAAAACTTGATCCCTGTGGCAGGGGCCATGGCCAGTTTAATGGTTGTGAAGAGCGAAAAGGAAACAGACTTACTCTCTATCCCATCACATAGATGTTACACTGGGTTTGTCGAGCAGGTGAGCTACTATGCAAAAAATGGGTACCTGTGAATCCTGAGATGGAAGAGACTTCCCTGGGAATCCCCCGCAGGTAGCCGTGTCCCACACCTCTCTCACCCCAGCATCTGCAGCAGCATCTCACACCGAGAGCCGATACAGGGATGTGCATCATTTATAATATAGCTCTGTGCAATCCCAGTGGGGTTCACTCAGCCTCTAGGGAATTAGCAGCACCTGGATGTAAACAGGCTGGAGACAGGCCTGTCTGCACATTTGTGTTATTCTTCCAGCTTTAGAAGTAAACAGCAATTAAGGGACATTCCCAAGGGGAGATTAAACCTCTGAGGCTCTCCACTGTGTCAGAGAGGAATTGTCTGCTCTGTGTATTATAATATATTTTAAAATTGTACTTGATTACAGAGATCTCCACAGGGTCTGGTACCCTGTAAATGCGCAGGATGTATGGGTACATAGTAGGCAGACAGATCTGGAGTCATATGACTGAAGAGAGAAATGTACACTTTCAGGAGGCACATGGGGCTGTTGCTAAGATATCAGAGATCAATAATTCTCATCAGTAACTATCATCAGACTGTGCAGTATATTTCATGGAAGGATCTTGAAAACACCAAGCAAAGAAAAGTCACAATGAACATATCCCCATTATACAGATAGGTGAACTGAGGGAATGAGGGCAGGATGATAGACAAAAGCCAGGAGTCCTGATTTCCCTTCCGTAACCACAGTCCCTCCATCACCCCAAGAGGGAAATGGACTCCTGCTCTCTCAAAGCCTGTTCCTTGGGTGGGATGCAGGAGAAATGCTGGAAGAGGAAGCCTGAGCCTTCTCCATCCTCTCAAGGTGAATCTGAGGTTTCCAGAACTAGCTGGAGTTTGTGAGCTCCCTGGTCCTGGACATTGTCAACTCTGAGACTCCACTATCACTAAAAGAATGTTCCTGTGGGTAGAGTAGAGCTGGGGGCTGTCTTGGGGACAGAGGCCTCACCCTCCCCACAAAGCTGCCCTGAACAAGAGGGTGGGGAGCGCTATAGGCAGGCTAGAAACTGGATTTGTCAGACTTTCCAGGATTGCCCCGCTGGAGGGCTCTTGGTTTCCCTAGTTAAACTCTCTGCCTGCTCGTCTGGCTAATCGAGGGGATTTCTCTAATGTGGAGCCCCTGGGTTTTTAACAAGGGCATCCTGTCCTCCAGTGTTCAGGTTACTAAGACTCTATCGCTGGCAAGAATGGTTTGACTTTCTTCCGTAGCGAAAGGCAAAGGGGTGGTGGGGCTAGGGCCCAGTCTTTGACCGTTAGGAGCACAGCACAAGTTTGAGGGACAAGATTGGGGTTAGCGAGAACAGGCCATCAAGTGGTGGCATCACCGGACACACAGCTGGAGCGCAGGGCTCTCCGTTAGCTTTTGTAACTCTGCTTTTGTTCTAATCATGCCGCCCTCTCATTGGCATAGAACGGCTACAAGGCAGACCTTACAGCGGCGTAGCTGAAGCAGTACAGCTATACCACTGTAAGGAGTGTAGTGTAGACGTGGCCTCAGGCAGGCAGAGGGAGCAGGTTTTTACACACTTGGGCAGAAATTTGAAGAGCCTTGAGTACCGCAAAAGAGCAAAATGTTCCAAGGGTAAAAGTTTCACCTTAAAAGAGAAAAGGAGTTGAGTCCTTTGAAGAATTCCTAACAAATGGAAGCAGGAGAAAGGTCCCACTCGTGTGAGGAACTTTCCAGGTTTCTACGCTACCCCGGTGGAATTGGCTACTGAACAGAATTGAGACCTCACTCCCACTCCCTTTACCTACAGTCCTGGATGACGCTGAGAACTCCCCTTCCACTCTCTGATATGGCAGAGTCCTCATAACCCTGACATAGCTGGGTCCAGGATTCCTGGGGGGCTCAACCACTAACCTTGTCATGATCCATTAGGACAAGGGTTAGGGTGCTCTGGGGTGCTCTCTCCACTCCGGACACTTCTCTGAACCACTCCAGATGTGTAGTCCAATGCTTATTTTTGCCCTTGGCTTCATGAACAAGGCATTAGTGTGGCCTCATCTGGAGTACTGTGTCCAGTTCGGGGCCGCACACTACAAGGAGGCTGTGGAAAAATTGGAAAGAGTCCAGCGCAGGGCAACAAAAATGATTAGTGGGCTGGAGCACATGATTTATGATAAAGCAGTAAAGAATCCTGTGGCACCTTATAGACTAACAGACGTTTTAGAGCATGAGCTTTCGTGGGTGAATACCCACTTCGTCGGATGCAAGTAGTGGAAATTTCCAGGGGCAGGTATATATATGCAGGCAAGAAGCAAGCTAGAGATAACAAGGTTAGTTGAATCAGGGAGGATGAGGCCCTCTTCTAGCAGCTGAGGTGTGAAAACCAAGGGAGGAGAAACTGGTTTTGTAGTTGGCAAGCCATTCACAGTCTTTGTTTAATCCTGAGCTGATGGTGTCAAACTTGCAGATGAACTGAAGCTCAGCAGTTTCTCTTTGAAGTCTTGTCCTGAAGTTTTTTTGCTGCAGGATGGCCACCTTAAGATCTGCTATTGTGTGGCCAGGGAGGTTGAAGTGTTCTCCTACAGGTTTTTGTATATTGCCATTCCTAATATCTGATTTGTGTCCATTTATCCTTTTCCTTAGAGACTGTCCAGTTAGGCCGATGTACATAGCAGAGGGGCATTGCTGGCATATGATGGAGTATATTACTAGGGGCGGCTCTAGGCACCAGCAAAACAAGCTGCTGCCTAGGGCGGCAAAATATAGGGGGCGGCAAAAGCCTGGGGCTGGGGCCCCAGCTCATCCTGCCCCTGCGAGCCGAGGAGCGGCCCGTCCCCTGCAGCCGGGCAGGGCCGCGCTACCGGCTCCACTTGGGGGAGAGGGGGGGCCCCTTACCGGTAGCGCGGCCCCGCCTGGCTGCAGAAGACCGGCCGCTCCGCCTCCGCTTGTTCCCCGGGTCCTAAACAGCCCGGCAGCAGCTTGGCTGGGGGGGGGCAGGGCTGAGCCCCGCCCCGCTCAGAGCTGCGTGGTCAGGGGGCGGGGCTGCAAGCTCCGGCCCGAGCGGAGGCAGCTGAGCTGAGCCTGGAGCTTGCGGCCCCGCCCCCTCCCCACGCGGCTCTGAGCGGGGAAGAGCTCAGCCCCCCCCCGGAGCCATGCGGCTGCCGCGCGGTGAGCCGGGGGTAAGCAGCCGGGGCGGGGGAGGTGGCTAAGGGGCAGGGAGTCCCGGGGGCAGGGAGGGGGCACAGGTTCTGTGGGGGGGGGGCAGTCAGGGGCGAGGGAAGGGGGGTTGGATTGGGGGGGTCTCAGGGAGGTGTTTGTCAGGCACCCCCCGACCCCATTACCCCCTAGGCCAGCCCTGACCCCCAGCTCCAAGCCCAGCCCCTCTGAGGTGGGCACCCCCCTGACCCCATTCCCCCCACAGCCCTGACCCCCAGCTCTGAGCCCAGCCCCTCTGATCCAGACACCCCCCTCACCCCATTCCCCCCACAGCCCTGACCCCCAGCTCCGAGCCCAGCCCCTCTGATCTGGACACCCCCCTCACCCCATTCCCCCCACAGCCCTGACCCCCAGCTCCGAGCCCAGCCCTTCTGATCCGGACACCTCCCTGACCCCATTCCCCCCACAGCCCTGACCCCCAGCTCTGAGCCCAGCCCCTCTGAGCTGGGCACCCCCGACCCCATCCCCCACTGCCCTGACCCCCAGCTCTGAGCCCAGCTGCTCTGAGGTGGGCACCCTCCGACCCCATCCCCCCACCCCAGACCCCCAGCTCTGAGGCGAGCCCCTCTGAGGCAGACAACCTCCGACCCCATCTCCTCACAGTCCTGAGCCCAGCCCCTGTGAGCCGGGCACCCCCCAGAGCCCAGCTCCCCACCCAGCCCTGGGCAACAGCAGCACCACCTCCAGGCAGTGACAGCCCATTGGCACCAACCATCACCATCACCCAGCAACAGCCCATTTTGTAATTGCAAATGTAGACAGACCAGTAAAGCATTTAATGTTTTTAAATAATGTATTTGGTGTATTTTCAAATTATTACAAATTAATTTTCACTAGTTATTTTTTACATTTCCAAATACATGTTACTATAGTATTGCAACTTTTTTTTATGGAAGGGGCCCCCAAAATTGCTTTGCCCTGAATCCTCTGGGCGGCCCTACCCAGTGTGTGTGAGGAGCCGGGGAGGGAGGGAAACGGGGTCCCCTGGAGCCGAGCCCGGGCTGCGATGGTGGCGAGGGGCTCCTGGAGTGTGCGAGGAGGTGAGCGGCCGACTGGGTTCGTCGGTGCTGAGCAGGTAGCCCCGCAGCCTTCCCTCCTGCCAGGGCTGGGCCAGGGCACCGTGAGGCTGAAGAGCAGCAGGTCCAGGGGGCTCTCCAGGTCTTTGGCCGCCAGCATGTTGAGGGTGAGGGCGGTGAGCACGAACTGATCCACCTTGGCCACCAGCAGTGCTGCGAAGCCCAGGGAGGGGGCCGTGTTCTTTGCGCCACCCCGTAGCCGTGCCGCCACCTGGAAGTACTCCCGCTCCGTGCTGCCCAGCAGCTCCACCCACATGGGGACTGAGTCGCAGCTGGGCCAGGGCTCGGCTGCAGTGTGCTGGTAGCGGATCCCATATTTGGGGGGGAGGCCAGTGCTGGGGCAACAGGGGTTGTGAGTGGGGGGTACTGGTGGGCGGGGGGGCTCATGTCTGGGGGCGGGGGGGGCAGCCAAAAATTTTTTTGCTTGGGGCGGCAAAAAACCTAGGGCCGGCCCTGTATATTACATTGGTGGACGTGCAGGTGAATGAACCGGTGATGGTGTGGCGCATCTGGTTAGGTCCTGTGATGGTGTCACTGGTGTAGATATGTGGGCAGAGTTGGCATCGAGGTTTGTTGCATGGATTGGTTCCTGAGCTAGAGTTACTATGGTGCGGTGTGCAGTTACTGGTGAGAATATGCTTCAGGTTGGCAGGTTGTCTGTGGGCGAGGACTGGCCTGCCACCCAAGGCCTGTGAAAGTGTGGGATCATTGTCCAGGATGGGTTGTAGATCCCTGATGATACGTTGGAGGGGTTTTAGCTGGAGACTGTATGTGATGGCCAGTGGAGTCCTGTTGGTTTCTTTCTTGGTTTTGTCTTGCAGTAGGAGGCTTCTGGGTACACGTCTGGCTCTGTTGATGTGTTTCCTTATTTCCTCGTGCGGGTATTGTAGTTTTGAGAATGCTTGGTGGAGATTTTGTAGCTGTTGGTCTCTGTCTGAGGGGTTTGTGCAGATGCGGTTATACCTCAGTGCTTGGCTGTAGACAATGGATCGTGTGGTGTGCCTGGCTCGGAAGCTGGATGCATGAAGGTAGGCATAGCGGTCGATAGGTTTTCCGTATAGGGTGGTGTTAACGGCAGACAATCATTTCACGCCCTTTTCCCTGGCTTGCCCTGGCAGATGCCATAGCATGGCAACCATGGATCCCATTTAGCCTTTTTTCACTCTCACCGTATGTGTACTGGATGCTGCTGACAGACACGGTACTGCAGTGCTACACAACAGCATTCACTTGCCTTGCAAGGTAGCAGAGATGGTTACCAGCACTATTGCACCGTCTGCTGCTGTCATGGTTGCTCCTGGCTGGCCTCGCTGAGGTTGGCTGGGGGCGCATGGACAAAAATGGGAATGACTTCCCAGGTCATTCCCTTCTTTATGTTTTGTCTAAAAGTAGAGTTAGTCCTGCCTAGAATATGGGGCAAGCCTACTAAAGAACCAGAGAGGACAGCCGGTCCGTGTCAGAGCCCCAGAGATCCTGCAAAAATGATGAGCTGCATGCCATTCTAGGGGGTGCCCCTGCAACAACCCCACCCCTTGTTTCCCTTCTCCCCCACCCCTCCTGTTATCCCCCCATTAGTGTGATGAAGTCATAAAGAATGCATGAATAAGAAACCCTGACTTTATTGAGATAAAATGAGGGGGAGGCAGCCTCCAGCTGCTATGATATTCCAGGCAGGACTGAATCTCCATTAGACATTAAAGGGGGTAGGGGGAGAGGAGCGCAGCCTCCAACTGCTATGATATACCAGGCAGGACTGAATCTCCAAGAGACAAAGCTTAAAGAAAGGAATGACTGGGAGTCATTCCCATTTTCGGACAGGCACCCCTGGCCAATCTCACCGAGGCCAGCCAGGAGCACTCATGGGAGGATGATGACGACTATCACTCCTATTGCACCGTCTGCCATCAGGGAGAGGAGAGGAGGGGATGCTGCTGTTAAGCACTGCAGCACCGCGTCTACCAGCAGCATCCAGTAGACATAGGGTGACATTGAAAAAAGGCGAGAAACAATTTTTTCCCTTTACTTTCGGGGGGGGGGGGTGGCGGGAATTGACGCCATATACCCTGAACCACCTGCAGCAATGTTTTTGACCCTTCAGGCATTGGGAGTTCAGCCCAGAAAGCAAATGTTTTTCGGAGACTGCAGGAACTGTGGGATAGCTTGAGTCCTCAGTTCCCCCTCTCTCCCTCCATGAGCGTCCATTTGATTCTTTGGCTTTCCATTATGCTTGTCACGCAGCACTGTGCTGAGTCCCTGCTGTGGCCTCTGTCTATCATAGCCATGGAGATTTTTTCAAATGCTTTGGCATTTCGTCTTCTGTAACAGAGCTCTGAAAGAACAGATTTGTCTCCCCATACAGTGATCAGATCCAGTATCTCCCGTATGGTCCTTGCTGGAGCTTTTTTGGATTCTGGGACTGCATGGTCACCCGTTCTGATCGGCACTCCACGCTGGGCAACCAGGAAATGAAATTCAAAAGTTTGCAGGACTTTTATTGTCTACCTGGTCAGTGCATATGAGTTCAGATTGCACTGTGGGATAGCACCTGGAGGCAATACCATCAAACTGCGGCCACACTTACCCTAATCCGACATGTCAATACCGATTTCAGCGCTATTCCCTTCGTCGGGGAGGATTACAGATACCAGTATTAAGAGCCCTTTATAGTCATATAAAGGGCTTTGTTGTGTGGACGGGTGCAGCGTTAATTCAGTTTAATGCTGCTATATTTGGTATAAACTCATAGTGTAGATCAGGCCTAAGTTATAGACTTTTTCCAGCATGTAATGGGAGTGCAGAATCCCCACGATGGCACCTCCTGCTGGTCGCTCTGGGAATTAGCTCAGTCCACCTGTGGAGCGCCCTCTACAGGTGGTGTCTCGTCCGCCAGTGCTCTGCTTTCTCCACCTTCTTTGGACCCACGTCGCTCTCTGGACCACGGTGTGAGTAATTTATCGGGGGGTAGCTGTGTTAGTCTGTATCCACAGAAACAACAAGGAGTCTGGTGGGACCTTAAAGACTAACAGATTTATTTGGGCATAAGCTTTCATGGGTAAAAAAAACCTCACTTCTTCAGATGAATGGAGTGATGCATTGGCAATTTACTGAGTGGGAGATAATGTGGAGTCTTGGAGTTCACAGCTCACATGAGAGGGATCTCACAACCTCCAGCTAGTTCTGGAAACCTCACATTCACCTTGAGAAGATGGTGCAGGATCAGGCTCCCTCTTTCTGCCTTCCCTCTGCATCCCACCCAACGAACAGTCCTTGCCAGAGCGGGAGTCAATTTCCCTCTTGGCGTGATGGAGAGACCGTGATTATGGAAGGGGAGTCAGGACTCCTGGGTTTTGTCTGTCATCATGCCATCAATCTCTGTGTGGCCTTTGTCAATTTACATCTCACAGTGTCTCAGTTTACCTATATGAATAATGGGGATTCGTCAATAGAGACTTTCCCTTTGTTAAGTGCTCTGTTAATCCTTCAGAGAAAGGTGTTGCACAGGATGATGATAGTTACAGAAAGAATTACAGGTATCTGTTCTAACTGTTTGTGTCTCCCCTCAGTCATCTATCTCCAGATCTGTTTGTCTACTATCTACCCATCCCTCCTGGCAATTTACAGGGTATCATTCCCTATACAGATATAGGTGTTATCCCTTTTTTTCTTCCTTATCAATTAGAATTTTATATATACACAAATACACAGAGCAGCCCATTCCTCTGTGGATCAGCAGAGAGCCCAAGAGTTCTCATCTCCCCTAAGGAAGGTCCCTTAATTACTGTTTACTCCGAAAGCCACATAAATAACACAGAAGTTCAGACCAGCTTTTCTCCAGCCTGTTTACATTATGGTGCTGCTTCTCTGCTAGAGGCTGACTGAACCCCACGGGGATCGCACAGAGCTATATTATAAGTGGTGCACACCCCTGTGTAGGGTCTCAGCGTGGGATGTTGCTGGAGATGCTGTGGTGAGAGAGCTGTGGGACACGGCTACCTAAGGGGGATTCCCAGGGAAGACACTTCCATCTCAGAATTCACAGGTACCATCTCTTCCTGAGGCACTCACCTGCTTTACAAACTCAGTGCAATGTGGGCGTCATGGGATACAGTGTACGTTTGTGGTCCATTCCACTCTGCACAGCCATTAAACATCCCAGGGCCCTTGCCACAGGCAATGACTTTGCTCCAATAGCACTGGCCAAAATGTCCTCCTTTGATTAGCATCCCTGCCCGTCCCGGCTGATGCCATTCAGCGTGGAGGTGGGTGTATTTCTGTGGCACAGGGCAGCATTCAGGATTAAAGGTGGTAGAAGTACAATACAAGGCCAAATTCTGACACCATGGCCCATAGTTCGCTCAGGCCCCACTATGGGAAAACTCCCCTGGATAAGAACTGAGTAAAGACCTGAGAAGACAGATGTGTGTTAATAGGCAGAGACTGACACCTCCTTCTCTTGAATCTCAGGGCTCTGGCTGTTAACTGGGAGGGAGGGAGGTGGGTGGGTGGGTAGGTGGGACTGTTACCACACTTTTATCTGCTGGAGACAATGGAGGTGGAACAACACGGTTAAGACATATGTTCTCCTAGCTTCATTTGAGTAGTCAGCTGAACTGTCATGCCTGAAAGTTTCAAAAAACAATTCAGCCATAAGCAAACATCCAACTTGGGAAATTTCACTCCTAATGCTTAAAGACTGGAAAACTTCAGCTGAAACTGAGGTCTTCCCATTGAAAGTATCAGACAACCTAATTAAAGGTTTTACCACCAAAGACACCTCCAATTCTTAATCCATTTGTGAATCCCATTCAGCTAAGCTCTTCCCTCCTTGTCTGTGGCAAGCAGTTCCACAGGCCAAATACGGATTATGTAATATGTCATATTATTAAATATGGATTGTGTCATATGTTCAGACAGTAAATGGAACTGAATGTTCTCTTGTTCGTGTGTTATGAGACACAGTAAATGTAAATGCCTGATCTGCTTTCTTTATTGATAGATTCATGGAATATACGGTTAGAAGGCACCAGTCTGTCCTCCTGTATAACACAGACCATTAAATGTCAGTCAATTACCCCTGTATTGAGCCCCTAACTTGTGTGTGACCAAGGCCTGGTTCATACCAGTATTTTACATTGCAGACTCACAGAGACACTGCACGATAATGCACCACAAGGGTCATGTAATCTGACCCCCTGCCTAGATGGAGGAGATGTTCAGTCTAAACCATCCGAGGCAGATGGCTGTCCCTCCTCCTTTTGAATACATCCAGCTAAGAAGCTTCCATAACCGTCTAAGTTGTCTGTTCCATTGTCATCCTGTTGTTACAGTTAGGAGGTTTTTCTTGAAATTTAATCTAAATCTGCTGTGCTGTAGTTCGAACCCATTGACTCTGGTCCTGCGCTCTGCGGCAGGAGAGAACAACTTTCCTCCACTTTTTTTATGGCAGCCTTTCAAGTACCTGAAGACTTCTGCCATGTCCCCACTCCAATCTCCTCTTTTCCAAACTAAACGCACTTGGTTCCATTAGCTTGTTCATCAGGCATGCACTGCATCCTTTGGAATATCTTTGTGCCTTTCCTCTGGATCCTTTCCAGGTTCCCTCCACCCTTCTATACAGTCATGATCAAAATTGGACACCATTTCTCATTGCAGTGTTCTCCAGTGATTAGTACCCCTCTGTGCTAAACATTTGGCCCTTATTTCTAACTGGAATTTGCCTGACTTCAGTTTCCAGCCATTAGGCCTTGCTCTGCCTTTCTCCGCAAGATTAAAGAACCCGATACCTCTATATAAGGTTGTCATAAACGGATAGTTAAGGGTTAACGACTTTTTTTTTTTAAAAAGCTCAGTAAACCTGGCTGACACCTGACCAGAGGCCCAATAAGGGGACAAGATACTTTCAAATCTTGGTGGAGGGAAGTCTTTTGTTTGTGCTCTTTGTTTTGGGGGTTGTTTGCTCTTGGGACTAAGAGGGACCAGACGTCAATCCAGACTCTCCAAATCTTCCTACACAAGTCTCTCATATTTCAAACTTGTAAGTAAGAGCCAGGCAAGGCGTGTTAGTCTTATTTTTGATTTCTCAACTTGTAAATGCTCCTTTTTGCTGAGAGGATTTTACCTCTGTTTGCTGTAACTTTGAACCTGAGGCTAGAGGGGGTTCCTCTGGGCTATATGAATCTGATTACCCTGTAAAGCATTTTCCATCCTGATTTTACAGAGATAATTTTTACCTTTCTTTCTTTCTTTAATTAAAAGTTTTCTTTTTAAGAACCTGATTGATTTTTTCCTTGTATTAAGATACAAGGGGATTGGATCTGGACTCACCAGGAATTGGTGGGGGAAGGTAGGGGGGATGGTTAAATTCTCCTTGAGTTAAGATCCAAGGGGTTGGATCGGTGTTCACCAGGATCGGTGTTCACTAGTTTTTATTCCATTTTATGTGTGCTCTACTGATATTGTACAGTGTTTTTGTTTATCTGATTATTTTCCCCTACTAATGGTCTGGAAAGTGTTTCTTCACCTGAGGTGATATGAGTACATCACAGTTCATCTTCACAAATGCAGAACAAAACTATTTCTTGAACACATCTGCCTTTTCTCAACATTAAAAGTTCCTTCCCCTTCTAGGAACTCACTGAAATATTTTCTAGGATTTCTTATTTTCTTAATATACATAAGAAATCCTTAACCCTGCCAAGCATGGATTTTTCCTTTTTGTGATCCTTAACCCTGCCAAGCATGGATTTTTCCTTGATATTTTAAATTTCCCTGATCAATTTTCAGAATTTCAAATTTGTATCTTTTGGTATCTATTTTGCTTTTCTCCCATGTGTTAGGGGGGATATGATAGAGGTCTATAAAATCATGAGTGGTGTGGAGAAAGTGAATAAGGAAAAGTTATTTACTTCTTCCCATAACATAAGAACTAGGGGCCACCAAATGAAATTAATAGGCAGCAGGTTTAAAACAAATAAAAGGAAGTTCTTCTTCACGGAGCAACAGTCAACTTGTGGAACTCCTTATCTGTGTAGGTTGTGAAGGCTAGGACTATAACAGGGTTTATAAGCGAACTGGATAAATTCATGGAGGTTAAGTCCCCATTAATTATTAGCCAGGATGGGTTAGGAATGGTGTCCCTAGCCTCTGTTTGTCAGAGGGTGGTGATGGACGGCAGGGGAGAGATCACTTGATCAATACCTGTTAGGTTCACTCCCTCTGCAGCACCTGGCATTGGCCACTGATGGCAGACAGGATACTGGGCTAAATGGACCTTTGGGTCGGACCCAGCACGGCCATTCTTATGTTCTTCTATGTTGCTTTCCCATGACTATTGCTGCCTTCACTTTGCCACTAAAGTGGCCCCCATTCATGAACTGTCTGATATTCATATTGTCTCCCCATCCAGGCAGTTGCACTGCAACCATCACCCTAGATACAAGAAGTCAGGGGAACGTACGATCCAATTAGGACACGCCTTTCTGCCTTGGAGTTGGACAACTTCTCCCCTGCTCCATGTCAGATTCCAACACAACTGAATTCACCAACCCCTCCACCTTCATCCTGCTGGGCATTCCTGGTCTGGAGGTGGCCCATGTCTGGATCTCCATCCCCTTCTGCGCCATGTACGTCATAGTCATCTTGGGAAATTTCACTATTCTGTTCATTGTGAAGAGGGAGCCGAGCCTCCATGAGCCCATGTACTATTTCCTATGCATGCTGGCAGTCACTGACCTGGTCCTGTCCACATCCACCATACCCAAAATTCTGGCAATCTTCTGGTTCAATTCCAGGGAGATCGATTTCAGTGCCTGCCTCGCCCAGATGTACTTTATTCACTGCTTCTCAGCTATCGAGTCCGGGATCTTCGTGGCCATGGCTTTGGATCGGTACGTAGCCATCTGCCATCCCCTGAGATATTCCACCATCCTGACAAACTGCATGGTGGTCAAGATTGGCCTGGCCGTCGTGCTGCGTGGCAGCATGCTCGCACTTCCCTATCCCTTACTGGCAAGGCGGTGGCCGTATTGCAAAAGCAACATCATCCCCAATACGCACTGTGAGCACATGAGAGTGGTGAAGCTAGCCTGCGCCGATATCAGCGTCAGTAGTTACTATGGCCTATTTGTGCTAATCTGTAGGATTGGTCTGGATGTGTTTTTTATTTTTGTGTCCTATACCCAGATCCTCAGGGCCATCTTCAGCCTCCCCACAAAAGACGCCCGGCTCAAGACGTTTGGGACTTGTGGCTCCCACCTCTGTGTCATCTTAGCCTTTTATATCCCAACTCTCTTCTCTTCCCTCACATCCCGATTTGGGCACAATTTGCCCCTTCATTTTCACATTTTTATTGCCAACGTTTACCTCCTTGTGCCCCCCATGCTAAATCCCATCATCTACGGGGTGAGGACCAAACAGATCCGGGACAGGCTGCTCCAGATCTTAACTCATAAAGAGACTAAAGTTTTCTCCTGGTGCTCTAGGTCTGACACTTAGGTCCATGCAGACCTGGCTGGTGACATGGTGCTGGGCCGTCTCCCCTAAATCACTTACTGGGCAGTCAAAGAGACAGTGAAACCTTTCCTGGCCTTACGGTGTTTTCTCAGCATAACGTACTATGGAACTGGTGACCGTACAACTCATTAACACATAGGGTTGCCACCTATCTACTTATAATCATAATTGTCACTGGTCATCTGTTATACCTGGACACCTGCCCCTTGCCCCACCTTTTCCCCCAAAATCCCCACCGCTGCTCCTACTCCGATCCACTTCTCATCACTATCTGGATCATCTATGTAATGGGTCCCCTCAGGTTGCCACCTGGAACTGAGGTAGAGCTGACTCATCTGTTTCACCATTCTGGGTTCCCTCTTGTATTGTAATATTGTGACAAGCTGAAACCCTCCAAGCTTGCCTCACCTCAACATCTATGGGCAGGGACCACCCCTAGACGTGTTCACGACTGCCCTGGCCAGCCACTCATGAAACCGCAATAGAGAATCTACGACCACAATACTCCCATAGGTCCAGCCTAAGATCCCAGATCTCTACTGTCCTGCCCTGGTCAAAACCCGACCACTATGAATTTATTACCCAGTCCACCATTTGTACAAAGGAAAGCGGATGTGCACCGACTTTTGTGCATGGGCTGAGATCTTTCCTCTTTACACTTGAAACAACACCGTCTGGTAAAATATAAAATAGGGGTGTTTAGCTAGAGAGAGAGAGAGCTTTTAAATGATGATCGGTGAAAGGAAACAGATCCAAGTAGATTATCATAAGAAACAAAACAAAACCAAAACCTAAGCTTAATGTGCTAGATAGTGTTTGAATCCAGCAGTGTCTCACCCAGTTAGAGCGTACAAGCAGGTTATCTTTCTCAGGCAGCCTGACTGCTTTCTGCCTGGGATGAGCATTTGCCTCCCTGTTCTGTCTTTTTCCTCCGGTACTTTCATGTGTGTCGTTATAGGGAGAATGACAGCTCTGACATCCTGTTATTTCTCCCCTTTATGTCTTCTTCCAAATTGCTAGAAAGCCCTTTGCTGTAACTCAGGTCAAACAGTATGTGACTCTGTGGCCCGAATTAGAGTCTTTTGGTAGCAGCATCCTAGAAATAATAAAGTTTTGTACCGGTGACCCCTTTCACCCAGCAAGCCTCTGAGTGTGGCCCCCTTGTAAACGAAAAACACTTTTTAATATATTTACTGTTAGAAATGCTAGGGGCAAAGTGGGGTTTGCGGTGGAGGTGAAAGCCCAGGACCCCCCATGTAATAACTTTGTGACCCTCTCAGAGGACCCAACCCCCAGGTTGAGTATTCTTCTCATTCCAAAGGTTTGTGTGCTTGATCGAGCGCTCATAATT
Source organism: Mauremys mutica (assembly GCF_020497125.1). Lineage (NCBI taxonomy): Eukaryota > Metazoa > Chordata > Testudines > Geoemydidae > Mauremys > Mauremys mutica. The sequence goes on along the minus strand of NC_059072.1, from coordinate 367,738,505 downwards.
CTGTGGTTCATAATTCTAAGGTTCTACAGTAGAAGCTGTTTTACATCCTCCTTAACAGCTAATGGACTGGAAGGTGTTTCATCATCTTGTGTGATACGCGTAGCTCATGCTGCTTCTTTCCAGATGCGGAAAAAAACTATTTCTTGAACACATAATTGCCCTGTGCCTTTGCTAGGATTTCACTTGTTCTGGTGTCGTGCCGTTGCTGAGAGGTTCCTATTTTACACATTTCCTGGGTTAATCCTAGTGCAGTTCCTCCATAAGCCATTAACATCATTTGTCCTATTTTTTGTTGTACCTGAAGGCTGCCTGTGGGTGTTCCCAATCCCACAACATATTTTAGTAGCACGTACATAACTAAGTGTCATAACTTCATATACAATGACTGCACATACTCCTAAAAAGGATATTAATGTTAAACAGGTTAATACTTTTCGAATGGAACCTCATTAGGCATCTTTTGTACACAACATGCCATTATTATAAAACAGCGGTGAATATGGGGGTGCTAGGATGTCACAATCTCCACCTCCCTCCCCCCAGCTGGGATCCCTCTACTCCAGGACTGGAATGGGGGCCGCTGCAGCCTGACAAGGAGATTACAGTGAGTGCAGCCAGGATGCAGCAGCGGGGCCGACAGGCCAATCCGGAGTGGTGAGGGAAGCCAGGAAGCCGAATAAAAGCAGCTGAGGGTTGGGAGTAGGGTTCTGAGGCAGACGAGTGAGGCTGTGCATCCTACACCTTGTGTACCCTAAAGCTCGGCTACAAAGTCCTGAGGGAAGAGATCCTTGTGTGGCTTATTTCCTTAACATCAGCTCCCCTTTGTTCTTCCCACCTGGGAATGTGTAGCCCTTTGCCCTGAGACTGGCCCCGGATGAAGGACAGGGATCAGCTTTGAAGCTCGGAGGACAACAGCTGAGTGATGTGAAAGGATAAGCCCCTGTGTTAGCTGGCAAGGCAGGATGCTGGGCAGAGGCCGGGGTGGCTGCGGTAGCTCTCAGGGAGGGAGATAAATGGCACATCTACCATTAGCCGGCTATTCACACACATACACAACACTTTTGATCACTACATCTAGAATCATATAATCATAGAATATCAGGGTTAGAAGGGACCTCAGGAGGTATCTAGTCCAACCTCCTGCTCAAAGCAGGATCAATTCCCAATTAAATCATCCCAGCCAGGGCTTTGTCAAGCCTGACCTTAAAAACCTCTAAGGAAGGAGATTCCACCATCTCCCTAGGTAACCCATTCCAGTGCTTCACCACTCTCTGAGTGAAAAAGTTTTTCCTAATATCCAACCTAAACCTCCCCCACTGCAACTTGAGACCATTACTCCTTGTTCTCTCATCTGCTATCACTGAGAACAGTCTAGATCCATCCACTTTGGAACCCCCTTTCAAGTAGTTGAAAGCAGCTGTCAAATCTCCCCTCATTCTTGTCTTCTGCAGACTAAACAATCCCAGTTCCCTCAGCCTCTCCTCATCAGTCATGTGCTCCAGCCCCCTAATCCTTTTTGTTGCCTTCCACTGGACTCTTTCCAATTTTTCCATATCCTTCTTGTAGTGTGGGGCCCAAAACTCGACACAGTACTCCAGATGAGGCTTCACCAATGTCGAATAGAGGGGAATGATCACATCCCTCGATCTGCTTGCAATGCCCCTACTTATACAGCCCAAAATGCCAATAGCCTTCTTGGCAACATGGGCACACTGTTGACTCATATCCAGCTTCTCATCCACTGTAACCTCTGGTCCTTTTCTGCAGAACTGCTGCCTAGCCATTCGGTCACTAGTCTGTAGCAGTGCATGGGATTCTTCCATCCTAAGTGCAGGACTCTGCACTTGTCCTTGTTGAACCTCATCAGGTTTCTTTTGGCCCAGTCCTCTAATTTATCTAGGTCCCTCTGTATCTTATCCTTACCCTGAAGTGTATCTACCACTCCTCCAAGTTTAGTGTCATCTGCAAACTTGCTGGGAGTCAAGTATCAGAGGGGTAACCGTGTTAGTCTGGATCTGTAAAAGCAGCAAAGAATCCTGTGGCACCTTATAGACTAATAGACGTTTTGCAGCATGAGCTTTCGTGGGTGAATACCCGCTTCGTCAGATGCTGGGAGTGCAGTCCACGCCATCCTCCAGATCATTAATGAAGATATTGAGCAAAACCGGCCCCAGGACTGACCTTTGGGGCACTCCACTTGAAACCGACTGCCAACTAGACATGGAGCCATTGATCACTACCCGATGAGCCCGACAATCTAGCCAGCTTTCTATCCACCTTATAGGTCCATCATCCAGCCCATACTTCTTTAACTTGCTGGCAAGAATGCTGTGGGAGACCGTATCAAAAGCTTTGCTAAAGTCAAGGAATAACACATCCACTGCTTTCCCCTCATCCACAGACCCAGTGATCTCCTGGGCAATTAGGTTAGTCAGGCATGACTTGCCCTTGGTGAATCTATGCTGACTGTTCCTGATCACTTTCCTCTCCTCTAAGTGCTTCAGAATTGATTCCTTGAGGACCTGCTCCATGATTTTTCCAGAGACTGAGGTGAGGCTGGCTGGCCTGTAGTTCCCCGGATACTACTTCTTCCATTTTTTAAAGATAGGCACTACAGTAACCTTTTTCCAGTCATCTGGGACCTCCCTCATTAGCCATGAGTTTTGAAAGATAATGGCCAATGGCTCTGCAATCATATCTGCCAACACCTTTAGCACCCTTGGATGCAACGCATCCAGTCCCATTGACCTGTGCTTATCCAGTTTTTCTAAATAGTCCCAAACCACTTCTTTCTCCACAGAGGGCTGGTCACCTCCTCCCCATATTGTGCTGCCCAGTGCAGCAGTCTGGGAGCTGACCTTTTTTGTGAAGACAGAGGCAAAAAAATCATTGAGTACATTAGCTTTTTCCACATCCTCTGACACTAGGTTGCCTCCCTCATTCTGTAAGGGGCCCACACTTTCCTTGACTTTCTTCTTGTTGCTAACATACCTGAAGAAACCCTTCTTGTTACTCTTAACATCTCTTGCTAGCTGCAACTCCAAGTGTGATTTGGCCTTCCTGATTTCACTTCTGCATGCCTGAGCAATATTTTTATACTCCTCCCTGGTCATTTGTCCAATCTTCCACTTCTTGTAAGCTTCTTTTTTGCGTTTAAGATCAGCAAGGATTTCATTGTTAAGCCAAGCTGGTCGCCTGCCATATTTACTATTCTTCCTACACATATCGGAAGGACAGAACAGGTCATGTGGGGGTGCGGGGGGGAGTGGCACTATATGTCAAAGAAAATGTAGATTCAAATGAAGTAAAAATCTTAAGTGAATCCACATGTTCCATATAATCTCTATGGATAGAAATTTCATGCTCTAGTAAAAATATAACATTAGGGTTCTATTATCGACCACCTGACCAGGACAGTAATAGTGATGATGAAATGCTAAGGGAAATTAGAGAGGCTATCAAAATTTAGAACCCATATTGACTGGGAAGATTTCACTTCAGGACGAAATGCAGAGATACAATTTCTCAATACTGTAAATGACTTCTTCATGGAGCAGCTGGTACGGGAACCCACAAGGGGAGAGGCAACTCCAGATTTCATCCTGAGTGGAGCGCAGGAGCTGATCCAAGACGTAACTATAGCAGGACCTCTTGGAAATAGTGACCATAATACAATAGCATTCATATCCCTGAGGTGGGAAGAACATCTCAAAAGCCCAGCACTGTGGCATTTATTTTCAAAAGGGGGAACTATGCAAAAATGAGGTGGTTAGTTAAACAGAAGTTAAAAGGTACAGTGACTAATGTGAAATCCCTGCAAGCTGCATGGGCGCTTTTTAGAGACACCATAATAGAGGCCCAACTTCAATGTATACCGCAATTTAAGAAACACAGTAAAAGAACTAAAAAAGAGCCACCGTGGCTTAACAACCATGTAAAAGAAGCAGTGAGAGATAAAAAGACTTCCTTTAAAAAGTGGAAGTCAAATCCTAGTGAGGCAAATAGAAAGGAGCATAAACACTGCCAAATTAAGTGTAAGAATGTAATAAGAAAAGCCAAAGAGGAGTTTGAAGAACGGCTAGCCAAAAACTCCAAAGCTAATAACAAAATGTTTTTTAAGTACATCAGAAGCTGGAAGCCTGCTGAACAACCAGTGGGTCCCCTTGATGATCGAGATACAAAAGGAGCGCTTAAAGACGATAAAGTCGTTGCGGAGAAACTAAATGGATTTTTTGCTTCAGTCTTCACAGCTGAGGATGTTAGGGAGATTCCCAAACCTGAGCTGGCTTTTGTAGGTGACAAATCTGAGGAACTGTCACAGATTGAAGTGTCACTAGAGGAGGTTTTGGAATTAATTGATAAACTCAACATTAACAAGTCAGCGGGACCAGATGGCATTCACCCAAGAGTTCTGAAAGGACTCAAATATGAAGTTGCGGAACTATTAACAAAGGTTTGTAACCTATCCTTTTAATCAGCTTCTGTACCCAGTGACTGGAAGTTAGCTAATGTAACACCAATATTTAAAAAGGCTCTAGAGGTGATCCCAGCAATTACAGAGCGGTAAGGCTAACGTCGGTACCAGGCAAATTAATAGAAACAATAGTTAAGAATAAAATTGTCAGACACATAGAAAAACATTAACTGTTGAGCAATAGTCAACATGGTTTCCGTAAAAAGAAATCATGTTTTACTAATCTATTAGAGTTCTTTGAAGGGGTCAATAAACATGTGGAGAAGGGAGATCCAGTGGACATAGTATACTTAGATTTCCAGAAAGTCTTTGACAAGGTCCCCCACCAAAGGCTCTTACGTAAATTAAGCTGTCATGGGATAAAAGGAAAGGTCCTTTCATGGATTGAGAACTGGTTAAAAGACAGGGAACAAAGGGTAGGAATTAATGGTAAATTCTGAGACTGGAGAGGGGTAACTAGTGGTGTTCCCCAAGGGTCAGTCCTAGGACCAATCCTATTCAACTTATTCATAAATGATCTGGAGAAAGGGGTAAGCAGTGAGGTGGCAAAGTTTGCAGATGATACTAAACTGCTCAAGATAGTTAAGATGAAAGCAGACTGTAAAGAACTTCAAAAAGTTCTCATAAAACTAAGTGATTGGGCAACAAAATGGCAAATGAAATTTAATGTGGATAAATGTAAAGTAATGCACATTGGAAAAAATAATCCCAACTATACATACAATATGATCTGGGCTAAGTTAGCTACAACGAGTCAGGAAAAAGATCTTGGAGTCATCGTGGCTAGTTCTCTGAAGATGTCCACGCAGTGTGCAGAGGCGGTCAAAAAAGCAAACAGGATGTTAGGAATCATTAAAAAGGGGATAGAGAATAAGACTGAGAATATATTATTTCCCTTATATAAATCCATGGTACGCCCACATCTGGAATACTGTGTACAGATGTGGTCTCCTCATCTCAAAAAAATTATACTGGCACTAGAAAAGGTTCAGAAAAGGGCAACTAAAATGATTAGGGGTTTGGAGAGGGTCCCATATGAGGAAAGATTAAAGAGGCTAGGACTCTTCAGCTTGGAAAAGAGGAGACTAAGGGGGGATATGATAGAGGTCTATAAAATCATGAGTGATGTGAAGAAAGTGGATTAGGAAAAGTTATTGACTTATTCTCATAATATAAGAACAAGGGGGTCACCAAATGAAATTAATAGGCAGGAGGTTTAAAACAAATAAAAGGAAGTTCTTCTTCACGCAGCGCACAGTCAACTTGTGGAACTCCTTATCTGAGGAGATTGTGAAGGCTAGGACTATAATGGCACTTAAAAGAGAACTGGATAAATTCATGGTGGGTAAGTCCATAAATGGCTATTAGCCAGGATGGGTAAGGAATGGTGTCTCTAGCCTCTGTTTGTCAGAGGATGGAGATGAATGGCAGGAGAGAGATCACTTGCTCATTGCCTGTTAGGTTCACTCCCTCTGTGGTACCTGGCATTGGCCACTGTCGGTAGAAAGGATACTGGGCTAGATGGACCTTTGGTCTGACCCAATACGGCCGTTCTTATGTTCTTATGTGCTGCAGGGAACATCTCAACTCGAAAATACCTCTGGGAAAAGACCTACCAGTCATTGATAGCTGCTTAATGTAAATACCTGGCAAAACAAAAGGCAATTTTTGGATGCCTAAAGAATAGATTCGAGAAAATCTTGCTCCAGACATGTGCTCGGTTTTGTCACTCAGTCTCTATAAAGGATATAGCAGAGAGAAAGGGGATTTCCAAGACAGGCTATGAGAATGGGGGAGGTTCCAGTATGTATACAGATTGAAAAGTCTGGGACTGTGGACTTTAGAGAAGAGACAAAGAAGTGGGTATATGATAGAGGAGAAGAAAATAAAGGATGGAAGTGATTGCATTCAAATGGACAAAGAGAACATTTCCCAACCAGAAATATCTATAGACACATAATGTTTTAAAAGAGCTAATTCCCCAAAGATGAGGCAAATTATCAGCAAAACTGATTAGGAGGAAAACATTAGACAGAAAAATGGGAATTAAGATGGGAAATCTTGAAAAAGAGGTTCTCTGATAGCAAAAAGGTCATGATTCCACCATCAAGAAAGTGGACAACTTTGGTGAAAAAACTGAGTTCAGTGGCAAAGTGAATGCAAGAATTAGGAGAGAAATAAAGCAATAATGAACAAATCGGAAAAAGGGAAAAAAGTAAAAATATGAATTGGAAGTGATGAAAATTGATAAGAAATATTAAAGACTTTAGGAAAAAAATCCATGCTAGGAAGGGCTACGAATCACAAAAAGTAGGTTCTTGAGTCTTTTAAGAACAAAAGAAATCCTAGAAAAAATATTGGCCAATTCCTGGAGGGATAAAGGAAACGTGTTAATGTTGCAGAAAAGGTAGATGTGTGCAAGAGATTGTTTAGTTCTGCATTTGGAAAGAAGCAGTGTGAGGTGCTCATATCACATGAGGTGATGAAATATTTTACACTCCACTAATAACCAAGGAGGATGTTAAACAGCATCTACAGTAGAAACTTAGAGGATTAACCCTAAGGATTAATCTGCTGGTCTGTATAAATATATCTTTCTTATAAATTTGAGGATTTGATGTAATAGGCTTATAGATTTTTATTAAAAGAACTTTGGCTGTAATGCAATAGACCTACCTACAAGCCAAACCCCTGTATGGTAAATTAAACAAAACACCCACGCAGATGTCTAGAGACCTTTGCCTGAACCAATAACAATGGAGGGTGGGAAAAGGGGATTTTTGCCCACAAATTGAACAAGTACACCACAAATGCGTACATACCTGTCATCCATACACACATACATACTAGCCTATGGGGTAAGTGTACCCTAACATTTCCGTGGGGGAAGGATGAAATTTGGGCGTAAGAGGAAGCATTTCCAATTAATGCCCTATAAAAAGGCGATGCATCTCGCCATGAGGCAAGGCAATCTACCCACCTATCGACTCCTGTCTACTCTTCCTTGCCTCCACCTTCAACAACGTATCAAAGCTACCCATCTACGACGGCTATTCACTATTAATAGGCCAGACTTTATTTCTTTCCAAGCTGTAAGTTTAAGGTAACTAGGCTAAACTTGCGTTTATTTCAGTTTAATGTTTAGAGAGTTAAATTTAAGAGTAAGAAACTTTAACAACTCTGCACTAGCTTCCTTTGCTAAGATGTGTAAAAACGGAACTGCCACAGGTATAGTCCTTATCTTCTAACACCAGGTTATTAAAACAGAGTGTGAGTATTAACCGAAGTATTTCTTCACAGTCAACCACTGAAACTCCGTGCTGGATGATGTAGTGAGGGCCAAGACTATAACAGGGTTCTAAAAAGAACTAGATAAGTTCATGCAGGATGGGCCAATCAGTGACTATTTGACAGGATGGGCGGGGATGGCATCCTTAGACTCTTTGTACCAGAAGCTGGGAATAAACGACAGGGGATGGATCACTTGATGATTCCCTGTTCTGTTCATTCGCTCTGGGGCTCCTGGCATTGGCCACTGTTGGAAGAGAGGAGACTGCGGTGGATGGACAATTGATGTTACCCAGAGTCGGTCTAATGTTTATTTATTTTTCTTTCTTTCATACAGGCATTAGATACAGTGCTTCTGTCAGCTAGTTGCTAAATTTTCTGCCAAAATATTAGAGTTTTTAAGAGCCTAAGTAGACGCTGGAATCATGGTTAAACTCCCCTCCACTCAACTCCCCCCACCCCCGAAACGGCTCGCTTGCAGCTGTGGAGGTCAGGGGGAGGGACATGGAGATCATCCAGCAAGTGAAAAGGGGAGAGGAAGAGACGAGAGGATCGAGCGACAAGGAGGTACTGTGGAGAAGAGGCAGAGCAGGGATGGAGCCTTCTTGGAAGGAGTGTCAAAGGGCGGGTTGTTTAATGTCACTGTGACTGCCCACTCAGTGATTCAGGGAAGAGGTCTTAGCACTTTGTCACCAATCAACTCTGCATAGAGCTTGCTCTGAAAATCTGAGCACCAAGAGGCAACTTTAGATATTTTTTTGAGTAAATAGCGAGAGCAGCCTGTCCCGGATCTGTTTGGTCCTCACCCCATAGATGATGGGGTGTAGCATGGGGGGAACAGGAAAGTACACACTGGCCATGAGAATGAGGAAATACAGGGACATAGTGTTACCAATCCAATGCATGACGGAGGAGAATATATCTGGGATGTAAAAGACTAAAATGGCACAGAGGTGGGAGCTGCAGGTCCCAATTGTCTTGAGCCAGGCGTCCTTTGTGGGGAGACTAAAGATGGCCCTGAGGATCTGGATATAGGACACAGCAATAAAAAAGTATCAGAGGGGTAGCCGTGTTAGTCTGGATCTGTAAAAGCAGCAAAGAATCCTGTGGCACCTAAGAATCGTGTGGCACAGGATTCTTTGCAGCAATAAAAAACACATCCATACCTGGAGCAAAGAATGTCACAGAGAGTCTGTAGTAACTACTGGCACGGAAGTCGGCGCAGGCCAGATTCACCACAGAAATAAGCTTGCAGTACATGTCGGGGATGATGGTCTTGCAATATGGCCACCAACTCACCAGCAAAGGATATGGCAATATGAGTAAGCAGCCACACAGCACCACGGCCAGGCCAATCTTCAGCACCACGCGGTTGGTCAGGATGGAGGACTGTCTCAGGGGAATGCAGATGGCCACATAGCGATCAAAAGCCATGGCCACAAAAAATTCCAGATTCCATTGCTGCAAAGCAGTGAATGAAGTACATCTGGGTGAGGCAGGCACTGAAATCGATCTCCCTGGTATTGAACCAGAAGATGCTCAGCGTTTTGGGCAGGATGGATGTGGACAGGACCAGGTCGTGACAGCCAGCATGCAGAGGAAATAGTATATGGACTCATGGAGGCTCGACTCCCTCTTCACAATGAAGAGGATGGTGAAGTTCCCCAAACATCAATGGTGTATATGGTGCACAAGGGGATGGAGATCCAGACATGGGCAGCCTCCAGGCCACGAATGCCCATCAGGATGAAGGTGGAGGGGTTGGTGAAGTCGGTTGTGTTGGAATCTGACATGGAGGAGGAGTGAAGGTGTCCAACTCTGAGGCAGAACGGTGTCTCCTGCATGTACCATATGTTCTCCTGACTTCCTGTATGTGCCTAGGCTCTAGGGTGATGGTCACAATACAAATGCCTGGATGGAGAGAGAATGTTAATATGAGACACTACATGCACTACTGGAAGCTGTTCCTATGGGTGAAGCAAATTGGTTGCTCTTCACGCACAGAAAAATGACATTTTCCTTATTCAGATACATGAATTCTGAACAACTGACCCTACTAATGCCAATTCCACACAAGATGGTGGTCCATTCATCAATCATTCTAACACATTGTGATGTGGGAAACCTTAATAGGCACCCACAGCAAACAGGATTGTGGATACTGATTATCCCTCATCGCTCCTTCATGCAATGAAATCCAGGCCTGAGACTCCATACTGTAGGGATTTCCTCATTAACATGGTTGCTAAATATCTGAGATTGGAAAATAAGCAAACCTTTGTCTAGTCATATGGCAGGGGAAACATCCCAGCTAGAAAACACCTCAGGGAAAAGACCTGGGCTCCACGGAATCTGCTCTGGAAACACATTCAGTTTTTCTCGCCCAATCTCTATAAAGAATATAGCAGCTAAAAAGAGAGTTTCTGGTACAGTCTATGAGAATGGGAGTGACTATCCTACTGCAACATACTGAAAATCTGGGACAATTTAGTTTAGAGAAGAGAGAAAGAAGGGAGTATAGGATAGAGGAGAGGAAAATAAAGAATGGGACTTATTTCATTCAAATCGACAAAGAGAGAACAGTTCCCAAGCAATAATATCTACTGCATATTTTAAAAGTGCTAATTCCCCTAAAATGAGGCAAATTATGAGCTAAATGGATGGTTGGGGGGGAACTGAGATAGAAGAGTGGGAATGGAAATTGGGAGTTCTTTAGAGGAATTTATTAGGGAAGTAAAAAGCCACAATTTCACAGTGATAAAAGTGGATAACTTTGGCTAAAAACCTGGTTTAGTTGGAAACGGGAGGCAGCAACTGGGGTAGGTGGGAGTGGGAAAAAGGAAATATGTAGAGCAAGCAATACAAATTGGATGTTATTAAAATTGGAAAAGAAATCCCAGAAAAGTTTTACACCAATTATGAGAGGGAGAAAGTAAACTTGTTAGTGTTAAAGATAATGCAGATGTGTTCAAGAAATAGATCTGTTATGCATTCTGAAAGAAACAGTAGGAGGTATTCATATCACATGAGGTGATGAAACACTTTCCACTCCTTAGAAGTCAAGGAGAATGTTAAACAGCATCCAGAGTAGAACCTTAGAGTTACAAACACAATAATTATGAACTGACAAATCCAACACAGATCTCATGTGGAATCAGAAGTATGCAATATAAAGTATTTTAAAAGGGGAAGTAAATAAAGATTTCAGAGGGTTAGGAAACAATAGAAAAACTGATATGGGATTAATTTAAAATAAAAGTCTAGGATTGTAATTAATGCCAGTCAACAGTAGGGTTTATGGAAAATCAGGCCTGTCAAATAAATCTGACTTTATCCTTTAATGAGAGTGCACATTTGGTTGATCAAGGAAACCATGCAGATGCAACAAACTTTGATTTCTATGAGGCATTTGATTTAATATTGGAAAATATACCGATTAAAAATGAACACAGTGCAATATCAGTAGAGCATATGTAACATGCATATAAACTGACCAATTTACCGATCTCAGAAAGCAGTTATCAGTGGGCCATTGTCAGTGAATGGGGTGAGTGGAGTTCAGCAGGGTCCAGTTCAAGGCCTGATGCTATTCAATATTTCCATCAATGATTTGGATGGAAATAGAAAATCATTGCAAAAAAATCTGCAGACGCCCCAAATATTGGCAGAATGGTCTTTTCAGGATCCCTGCATTCCATAAGAAAGTGCCCTTCCCTGTGGGTCAGGCCTGCATTCCTGGTTCTGAGAGAATCATTTTGGATTTGACGGTATTAAAACATTTTGTTTGCATGGGTCCATCTCGCTAAACGCTTTTCCCGATGCCCATGGCATTGGTGAAACTGACTGTGTCCAATCCTGGGATCCACATTTCAAAAAGGATGTTGAAAAATTGGGGAGTCTACAGAAAAGAGCTGCAAAAACGATTGAAAGCTGGGGAAAAGGCTGGAGAGTGAGGGACTTCATTTATGGAAAAGACAATCAAGTGGAGAATTTCCTGGGGAGAAATCAATGGGTAATAATGGTCTCTGTAATCTAGCAGAGAAAGGCAGAGCAAGACTCAAAGGCTGGAGCCTGAAGCCAGAGACATTCTTGTTTGAAATAAGGGCCAAATACCTAGCATTGAGGGTGATTAGTCGTTTGGACACACCACAAAGAAAAGTGGTGGATTCACCAACTCCCCATCTCTGCATATCCAGACTGGATGCTATTCTGGAAGATCTGCTCAAGGCTAGAGTGGTGCTGCTGTAGGACATCAGTGTAGACACTACTAACACCAATGGCCGGGGTTCTTCCGCCAGTGAGGGCAAGCCACATCCTCCTCAAATGCAAGAGGAGGAGGAGACAGTTTCTGCATTCACACACAGCTGGCGCCTGAGATCTTTACTCAGTTCTGACTCCAAGTGGGGGTTTCCTCATTGGGGACTGAGGAAAGTATGGGTCATAGCCTCAGAATTTGGCCTTGTCTTGCAATACTAGTAAAACCTTTCATCCTGAAGGCTCCAGTGTGCCACTGAAATGCAGCCACCTCAGGTCTGGCAGCCACCAGTCAGACTGGCGCCCCAGCAAAGGGTGACATTTTGCCCTGTGGGTGGGAGAAAATTCATTCCCTTAACTGTCCAGTGAGATCCAACAGTCTGCCTTTGCGACCCCAGAGCAGGTGTGGCTTGGTGACACTGGAGAAGCCACAGGCAGCCGACCTGGACTGGAATCTCTGAAAGAGACACGACAGGAGATTCCAGGGTGTAAAAGAACAGCTCCCCCAAGAGCGGAAGCATGTTGAAAATAGTGGACAAGCAGTATACAGGATAATCTCCCGTCCACCTCTTCCCCTTCTCTGAACGTTATACACAGACACGGCCAGTTTGGACGTACGTGTGTGAGTATGAAAGTGGCTTAGGGCTTGGGGCATTAATGCTTTTCCTGAGTGATGTGGGAGCATTCCCATCCCTCTCTGTTGTTGTTTTATTATTTTATTAATGAATCTTTAAAATTCAATCATATGGTGTGTTTTCTTTATCTTCCCACAACGATCCTGTAGTGTCAGCCTGATCACCTGACACGAGGGAACGATTGCTAACAGAAATTTGTCACAGTTTGGTGGGCAATTGAGAAGGCGGGGAGCCCTGCAGAATTTACACCATCTATTTGTTTTACCCTTGTTATTTTATGTTTGTTTTGCTTGGTATTGTTGGTGTTACATGTTGAGGATTGCATGCTTAAAGGTGTGCCCACTCTCAGCCGCAGTAAGTCTGAGAACTGGAGAGGGGTTTAGCATTCCTCTCTCCACCTCAGTTGACCAGGAAGGGTGGCAGGTGGATCTACCCCAGCCGTAGCAGAACTGGGCAATAGAGAAGTTGGAGAAAAGGGAAGAGAGGTGTACTTGATAACTAGAATTGAGCAATTAAGAGCATAGATCATGAACTAGGCAGCAACTCAAACCTACGCCCAGGGCAAGTTGCAGGCCTTGAGACAGGACTTCCAGTTAGAAAAGGAAGCCCTGGCTAAGCAAGTACCGGTCTTTCAGGGACTTGTCAAAATTTAATCAATTGTGCTCAGCATATGCCATAACAGCAGTGTGTTTGCCACAAGAGGAAATTGAATAGTTAAATGCCAATGGGTCATGCGTTCTGTCCAGGTGGCAAGCCTCATGAGGGAGGACTCGGTAGCCTTGTGAGTAAGAATGTTTAAGAGAAGAGACCAGGAAGGTTGGGGGCTAGTTGAGAAGCCCACCCTCCTAGCTAAACTGGTATTGGAACAGAGCCCCTGCCCATGGAAGGGATGTTTCAGCAAGAAAAGCAGGACTGGCCTGCTTAATCCAAAGTTGTGAGTTCAATTCTTGAGGGGGCCACTTAGGGATCTGGGGCAAAAAAAATAGTACTTGGTCCTGCTAGTGAAGGCAGGGGGCTTGACTCAATGACCTTTCAAGGCCCCTTCCAGTTCTAGGGGATGGTATATCTCCTATTATTATAAATTTTGAGGGCATAGTGGAAGGAAGGAGTAAGTAAGTAAGTATGAGCATGGGGATTTCAGATACCCAGGACAATACTTGAAATGGTGATTTGAGTTGATAAAAAGTAGCTGTTGGGAGATAAGCAAGTGATTTAAGGAAGAGTGAGAAGTTAACTGTGTAGTTGCTGGAGGGAACAGCAGTTGATCTTTGTAAAAATGCTAAAGAGGAAAGTTCTTGGTGTCATTGAAATGTTTGTAAATAAATCCAGGCAAGAAATTATTTGATTGCAATCATTTGGCTATGAACAATTGAGTCAAATTAGCTAAAGAAACGTATACAGTGCTATGTAATTGATAGCCTATTAGGCTCTAAGGGGCTACAATAAGTAGTGTTTTCTTTCAGATCCTTGTGTGTTTAAAGCAGGAGTTAGAAGTAAAAAGCCATCAAAATTCTGGTAAAGTTAATTGTGTCCCTTTTCAAATAAGAATCTTTAAGCTGTGGATAGCTTTGGATCCAGAAGCAAGGCAGAAAGCATCTGTAATAATGCAAATTATCTAACTGATAAGGTAGGAGCCACTGAAACCTGGGCTGCCTATGAAACAAATACAAGAAAAATGGGGTAATTCCTCTGTTTTGCCTGAAATCAACAAGGATATTTGTATATTTTAAGCAATGATTGACTGCCCCAAAAAGTAGACCTCGGTTTTTTGTCTTTCAGATAATCAGAGAAAACTGATGCCAGCTGAAGAGCATTCAACGTACCATGCATTTACTGGCACAATAGGAATTATGTTTTGTGTTCTAAGTCCTGTCTTGTGGTGTTTGTCTCGTGGCCAGAACTGTTGTGTTTAATACTTTCATCGGATAGTCTAGTTTAAAATCAAACAGAAGGGTTAAATTAAAATGCTTGTCCTGTCTTGTTGCTCCAAACTCTGTAATAAAGTTATTTTACTGGAAGGGTATATGTGGCATACATTGAATAATATGACTACTGTACTGTATAATGGCAATGTGTATGTGTTCGTGGTTGCGAAAAGGTGTATGAGTGAAGAGTGGAAGTTTCCTTTGTAGGTTAAAAGAAGCCGAGAAGGGGAAAACGAAAAAGAACAGAATGAATTAACTGAAAAAAAAATAGCTAGCAAGCTCAGTCCAAAGATAAGATGCTGGCCCCACGCAAGGACACTGCTCACAGCTAAGGCTTGGCTGACAACCAAGAAATGGGGAGGCTTGAATGTGCCCAAGCAGCTATGATATCTGCAAAACACTGCCAGGCACTAATGAAATGCATTAGGTTTCTTTTCTCACAGGTAAAGAAGTGCTACCCAAAGAACCTAGCAGCTCTGCCACTCCTTGGAACCAGGAGACTGGATCTATCTAAAGATCCATCAGCGAAAGACTGCTCTGGCTCCATGTTGGAAAGGACCTTTCTGAGTCCTGTTAACCACCAACACTGCCATGAAATGCCAAGGACTGACTGCCTGGACCCATGACTCTCACTGCAAAAAGACTCCTCCACCTTGGGAGGATTCTCCGAATGATGATCAGCATATTTCTCCTTCTAACTCCACTGTGCCTTCTGGACAGCAGGGAAAAAGGACACGTGAAGTGCTAGTAACCTCTCCCTTCTCCACTGACAGACCTACTGTGCCTTTGGATTTTTCTAGAAGAATCAAAACCATTACAGGGTGATGTGCTGGTAACCTCTCCCCTGTAGGATGCTGAATCACGACTGCTTCAGGAAAGAAGAAGGAACACTCGTGCCACTGAAATTGCCAAAGTCCAGGAATTCCTGACTAGAAAGGACATAAAGAACTGACCCTGATAAAGAAACAAAGAATTATACAATGGCAGGAAGAAATCTGTGGGACCTATGCTTGGGAATGTGCTATTGATTGGATGTTGGAGTTTATTCTACAGGCTGTGCCTTGTGGTTTGGATAAATCCTTCAGCATGTATTGCCCTCCCTAATTGGATTTTAAATGACAAGTACCAAAGGCACCTTGTTGCCACTGCCCCTGCCATGTTCTCCATTACACTATTACTCCTGTAATACATCTAAATACAGACAATGCCATATATCTGATAAAAACAATGGCCAAGGCCTTCACACTTCAGTGATTTATTTAAAAATTATTTGGGGAAAAATAATTTTAAAGTTCAGGATATTCCATATAAGTGAACAATTGAGTGGAGAATAAATGGATCAGTGGAAATAGAAATCTATGGTATCATTAGAAATGAACCCCAAGAATCTGTAATTGAAATTGATGGGTTCCATAGTGAAGTAGATACGATGGCTGTTCCTGGAGTTTGCAATGTGTTACATGAAAGAGGCCCTTATTGTTGTTTGGTTACCCAATTAGTGAATAATCAAACGAATACCCAAAGAGTTTGTTCTGCCACAGGAAATTGTACCTGTATTGAAACCATTCCAGTGACTAACCTGTACAGTATATAAAGGTGTACAACCAACAAATGTGGTATAGTCCTACACCAAAGAGAGATGTATTAGGGTATTGATAGACTGTGATTAATACAACACTAGGGACTGTTAAGGTTACATTGCCCTTATCTAATTTCCAAATCACCTCTACATACCCAAATTGCTCACAGGGGGCTCCCATTAGATTAGTACAACAGAGGACCTGGTTTATTTCCTCTGGAAGAAGAGGGACTTGACCAGATCCCTATGGGATGGGGCCAATAGTGCAGCAGCCATTTGGAATATTTTTAAGAACCAAGAACATGATGAGAAATTGGGCCAACTAGAAAAGGCCACTCAAGTACAGACAGGAGTTGGTGAGTTACAGGTCATTTCCGCCCTTAGTTCTATGACCCAGAAGTTGCTGACAGAGATGGTATTGAATATCACTGAGGCTGGGAAGGCATTGCAGTGGGATCTAGCATGCTCAGAAATACATGATTTCCTGAATGACCGGGTGATGGCCATTCGGAATGATCTTGAGCACCAGGCTTGGCCCACTGCCCTTACAGACACATCAGGAACCATCTGATCGGTGGCCATGGAGACATGCTCAGACACTTTCTGGGTGGAAGTGCGGACATTCACAGTGCTCCTTCCCAGCATATGGACCGATTAGGGGGGTGTGGGCTCCCACATACCGAATCCTGCCAGGTCAATGGGGAGGATGCATGTGGGACTGGATTATTCACCATGACACCTGGGAGATTAGACCACCTGGCATACTTAGCCAATTTATAGTCAGTGCCCTTAGAATAACACCCGACATTTGGATAGGAATAGGGAGTCAATGGACATTCTGGCTGTTAGAACCCCTACAGCTTCAGCGTATCCATAAACTGAAGCCAGGGGAAGTTGTCACTGTTCATGACAATGTTTTGCTGGCAGGGTAGAGGACAAGGAACTACCCTGAGAGGACATCTACTTTTTCAAGCTAATGACAGTTGTGTGTATGTTCAAACCAGTAGCCCTTAGGTTCCAGATACCCTTTAATTGGACTAGTTTAGTACCTGAATGGTTTCAAGATTTGCTTTCATTGTTACCAGATGTTCAAAGAATCTCTGAAGAACAAGGGCAAATTCATATGCTTCAAAATATATATCAATTTGAAAAGAATGCCTTTCATACAGCTTATAGAGTGTCTACTTTACGTACTAAGTATGATGTATTGTGCTTTGTCACTAAAACTGTACAACAACCCCATCATATTATTATTATAGGAATGTGATATTTGTATTATTGTTACTTAGTTTAGGATTATGTTGTTGTGGTAAAGGACATGATAATATTAATACCTTTCATGTCCAGGCTAATCATGCATTGTCATTACATCCAATCAAAAACCCTAAGGTAGAAACATCTAATGTAGAATATGAAATCCATGGCTTAATGCATGGAGGTTTAGAGATGTTAGTTGTACTAGAAGTACAAACGAGGGGGGGAGGGGTTGTGGAAGTAGAGCAAGAACTGACAGGGATTTCAATGCATGACAGTCTCTGTTAGAAAGAGTCAGGCTAGCGGAAACCCTAATAATGCAAGATTTGTAGAAGCGAGGATTGTGTGAAGCGAGTGGGTAAGAGCTCTGGGAGAAGTCGTTGCGACCTTGTGTCGATAATAAGGAATGTAAATTGGCATCTAAATAGAAGTGAGAGAAATAAGATAAAATAGCCTATGTATAAACAAAATGCAGCTGTTGCTCATTATTGTAGATAACAAAAATTATAAATGCTTGTTTACTTGGAGAGAGACCTGCCTAGAAGGGAGAAACCTTGTGTCCTAGTGCACTCCCTTCCTTTATAGAAGTGTAAAGAGAAAATAAAGTATCTGATTCTGTTGCACCCAACCAAAAAGTGAGAACTAAGTTTTTCTCTGACAATGTAAACAGGCTGGAGACAAGCCTGTCTGCGCATTTGTGTTATTCTTCCAGCTTTAGAAGTAAACAGTAATTACGGGCAGGGGCGGCTCCAGGCCTCAGCATGCGAAGCGCGTGCTTGGGGCGGCAACCCACTGAGGGCGCTCTGCCAGTCGCCGCAAGGGCGGCAGGCAGGCTGCCTTCAGCGGCTTCCCTGCGGAGGGTCCGCTGGTCCCGTGGCTTCGGCAAAGGCAGCCTGCCTACCATGCTTGGGGCAGCAAAATGCCTAGAGTCGTCCCTGATTAAGGAACCTTCCCAAAGGGAAATGAGAAGTCTGGGGCTCTCCACTTTGTACAGAGGGGAATTGTCTGCTCTGTGTATTTTTTTTAATATATTTTAAAATTCTACTTGATTACAAAGAATTAGGGATAATGCTGAAAACTCCATAGCATGTAACAACCTGTAAATGGGTTTGTTGCTAAGGGATTAGAGATCAGTAATTTTCATCAGTAGCTATCATCAGACTGTGCAGCATATTTCATGGAAGGATCTTGAAAACACCAAGCAAAGAAAAGTCACTATGAACATATCCCCATTATACGGATCGGTAAACTGAGGGAACAAGTGGCAGGATGACAGAACCCAGGAGTCCTGATTTCCCTGCCATAACGATGGTCTCTCCCTCACACCAAGAGGGAAATGGACTCCCACTCTGGCATGGCCTGTCTGTTGGGTTGGATGCAGGGGAAAGGCTGGAAAAGGGAGCCTGAGCCTTTTCCATCCTCTCAAGGTGAACCTGAGGTTTCCAGAACTAGCTGGAATTTGTGAGGCCTCACCCTCCCCACAAAGCTGCCCTCGAACAAGGGTGTCCCTGCAGGCAGGCTAGCGACTGGATTAGTGTTTGCACCGTGTCCACCAGTATTCAAGTTACTAAAACTCTATAGCTGGCAAATATGGTTTAACCTTCCTCTGTAGCTAATGGCAAAGGGGGGGGGGCGTTGGGGCTAGGTCCTGATTTGACTGGATTATTGTGTTTATCATTTATGGTTATTATTTGTATTGTGGAAGCCTCCAGAGGCATATGTTCAGGGGGAACCAGATTGGGGTTAGCGAGAACAGGCCATCGAGTGGTGGCATCACCGGACACACAGCTGGAGCGCAGGGCTCTCCGTTAGCTTTTGTAACTCTGCTTTAGTTCTACTCACTCCTCCTTCTTCGAGTGCAGACTGTGCATCCTTCTTATGAAGTCCTATGGCAACCTCTGGTATCAGAGGGGAGTGCAGAGGAGAGGGCTGTGGT
Source organism: Mauremys mutica (assembly GCF_020497125.1). NCBI lineage: Eukaryota > Metazoa > Chordata > Testudines > Geoemydidae > Mauremys > Mauremys mutica. The sequence goes on along the minus strand of NC_059072.1, from coordinate 367,719,160 downwards.
GAAGAAATGAAGGCGCCATCCTGGAGATGGAACAACTGAAAGCCTCCAAGGAGTTGAAACTCTTGGGTAATGCAGCAGGCCCCAGGAAGATATAGCTATGCAAGCAGCTGGGTTTGCTGAGAAAGAAACCAGCAGAAAATTTCAATCTTCTTAAACATTGCAGAACTTGAGGCAGTGGGTGTCTTTTTTAGCATGCAACTCAGGCTTTGTCTACACTAGCACATTTGTCACTAAAGTTTTATTGGCTGGGGGGTATGGAAAAAACACCCCCAAGACCAAGAAAAGGGCCATTGTGGACAGCATTTTATCAGCGGGACGTGCTTGTTGGGGGTGGTTTAGTTATGGCAGCAGGAGAGCTCTACATGGCAGACCTTACAGCGGCGCAGGGGCAGCGATACAGCTGTCCTGCTGTAAGGTGTGTAGTGTAGACGTGGTCTCAGGCAGGCAGAGGGAGCAGGTTATTACACACTTGTGCAGAAATTTGAAGAGCCTTGAGTACCGCAAAAGAGAAAAACATTCCAAGGGTAAAGGTTTCAGCTGAAAAGAAAAAAGGAAGGTGAGTCCTTTGAAGAATTCCTAACAAATGGAAACAGGGAATGATCTTTCTCTTCTGGGGAACTTTCCAGGTTTCTACGCTACCTCATGGAATTGGTTATTGAAAGGATCAGAGACCTCGCTCCCAGTCCCTTTACCTACAGTCCTGGATGACCCTGAGGACTCCCCTTCCACTCTCTTATGTGGCAGAGTCCTCATAACCCTGACAAGGCTGGGCCCAGGATTCAACCACTAGCCTTGTCATGCTCAATTAGGACAAGAGCTGGGGTGCTCTGGGGTGCTCTCTCTGCTCTGGAGACTTCTCTGACCCACTGATCATCGCATATATCGACAGACCTTTTGTCACAGGACATCAATCACCATCAACATCTTCATGGCAAATCCCAATGGAACAGAGCCTCCTTGCCACCCAAGTGCTGCCTGGATTGGTCTCTGGTTAAGAGATTTTGGTTGTGATCTTTTGTAGTGATAATCAAGATAGCCCATTTCAGACAGTTTGACAAATGGGCAATCTTGATTATCACTAGAAACATTTTTTTTCTCCTGCTGACAATAGTTCATCTTAATTAATTAGCCTCTTAGAGTTGGTAGGACAACTCCCACCTTTTCATGTTCTCTGTATGTATCTATATCTCCTCACTATATGGTCCATTCTATGCATCCAGTGAAGTAGACTGTAGCCCACAAAAGCTTACACTTTGGTTCAATCTGTTTCCAGTTTCTCTTATGGGGGGCACATGATTGTTAAAGGAAAGAGGCCCAGGCCTGGTAAAAAAGTTGTTATGTGACACATGGCCAGAATGGGTCAAGCAACTTGAAGGTTAATGTCACCAGATTCAGAGCCATGTTAGAAAGTATGCACATGGGAGTTAGGGCCATTCCATGGGAGATAGGCTAGAGCTGTGAAATGTGGACTTGTATTGTTAAAGAATTGGAAGGAGACAGTGACTGTGGCAGTCTATGTTTGCCTAGAGATTGTTAGAGTTAACAATGTAAGCCAACGATTTCTACACGAGGGTATTCAGATAATTCTGAGATCAAAAGGAAATATTATTAGCTGAATCGTTGGTGTAGTAATACCATTTCTATATGTCTCTTTGAAGTTTCTGGTCAATCATCTACAAACGGCCTAATTGATAATTACCTTATCTTAATCAGGTAGTTAATTACCAGTGATAATTAGGAAATAGAAATTTACTTCAAAAGTATATTGTCCATCCCAGGAACTGTCTAAAGGGCTCTTGTAACATGATGCTTTTTACCTCAATCCTGCTTAAGCTTCATCAGATTTCCAATTACTCCCTGGACATACCTGGTATTCTCATCATCTCTACTATGAAATTGACTTTAGAACTTTAGAACATAAGAACGGTCATACTGGGTCAGATCAAAGTTCCATCTTGTTCAGTCTCTTGTCTTCCGACTGTTGCCAGTGCCAGCTGCCCCAGAGGGAATGAACAGAACAGGGAATCAGCAAGTGATCCAACCCTGTCACTCATTCCAAGCTTCTGGCAAACAGAAGCAAGGGACACCATCCCTATCCATTCAAGCTAACAGCCATTGATCGACCTGTCCTCCATGAATTTATCTAGTTCTTTTTTGAACCCCGTTAGAGTCTTGGCCTTCACAATATCCTCTGGCAAGGAGTTCTACAGGTTGCCTGGAAAGAAATACTTCCTTTGGCTTGTTTTAAACCTGATGCCTATTTATTTCAGTTGGTGACCCCTAGTTCCTGTGCTATGAAGAGTAATAAACAACACTTGCTTATCTACTTTCTCTACACCAGTCATGATTTTATAGACCTCAGTCATATCTCCCCTTAGCTGTCTCTTGTCCTGGTTGAAAAGACCCAGTCTTACTAATTTCTCTTCATACAGAAGCCATTCCATATCTCTAATAATTTATGTTGCCTTTTTCTGAACCTTTTCCAATTACAATATATCTTTTTTGAGATGAGGCGACTACATCTGCATGCAGTATTCAAAATGTGGGCGCACCATGGATTTATATACAGATTGATTACCTCCATTCATGTCTGTATGTAAAATGATCGTTTCACCAATACTGGGTCACTTTTCAATAAATCTTAGTTTAGTTAATAAAAAAATGGGCAGAAAGCGTGTATTTGGGTAGGAGCTGAAATATTCATTGACCTGGAAGGTGCTGTGTCCAATCCTTTGGGATCAATAGAACTGTTTTATATGAGGAAGAAGATTTTCAATACTCATCATCGCACTTGACTTGGCTATCTGGGTGGCTGCCCAAGGCTGGGTGGCTTTAAGGGACCAGTGTTTTAACTTCTGTGTAAATCATTGTGAACGATTTGTTCTTGTTGGCTGGCTAAATCTAAGTATTGGAATAACCGCCCATTCTGGGGATTGTCAGCCCCATTCTTTGCAGTTTGCCCTAATTGAGCAATCTCAGTTTGGGGTCCCCTGTCACCCCGGAAAGAGGTTGCTAAAACAATTCCCCTACTTTAGGCAGCACAAGAGGTACCCAGATCCAGATAAACACAATATAACACCTTCCCTCCATTCTCCACCTCAGTGATCATAAACATGTAAGAACGGCCAGACTGGGTTACACCTAAGGTCCATCTAGCCCAGTATCCTGTCTTTTGACAGTGGCCAATGCCAGGTGCTTTTGAGGGAATGAACAGAACAGCTAATCATCAAGTGATCCATCCCCCATCACCCATTCGCAGCTTCTGGCAAACAGAGTTTGGGACATCACTCCTGCCTATCCTGGAAAATAGCCATTGATGGACCTATCATCCATGAATTTATCTAGTACTTTTTTGAACCCTGTTATAATATTGGACTTCAGAACATCCTCTGGAAAAGAGTTCCGTGGGTTAACCTTGAGTTGTGTGAATCATTCCTTTACTTTCATTTAAACCAGTGGCAGATTAATTGTATTAATATATAAAAATATCATATTGCCTCTATATGAACCCATGGTACACCCACATATTTAATACTGCATGCAGCTCTGGTAGCCCATCTTGAAAACAAAGTATATTAGAATAGGAAAAGTTCAGAAAAAGGCAACAAAAATGATTAGGAGTATGGAACAGCTTTCAAATGGGGAGAGATTAATAAGACTGTGTATTTTGAGCTTGAAAAAGAGAAGACTGTGGGGGGGCAGGGTATGAGAGAGGTCTATACAAGCATGAATGGTGGGGGAAAATTGAATAAGAAAATGTTATTTATTCCTTCAAATAATACAACAACTGGAGGTTACCCAAGGAAATTAATAGGCAGCAGATTTAAACCAAACAAAAGGAAGTATTTCTTCATAGTGAATCAGTGAAACTCCTTGCCAGATGATGTAGTGAGGGCCAAGTCTATAGTCATGTCCACACTTACCTTGGGAGCTATCGATCCACTGGGGGTCAATTTATTGCTTTTTATGAAGACGCGATAAATCGGCCACCAAGTGCTCTCCCATTGACTCCGGTACTCCATCAGAGCGAAAAGCATAGGCGGAATCGACGAGGGAGCAGCAGCAGTTGACCAACCACAGGGAAGACACCGTGCTAAGTAGCTCTAAGGATGTTGACTTCAGCTACACTATTTTAGTAGCTGAAGTTGCGGAACTTACTCCGACTTAGCTGCCAACCCCCGACACACACCAGTGTAGACCAGGTCTCAAAAAGGGTTCTGAAAAGAACTAGATAAGTTCATGCAGGATGGGTCAATCAGTGGCTATTTGTCAGGATGAGCAGGGATGGTGTCCTGAGACTCTGTTTACCAGAAGCTGGGACTGAATGACAGGGGATGGATCCCTTGATGATTCCCTGTTCTGTTCATTCCCTCTGGGGCTCCTGGCATTGGCAACTATCAGGAGAGAGGATAGTTGGCTAGATGGACCATTAGTGTTACCCAATATGGCTATTCTGATGTTTTTATATAGACCCCAGATGTATTTGCCTTTTGCTGTAACCCACTACACCCCACTCCCCTCCCAGAGCTGAGATAGAGCCCAGGAGTCCTGATGGGGTTTCTCTCTGTACAAAAGTAACAAAATAAGAACGTACATTAACATTTTAAACCTTACCAGTATCCCTTAAGTGATTTACCATAAGATGGCAGAATATGCATTAGAGCTGAGTGGGTCTAATGTTTCTTTAATTTTCTTTCTTCCATACAGTGCTCCTTTAATTGCTCAGTTATCTGCCAAAATACTCACGTTTTTAGGAGCCTAAGTAACCCTGGAATCACAGTTAAACTTCCCTCCTCCCCAAAATATCCTGAAATGGCTCCCTTACTGGCTGTGGAGGTTGGAGGGAGGGACATGGAGATGATCCCGCAAGTGACAAGGGAGGGGAAGAGACGAGAAGATCGAGCGATAGAGAGGGCCTGCAGGGAAGAGGCAGAACAGGCATTGGCCATCTTGGAAGGAGTGATAAAGGGGAGGTCTTGAGGGTCCAGTTACAAGCAATAAGAAAGGTGACAACTTCATGAGTTGTGCATAGACCGATTCCACAGATTGTCATGCTAACACAGCACCGTACATTCAGTAAAGTGTTTAATGCCCTTTGACAGCCCAGTAAGTGATTCAGGGAAGAGGGCCCAGGACTATGTCCCCAACCAGCTCTGCATGGAGCTCGGTCTGAAAATCTGAGCACCAGGAGGGAACTTTAGGTCCTTCTAGGAGTAAATAGTGAGAGCAGCCTGTCCCGGATCTGTTTGGTCCTCACTCCGTAGATGATGGGGTGTATCATGGAGGGCACCAGAAGGTACATGTTGGCCATGAGAATGAGCAAATACAGGGGCATAGTGTTATCAAACCGGTGCATGACGGAGGAGAAGAGAACTGGGATGTAAGAGGTAAAAACGGCACAGAGGTGGGAGCTGCAGGTCCCAAAAGTCTTCAGCCGGGCTTTCTTTGTGGGAAGGCTGAAGATAGCCCTGAGGATCAGGATATAGGAAACAGCAATAAAAAACACATCCATACCTGGAGCAAAGAATGTCACAGTTAAGCTGTAGTAACTACTGGCATGGACGTCGGCGCAGGCCAGATTCACCACAGATATGTGCTTGCAGTACGTGTGGGGGATGATATTGGTCTTGCAATATGGCCACCGATTCGCCAACAAAGGATATGGCAGTATGAGTAAACAGCCTCGCAGCACCAAGGCCAGGCCAATCTTCACCACCACGCAGTTTGTCAGGATGGTGGAATGTCTCAGGGGATGGCAGATGGCCACATAGCGATCAAAAGCCATGGCCAGAAAAATCCCTGATTCCATTGTTGCAAAGAAGTTAATGAAGTACATCTGGGTGAAGCACGCACTGAAATCGATCTCCCTGGAATTGAACCAGAAGATGCTCAGCATTTTGGGCAGGATGGACATAGGCATGATCAGGTCGGTGATGGCCAGCATGCAGAGGAAATAGTACATGGGCTTATGGAGGCTCCGCTCTCTCTTTACAATTAACAGGATGGTGAAGTTCCCCAAGATGGCTATGGCGTACATGGTACAGAAAGGGATGGAGATCCAGACATGGGCCCTCTCCAGGCCAGGAATGCCAAGTAGGATGAAGGTGGAGGGGTTGGTGAAGTCAGTTGTGTTGGAATCTGACATAGAGTAGGGGAGAAGGTGTCCAGCTCTGAAGCAGAATCGTGTCTCCTGTATGTACCATATGTTTTATTGACTTCCTTTATGTGCCCAGGCTCTCGGGTGATGGTCACAGTAGAAAGGCCTGGATGGAGAAACAATGTTAATATGAGGCACTACATGCAGTACTGAACACTGTTGTCATGGATGAAGCAGATTAGTGGCTCTTCAGACACTGACATTTTTTTATTATTCAGAGAAATTAATTATGAACAACTGACCCTACTAACGACAATTCCACACAAGATGGTGGTCCATTGATCAATCATTCTAACACATTGTGATGTGGAAAAACTTAATAGGCACCCACAGCAAACAGGATTGTGGATACGGGTTATCCCTCATCGTTCCTTAAAGCAATGAAATCCAGGCCTGAGAATCCATACTGTAGGGATTTCGCCATTTTAACATGGTTGCTAAACATCTGAAATTGGAAAATAACCAAACCTTTGTCCAGTCATGTGGCTGGGGTAACATCCCCGCTAGAAAACACCTAAGGGAAAAGACCTGGGCTCCACGGAAACACCGGCTCATTCCCAGTAGTGGGCAAAACAAAGACAATATTTGGATGCCTAAGGAATGGGATGGACACTAACTTGCTCTGCACACGCACTGTTTTACTCACCCAATCTCTATAAAGAATAGAGCAGCTAAAAAGGGAGTTTCTGATACAGTCTATGAGAAGTGGGGAGATTATCCTAGTGCAGCATACTGAAAATCTGGGACAGTTTAGTTTAGAGAAGAGACAAACAAGGGAGCATATGATAGAGGAGAGGAAAATAAAGAATGGGGCTTATTACATTCAAATGGACAAAGAGAGAACAGTTCCCAAGCAATAACATCTATAGACGCTTTGTGTTTTAAAAGTGTTAATTCCTCTAAAATGAGGCAAATTATGAGCAAAACGGATTGGGGGGGAAATGGAGACAGAAAAATGGGAATGAAAGTTATGAGTTTGTTAGAGGAATTCATTAGGCAGCTAAAAAGCCAGAATTTCACAGTGAAAAAAGTGGATAACTTTGACTAAAAAGCTGGTTCAGTGAGAAAGAGGAGGCAGTAACTGGGGTGGGGAGGGGAGTGGGAAAAAGGAAATAGATATAGCAAGCAATACAAATTGATTGTTATTAAAATTGGAAAGGATTGTTAAAGAGATTGTGGAAAACTCAATGTTTGACAGAGCTACATATCACAAAAAAGAGGTTATTAAGTATACGAAGAAGAAAAGAAATCCCAGAAGAGTTTGACACCAATTATGAGCAGGAGAAAATAAACTTGTTAATGTTGCAGAAAATGTAGAGGTGTTCAAGAAATAATGCTGCTCTGCATTCGGAAGTAAGCAGAAGGAGGTATTCAAATCACATGAGGTGATGGAACACTTTCCACTCCATTAGAAGTCAAGGGGGATTTTAAACAGAATTCATAGTGGAACCATAGAATTATGAACACAATAATTACGAACTGACAAATCAAAGACACATCTCGTTTGGAATGAGAAGTACGCAATCAGGCACCAGTGTTAAACATAAAGTATTTAGAATAGGGAAGTAAACAAGAAGATTTCAGAAGGTTAGGAAACAATGGAAAAGCTGGTATTGGATTGGTTTAAAATTAAAGTCTAGGATTACAATTAATGCCATTCAACAGAAGGGTTCATGGAAAATCAGTCTTGTCAAATAAATTTGACTTTATCCTTTAATGAGAGTGCACATTTGGTTGATCAAGGAAACCGTGCAGATGCAATAAACTTTGATTTCTATGAGGCATTTGGTTTAATATTGGAAAATATACTGATTAAAAATGAACACAGTGCAATATCAGTAGAGCATAGGTAAAATGGATATAATCTGGCTAATTAACAGATCTCAGAAAGCAGTTATCAATGGGCCATTGTCAGTGAATGGGGTGAGTGGGGTTCTGCAGGGATCAGTTCTAGGGCCGATGCTATTCAATATTTCCATCAATGATCTGGAAAATCACTGAAGAAAAAATCTGAGGACACTCCAAATATTGGCAGAATGGTCTTTTCAGGATCCCCGCATTCCATAAGAAAGTGAGCTTGCCTGTGGGTCAGGCCTGCATTACTGGTTCTGAGAGAATCATTTTGTATTTGACTGTATTAAAACATTTTGTTTGCATGGGTCCAGCTCACTAGATGCTTTTCCCACTGCCCATGGCATTGGTGAAACTGACTGTTCAGTCCTGGGATCCACTTTTCAAAAAGGATGTTGAAAAATTGGGGAGGCTACAGAAAATGATTGGAGGCTGGGGAAAAGGCTGGAGAGTGAGGGACTTAATTTATGAAAAAGACAATCAAGTGAAGAATTTCATGGGGAGAAATCAATGGGTAATAATGGTCTCTGTAATCTAGCAGAGAAATGCAGACCAAGACCCAATGGCTGGAGGCTGAAGCCAGAGACATTCTTGTTGGATATAGGGGCCAAATACCTAGTACTGAGGGTGATTACTCGTTTGGACACACCACAAAGAAAAGTGGTGGATTCTCCAACTCCCCATCTCTGCAGATCCCGACTGGATGCTATTCTGGAAGATCTGCTCGAGGCTTGACTAGAACTAACTGGCTAGAGTGGTGCTGCTGTAGCACATCAGTGCAGACACTGCTAACACCAATGGCCGGGGTTCTTCCGCCAGTGAGGGCAATCCACCTCCCCGAGAGGTGGTAGCTGGGGCGATGGAAGAATTCATCCATTGGCCTCAGACTGTCTACACCAGGGTCAGTCTGGTATATCTACATCCCTCTGGGGTGTGGAGTTTCTTCAACCAACCAACCAGCCAACCAAGCAGACTGACACACACAAGCTCAGCACACAGCAAGTAACCCCCAAACACAAACAAACACACAATACAGACAGTCACTTACCCCAAGGATGCTGAATTTGCTTTCCTTCCCCTGGAGAAGAGGAGACGGAGGAGGGTCATGACAGCTCTCAGGAAAAAGTTCCTAACTGTAAGAGCAGGAGGACAATGGAACAGATGTCTCGGGAAGTTGTGGAAACTCCTTTGCAGGAAGTTTTCCAAAGGAGGCTGGGCAGCCATCTGTCCTGGACGGTTTAGACACAACAAATCCTGTATCTTGGCAGGGAGTTATACTAGGTGCCCCCAACAGTCCCTTTTCACCCTGTGGCTCTGTGATTCTATGATATAAAATCCTAGCGTAGACCAGGCATTAGTTACACTCAAGTCATCCAGCTCAATACAGGATAACTCGGTGATATTTAGTGGACTTTTTTATACAGGAGTTCACACTGGATGATCTAATGCTGCCTTCTAACCATAAACCCAATGAATCTATCAATAAAGAAAGTAGACCAGATATTTATATTTATGGTGTAACACACAAACAGGGAAATATTCCATTACATGAAAGCCTGAACATTTAACACTGATAAAACAAAATTGTTTCACATAATCCATAATTGGCGTGGTGAACTCCTTTCAACGTAAATTATAGGAGCAAAGAGCTTAGGTGAATGTCATTCACAAATGGACCGGCCATTGTAGTTGGTGCTTGTGGCACCAACTTTACTTAAGGCTGTCTCACACCTTCTATAAGGACAACTATCTTTCAGTTATTCATAAGTTTACCAGACTTCAAACACTTAGACACTAATGTTCCATGCCTGATGTCAGTTTCCGGCTCACTTGTTTTTTTGAAAGTTTAAGACATAACAGTTCCTCTGAATTTGAGAATTAGGTCAGGAGACAAGACGTCATGCCCATGTGTCCAGAGTGGAAAGGACACAGACTTACTCTCTATCCCATCACATAGATGTTACACTGGGTTTGTCGAGCAGGTGAGCTCCTATGCAAAAAATGGGTACCTGTGAATCCTGAGATGGAAGTGTCTTCCCTGGGAATCCCCCGCAGGTAGCCGTGTTCCACACCTCTCTCACCCCAGCATCTGCAGCAGCATCTCACACCGAGAGCCGACATGGGGTGTGCACCATTTATAATATAGCTCTGTGCAATCCCAGTGGGGTTCACTCAGCCTCTAGGGGATTAGCAGCATCTGGATGTAAACAGGCTGGAGACAGGCCTGTCTGCGCATTTGTGCTATTCTTCCAGCTTTAGAAGTAAACAGCAATTAAGAGACATTCCCAAGGGGAGATTAAACCTCTGGGGCTCTCGACTTTGTCAGAGAGAAATTGTGTGCTCTGTGTATTTTTGTATATTTTGAAATTGTACTTGATTACAGAGATCGCCATAGGGTCTGGTACCCTGTAAATGCCCAGGATGTATGGGTACATAGTAGGCAGAGAGATCTGGAGTCATATGACAAAGAGAGAAACGTACACTTTCAGGAGGCACATAGGGCTGTTGCTAAGGTATCAGAGATCAATAATTTGCATTAGTAACTATCATCAGACTGTTCAGTACATTTCATGGAAGGATCTTGAAAACATCAAGCAAAGAAAAGTCACAATGAACATATCCCCATTATACAGATAGGTGAACTGAGGGAAAGAGTGGCAGGATGACAGACAAAAGCCAGGAGTCCTGATTTCCCTGCCGTAACCACAGTCTCTCCATCACCCCAAGAGGGAAATGGCCTCCTGCTCTCTCAGAGCCTGTTCCTTGGGTGGGATGCAGGAGAAATGCTGGAAGAGGAAGCCTGAGCCTTCTCCATCCTCTCAAGGTGAATCTGAGGTTTCCAGAACTAGCTGGAGTTTGTGAGCTCCCTGGTCCTGGAAATTGTCAACTCTGGGACTCCACTATCAGTAAAAGAATGTTCCTGTGGGTAGAGTAGAGCCGGGGGCTGTCTTGGGGACAGAGGCCTCACCCTCCCCACAAAGCTGCCCTGAACAAGAGGGTGGGGAGCACTATACGCAGGCTAGAAACTGGATTTGTGGTTGCACTGGATCTGTTCTCTCCCTCTCGGTACATTTCCTCCCAGTCTAATGTTCCAGGCTGAGTCAGACTTTCCAGGACTGCTCCGCTGGAGGGCGCTCGGATTCCCTATTTGAACTCTCTGCCTGCTCGTCTGGCTAATCGAGGGGATTTCTCCAATGTGGAGCCCCTGGGTTTTTAAGCACTGGAATTAGATTGAATAAATTGTCCTGTCAGATCCCAACAGGGGCATCGTGTCCACCAGTATTCAAGGTACTAAGATTCTATCACTGGTAAGAATGGTTTGACCTTCCTCCATAGCTAAAGGCAAAGGTGTGGTCGGGCTAGGGCCCACTCCCTGACCATTAGGAGCACAGCACAAGTTTGAGGGACTAGATTGGGGTTAGCGAGAACAGGCCATCGAGTGGTGGCATCACCGGACACACAGCTGGAGCGCAGGGCTCTCCGTTAGCTTTTGTAACTCTGCTTTTGTTCTAATCATGCCTCCCTCTCATTGGCATAGAGCGGCTACAAGCAGACCTTACAGCGGCGTAGCTGCAGCAGTAGAGCTATACCACTGTAAGGAGTGTAGTGTAGACGTGGACTCATGCAGGCAGAGGGGGCAGGTTATTACACACTTTTGTAGAAATTTGAAGAGCCTTGAGTACTGCTGTCACGGAGTGTAGGGGAGTCAGGCCCTGCACCCCCGGACTCCCTGCCGATTCACCAGGACTCTCAGCCAGCCAGTAAAGCAGAAGGTTTATTTAGACGACAGGAATACAGTCCAACACAGGTCTTGCAGGCACAGATAACTGGATCCCCCCGGTTAGGTCCATCTTGGGGTCCACACAGCCCCCCTCGGGGATCGGAGCCCTTTCTCTCTGCTTCCCCTCTGTTCCCCAGCCAACTCCAGTCTCCCCCGCCCCCTCCGGCCCCTCCTCTCTGCTCAGCTTCTTTCCCGGGCTAGGAGGTCACCTGACCCCTTTGTCTCCAACACCTTTAGATGCACCTTTGCAGGGAGGGGCCCGGCCATCAGTTGCTAGGAGACAGAGCTTCAGGCATTTGGCTGCATGGCCTTTTGCTGCTAGAAACTTAGGATCTGTACCCAGCCCCCAGTAAGACCAGTCCCACTTCGTCACAACTGCAAAAGAGGAATATGTTCCAAGGGTAAAAATGGGTCTAATATTTTTGTAATTTTCTTTCTTTTCTATAGGAATTAGTGACAGCACTCCTGACAGCTAATTACTAAGGTATCAGCCGAAAAACGAGAGTTTTCAAGAGCCTAAGTACTCCTGGAATCACGGTTAAAGTTGCCTCTCCTACCAAAATCTGAAATGGCTCCCTTGGAGCTGAGGGTGGGTGGAGGTAGGTGGAAATAATCCAATTAGTGACGGGGGGAGGGAAGGAGAGGAGTTTGAGAGAGGAGCGAGTACTCGGGGGGAAGAGGCAAAGCAGGGGCAGAGCCTTGGCAGAAGAGGTGGGGCAAAGTAGGGTTTGGGGGGGTCCAGTTACCAGCAATTAGAAAGGTGGCAACCCAGTGAATGGTTCATTGACCGACTCCCCAGTTTGTAACACTGACACGGCGCAGTGAGGTCAGGCCAGGATTTAGAATGTCTTTAACTGTCCAGAAAGTGATTCACGAAAGAGGGCCCAGCACCACATCACCAGCTGGCTCTGCACGGAGCTCGCTCTGAAATCCAGAGCACCAGGAGGAAATGTTAGGTTCCTTTGTGAGTAAATAGCAGTACAAGCCTCTCCCGGATTTGTTTAGTCCTCATCCCGTAGATGATGGGGTGTTGCATGGGGGGCAACAGAAGGTTCATGTTGGCCATGAGAATGTGGAAATGCTGGGGCACATTGTGGCCAAACCAGTGTGTGAGGAAGGAGAAGAGACCTGGGATGTAAGAGGCTAATATGACAAAGAGGTGGGAGCCGCATGTCACAAAAGTCTTGAGTCGGGCGTCCTTTGTGGGGAGGCTGAAGATGGCCCTGAGGATCTGCATATAGGACACAGCAATAAAAAACACATCCAGACCAATCACCAAGAATGCCAAAAAGAGTCCATAATAACTACTGACTTGGATGTTGACGCGGGCCAGTTTCACCATGGCTACGTGATCACAGTAAGAGTGGGGGATGATGTTGGTTCTGCAATATGGCCAGTGCCTGGCCAGGAAGAGATCAGGCAATACAAGTGTGCCACCGCGCAGCACCACGGCCAGGCAGATCGTGTCTACCAGTGTGTTTGTCAGGATGGTGGAATGTGTCAGGGGATCACAGATGGCCACGTAGCGATCAAAAGCCATGTCCACGAAGATCCCAGACTCTGTCACTGAGAAGCAGCCAATGAAGTACATCTGGGTGAGGCAGGCACCAAAATCTATTTCCCTGGAATTGAACCAGAAGATGATCAGCGTTTTGGGCAGGATGGACGTGGACAGGACCAGGTCACTGACTGCCAGCATGCAGAGGAAATAGTACATGGGCCTTTGGATGTTTGGCTCTATCTTCACAATGAACAAGATGGTGAAGTTTCCAAAGACAGCTATGGTGTACATGGTGCAGAAGGGGATGGAGATCCAGACATGGGCAGCCTCCAGGCCAGGAATGCCCAGCAGGATGAAGGTGGAGGGGTTGATGAAGTCAATTGTGTTGGAATCTGACATGGAGTATGCAAGAAGGTGTCCAACTCTGACAAAGAATGCTGTATCTTGCATATACCGTACATTCCCCTGATGTCCTGTATGTGCTCAGAGTCTAGGGTGATGGTCCCAGTATGAATGTCTGGATGGAGAGACGATGTTAACTTGAGACACTACATGCACTACTGGAGGTAGTTCTCCTGGTTAAAGCAGATTAGTCGCTCTTCACACACTGAAAAATGACATTTTCATTATTCAGAGAAATGAATTATGAATAACTGACCCTGGTAATGCAAATTCCATATTTTATGGTGCTCCATGCGTCAATAATTCCCACACGCCATGGGGTTGGGGATAGCTTAATAGGCACCAGACAGAAACTCAAGTGTGGATACTCACTATCCATTGTTACTTAATGAAATCAAACCAAGGCTACAAAGACCATGCTGCAGGGAGTTCCCCATTCACCCGATGGTTCAAAATCTGAGAGTGGGGAGAGAGTTTTGCCAAGACATTATAGTGATGATGAAATGGTGAGGGAAATTAGAGAGGCTACCAAAATTAAGAACTCAATAATAGTGGGGGATTTCAATTATCCCCATATTGACTGGGAACATTTCACTTCAGGACGAAATGCAGAGATAAAATTTCTCAATACTTTAAATGACTGCTTCATGGAGCAGCTGGTACGGGAACCCACATGGGGAGAGGCAACTCTAGATTTCATCCTGAGTGGAGCGCAGGAGCTGGTCCAAGAGGTAACTATAGCAGGACCGCTTGGAAATAGTGACCATAATACATCGCATTCAACATCCCTGTGGTGGGAAGAACACCTCAACAGCCCAACACAGTGGCATTTAATTTCAAAAGGGGGAACTATACAAAAATGAGGGGGTTTGTTAAACAGAAGTTAAAAGATTCAATGACTAAAGTGAAATCTCTGCAAGCTGCATGGGCTCTTTTTCAAGACACCATAATAGAGGCCCAACTTCAATGTATACCCCAAATTAAGAAACACAGTAAAAGAACTAAAAAAGAGCCATCATGGCTTAACAACCATGTAAAAGAAGCAGTGAGAGATTGTCATAGGTTTATTCCCCACTTTGAACTTTAGCGTCCACAAGATGGGGACCTGCATGGACTCTTCAAAACTAAAATCCTAGTTTAGATCTGGTAAAAGCTGCCATCAGCCAAGTTTTTAGTGTCTGGCACACTCCCTGTTCCCCCAAAACTTTCCCTGGGAACACAGATCCAAACTCCTTGAATCTTAACACAAAGGAAAATAAACCATTCCCCTCCACCTTCTTCCCCGCTACCCTAGCCGTTAGGAGAGACCAATACAGATTCAAATTCCTTGAATCAAAACAAAGAGGGATTCACTTTTCCCCCCTCCCCTTCCCCTGAAAATCCAAACAAGGGAAGAAATCACTCAGGTTCTAAAAAGAAAAGATTTTATTAAAGAAAGAAAGAAAGTACACTATCTCTGTAATACCTGGATGGAAAAAATTACAGGGTCTCACTTATAAAAACTGGAGAGACTTCCCCTCCCTCCTCCTCAGCATAATCAAAGTAACAGCAAACAGAAATAAAGATATTTCTTCAGCAAACACACAATTGCAAATGTAGAAATCAATTATAAGACTAAACCGCCTTCTAATACTCACTAAACTGAATAGAAAAAAATACTTTAGGAAACCTTGGAGAACTTGAAGAATATGTCTGGCCTCTCTTAAATCCAAAGAGAGAACGGCAAATCAAACAAAGGACACAGACAAAGCCTTCCCACCACAGAGATTTGAAACTATCTTGCCCCTTGATTGGTCCTCTGGTCAGGTGTTAATCAGGTTACTGAGCTTGTTAACCCTTTACAGGTAAAAGAGACTTTAACCCTTAACTATCTGTTTATGACAGAGATAAAAAGACTTCCTTTAAAAAGTGGTAGTCAAATCCTAGTGAGGCAAATAGAAAGGAGCATAAACACTGCCAACTTAAGTGCAAGAGTGTAATAAGAAAAGCCAAAGAGGAGTTTGAAGAACGGCTAGCCAAAAACTCCAAAGGTAATAACAAAATGTTTTTTAAGTACATCAGAAGCAGGAAGCCTGCTAAACAACCAGTGGGGCCCCTTGACGATCGAGATACAAAAAGAGCACTTAAAGACGATAAAGTCATTGCCAAGAAACTAAATGGATTATTTGCTTCAGTCTTCACGGCTGAGGATGTTAGGGAGATTCCCAAACCTGAGCTGGCTTTTGTAGGTAACAAATCTGAGGAACTGTCACAGAATGAAGTGTCAATAGAGGAGGTTTTGGAATTAATTGATAATCTCAACGTTAACAAGTCACCGGGACCCGATGGCATTCACCCAAGAGTTCTGAAAGAACTCAAATGTGAAGTTGCGGAACTATTAACTAAGGTTTGTAACCTATCCTTTAAATCGGCTTTGGTACCCAATGACTGGAAGTCAGCTAATGTAACGCCAATATTTAAAAAGGGCTCTAGAGGTGATTCCAGCAATTACAGAGCGGTAAGGCTAACGTCGGTGCCGGGCAAATTAGATGAAACAATAGTAAAGAATAAAATTGTCATACACATAGAAAAACATAAACTGTTGAGCAATAGTCAACATGGTTTCTGTAAAGGGAAATCGTGTCTTACTAATCTATTAGAGTTCTTTGAAGGGGTCAATAAAGATGTAGATAAGCGTGAGCCAGTGGACATAGTGTACTTAGAGTTCCAGAAGGCCTTTGACAAGGTCCCTCACCAACGGCTCTTACGTAAATTAAGCTGTCATGGGATAAAAGGGAAGGTCCTTTCATGGATTGAGAACTGGTTAAAAAACAGGGAACAAAGGGTAGGAATTAATGGTAAATTCTCGGACTGGAGAGGGGTAACTTGTGGTGTTCCCCAAGGGTCAGTCCTAGGACCAATCCTATTCAATTTATTCATAAATGATCTGGAGAAAGGGGTAAATAGCGAGGTGGCAAAGTCTGCAGATGATATTAAACTGGTCAAGATAGTTAAGACCAAAGCAGATTGTGAAGAACTTCAAAAAGATCTCACAAAACGAAGTGATTGGGCAACAAAATGGCAAATGAAATGTAATGTGGATAAATGTAAAGTAATGCATATTTGAAAAAATAACCTCAACTATACATACAGTATAATGGGGGCTAATTTAGCATCAATGAGTCAGGAAAAAGATCTTGGAGTCATCGTGGCTAGTTCTCTGAAGATGTCCAGGCAGTGTGCAGAGGCGGTCAAAAAAGCAAATAGGATGTTAGGAATCATTAAAAAAGGGATAGAGAATAAGACTGAGAATATCTTATTGCCCTTATATAAATCCATGGTACGCCCACATCTAGAATACTGTGTACAGATGTGGTCTCCTCATCTCAAAAAAGATATACTGGCACTAGAAAAGGTTCAGAAAAGGGCAACTAACTAGGGGCCACCAAATGAAATTAATAGGCAGCAGGTCTAAAACAAATAAAAGGAAGTTCTTCACGCAGTGCACAGTCAACTTGTGGAACTGCTTACCTGAGGAGGTTGTGAAGGCTAGGACTATAACAGGGTTTAAAAGAGAACTGGATAAATTCATGGTGGTTAAGTCCATAAATGGCTATTAGCCAGGACGGATAAGAAATGGTGTCCCTAGCCTCTGTTTGTCAGAGGATGGAGATGGATGGCAGGAGAGAGATCACTTGATCATTGCTTGTTAGGTTCACTCCCTCTGGGGCACCTGGCATTGGCCACTGTCAGTAGACAGATACTGATGGACCTTTGGTCTGACCCGGTACGGCAGTTCTTATTTTCTTATGTTCTTTCATCAGGATGTTTTTTTCCTGCAAACTCAATAAGGATTCTTTAAGATACAGCCAGCTCTGCTGGACTCCTTTCCCCCTTATGTTATTTTCCCAGGGGATCCTGCCCATCAGCTCCCTGGGGGAGTCAAAGTCTGCTTTTCTGAAGTCCAGGGTCTGTATTCTGCTGCTCTCCTCTCTTCCTTGTGTCAGGATCCTGAACTCGACCATCTCATGGTCACTGCCTCCCATGAGGAGAGGTTGCCAGAAGAGGTTCCTGTGGGAGAAGGGGTTTCTATACCAAGAATGGGCTCCCCCCAGGGAGATGGAGTCCTGGGAGTTCAGGAGGCAGCTGGTGGTATCCCAGAAGTATCGCCTCAAGCTACTGTACCTGGCCCATGACATCCCTCTCGCAGGGCACCAAGGGATCCGGCGCACCAGACAGAGGCAGCTCCAGAACGTTTACTGGCCTGGAGTCTTTACCAATGTCTGACAGTATTGCCGATCCTGTGACCCCTGTCAGAGGGTGGGAAAGGCCCAGGACAAGGGGAAAGCAGCTTTGAGACCTTTTCCCATCATAGAGGAACCTTTCCAGAAGGTGGCCATGGACATAGTGGGACCTCTCAGCAAGACGATCCGGTCAGGGAAGAAATACATTCTGGTGGTGGTGGATTTTGCCACCCGCCACTCTGAGGCAGTGCCCTTATCGTCCATTTAAGCCCACACCATGGCAGATGTGCTGCTTAACATTTTCAGCAGAGTGGGGTTTCCCAAGGAAGTTTTAACAGACCAAAGGTCCAACTTCATGTTGGCCCTGCTCCTGTGCTTGTGGGAGAAATGTGGGGTCCAGCACAACTGGGCCTCAGCGTATCACCACCAATCCAACGGGCTGGTGGAGAGGTTCAATGGGATGCTAAAGATGAGGCTAAAAACATTTATGAACCAGCACCCGCAGGACTGGGACAAGTACTTACCTCACCTGCTGTTCACGTACAGGGAGGTACCCCAGGAGTCTACTGGGTTTTCACCTTTTGAACTGTTATATGGCAGGTGGGTGAGGGGGCCCTTAGACCTGATGAGAGATGAATGGGAGGGGAAGGCTACTCCCAATGGAGAGTCAGTGGTGGAGTTTGTCCTGACCTTCCGGGAAAGACTTGCCAAACTCATGGGCCTGGCCAGGGAGAATCTGGCCCGAGCCCAGAGAAAGCAGAAGGTCTGGTATGACCGCACGGCGCAGGCCCACGCCTTCGCCACCGGGGATCAGGTGATGGTTCTCATCCCTGTGAGGAAGAACAAACTTCAGGCCACCTCGGAAAGGCCCTTCAAGGTTGTCAAGCACCACCACCGGGTGTACCATGTGAATATGATGAAGCCATATTATGACAGGGGGAATGTGGTGTTGGCCATCTGTGGACATTGGGAGGAGCAGGGAGATGACCCTTTAGTAGATCTATTCTCTGGCACAAGGGCTGGTTTCCCCCTGGAAGCAATTCCCGTCTCTGATCAGCTGACCCGGGCCCAGCATGCTGAGATCAGAGGGGTGCTTCCTCTGTATCGACAGCTGTTTTCCAGCCAGCCTGGATGCACTAATCTGACTGTCCACTGGGTGCAGACAGGATCGCACCCACCTATAAAATGCTCCCCCTTCTGAGTCACAGGGAAAACTGCTCAGGACCGGGAAAGAGAGGTCAGGGACATGCTGGCTTTGGGGGTGGTGCTGGTCCCCAAAAAGGATGGGTCGATCCAGTTCTGTGTGGACTATCGAAAGCTTAATGCCTTCACCGTATCTGATGCCTACACCATGCCCAGGCCTGATGAGCTCCTAGACAAGCTGGGAGGCGCTCGGTACCTCACCACCATGGATCTTACCAAGGGCTACTGGCAAGTGTTGCTGGATGCAGAAGCCAGGCTGAAATCGGCCTTTATCACCCCTCTGGGGCTCTACGAGCCCCTGACCCTGTCTTTCAGCCTCAAGGGGGCGCCAGCCACCTTCCAGCATCTGGTGGATCAGCTGCTGAGGGGGATGGAGAGTTTTGCCATGGCGTATATTGACGACATCTGTGTCTTTAGCCAGACCTGGGAGGACCACGTGTCCCAGGTTAGACAAGTGCTGGACTGACTCTAGGAGGCTGGGCTGACTGTAAAAGCTGAGAAGTGCAAGGTGGGGATGGCTGAAGTATCCTACCTAGGTCACCATTTGGGGAGCGGCTGCCTAAAGCCGGAACCAGCCAAAGTGGAGGTGATCAGAGACTGGCCCGTTCCCCAGACCAAAAAGCAGGTCCAGGCCTTTATTGGGATAGTGGGGTACTATCGAAGGTTCATGCCCCACTTTAGCGCCATAGCCGCCCCCATCACTGAGCTGTGCAAGAAGGGGAAGCCAGACAAGGTGGTCTGGACTGAGCAGTGCCAGCAGGCTCTCCGGGCGCTGAAGGAGGCTCTACTCAGAGACCCAGTTCTGGCAAACCCAGACTTTGTCAAGACCTTTATGGTGTTCATTGATGCCTCAGACACGGGACTGGGGGCGGTGTTAATGCAGGAGGATGAAAAGGGGGAGAGACACCCATCGTGTACCTGAGCAAGAAGTTGCCACCCCGGGAGCAGAACTACGCGGCCATCGAGAAGGAATGCCTGGCCATGGTGTGGGCCCTTAAGAAACTAGAGCCATATCTCTTTGGGTGACACTTCACCATGTACACCGACCACTCTCCCCTGACCTGTCTGCACCAGATGAAAGGAGCCAACGTCAAGCTCCTGAAGTGGAGCCTGCTCCTGCAGGACTATGACATGGACGTGGTCCATGTGAAGGGAAGTGCCAACCTGATAGCGGACATGTTGTCCAGGAGAGGGGGCCCTGAACTTCCCCAAGTCACTGGTCAGAGTGACCCCACTCAGTTCAGTCTTGAAGAGGGGAGAGATGTGACGGAGCAGGAAGCACGGCAGATTTGACCTGGGAATGTTGCTGGAGAGTTACATTGAGGATGGGGGACTTCCCTTGAAGGAAGCTACCTAAGCTGTAACCTGAGCCAGGAGGGGGATGCGAAGAAGTGACACCTTCTGGCCGGGAGACTGAACAAAGGAGAGGAGAAGCTGCGGGGAGGGAGAAGAGAGCTGCTGGAGGAGGTTATGTTTTCAATCTTGGGCTGGGGGTGCAATGCAGGGAACCTCAAGCTGGGGTCTAAGCTCCCTTACCCCCCAAGAAGGACTTGATTGAGGGGTTCTGGTTGTACCTACATGCTCCACTTGGGACTGTGTTCCTGTCATCTAATAAATCTTCTGATTTACTGGCTGGCTGAGAGTCACAGTGAATCTCAGGAAGAGAGGTGCAGGGCCTCCCCACACTCCGTGACACAAGGTATCATTCCCTATGCAGACATAGGTGTTATCCCTTTTTTCATTCATTATCGATTATGGTTTTTAGATATACACAAATACACAGAGCAGCCCATTCCTCTGTAGCTCAGCAGAGAGCCCAAGAGTTCTCATCTCCCTTAGGGAAAGTCCCTTAATTACTGTTTACTCCGAAAGCTGGCTAAATAACACAGAAGTGCAGACCAGCTTTTCTCCAGCCTGTTTACATTAATGTGCCACTTCTCCTTTAGAGGCTGAATGAACCCCACGGGGATTGCACAGAGCTATATTATAAATGGTGCACACCCCGGTGTCGGGTCTCAGCGTGGGATGTTGCTGGAGACTCTGAGGTGAGAGAGGTGTGGGACACGGCTACCTGAGGGGGATAACCAGGGAAGACACTTCTATCTCAGAATTCACAGGTACCATCTTTTGCTGAGGAGCTCACCTGCTTTACAAACTCAGTGCAACGTGGGCGTCATTCTGCTCTGCACAGCCATTAAACATCCAGGGCCCTTGCCACAGGGAGTTTGCTCCAGTAGCACTGGCCAAAATGTCCTCCTTTGATTAGCATCCCTGCCCGTCCCGGCTGATGCCATTCAGCGTGGAGGTGGGTGTATTTCTGTGGCACAGGACAGCATTCAGGATTAAAGGTGGTAGAAGTACAATAAAAGGCCAAATTCTGATGCCATGGCCCATAGTTCGCTCAGGCCCCACTATGGGAAAACTCCCTTGGATAAGAACTGAGTAAAGACCTGAGAAGACAGATGTGTGTTAATAGGCAGAGACTGTTACCTCCTTCTCTTGAATCTCAGGGCTCTGGCTGTTAACCAGGTGGGGGCTGGGTGGGTGAGTGGGTGGACTGTTATTGGGCTTTTATCTTCTGGAGACTATGGAGGTTAAAACACTTCACAATAATGCACCAAAAGGGTCACCTAGTCTCACCCCCTGCCAAGATGCAGAAGGTGTTCAGTCTAAACCATCCAAGGCAGATGGCTGTCCCTCCTCCTTTTGAATACATCCAGCTAAGGAGCTTCCATAACCTTCAAAGTTGTCTGTTCCATTGTCCTCCTGTTGTTACAGTTAGGAGGTTTTTCCTGAAATTTAATCTAAATCTGCTCTGCTGTAGTTTGACCGATTGCCTCTGGTCCTGCGCTCTGCGGCAGGATAGCAAAACTTTTCTCCACTTTTTTAAGGAAACCTTTCAAGTATTTGAAGACTGCTGTCATGTCCTCCCTTCATTCTCCTCTTTTCCAAACTAAACACACTCAGTGCCTTCAGCTTGTTCATACGGCTTGCACTGCATCCCTTCTAATATCTTTGTGCCTTCCCTCTGGATCCTTTCCAGGTTCCCTCCACCTTTCTATACAGTCGTGATCAAAAGTGAACACAGTACTCAACTGAGGTCTAACCAGCACCAAGCAGAGCAGTGCTATCACATACTGTTACTTGCATGCTAAGCCTCTGCTAATACAACTTAACCTTGCTCTTTTTTCTTTTTTTGAAACAGCAAAA
Organism: Mauremys mutica; assembly: GCF_020497125.1. Classification (NCBI taxonomy): domain Eukaryota; kingdom Metazoa; phylum Chordata; order Testudines; family Geoemydidae; genus Mauremys; species Mauremys mutica. The sequence goes on along the minus strand of NC_059072.1, from coordinate 367,696,832 downwards.
TAAATAAATAAATAAATCCACACCTAAGAGATTAAGCTATTTCTACCTAAGTGTGGTATAGACAGCATGAGGTTGAGGGAGGAACCACTGCACTAGCTACCACCTCTTGGGGAGGTGGATTACCTACACTGACAAGACAACCCCTGCTGTCGGTGTAAGTAGTGTCTACACTGAAGCAGTAAGACAGAGCCTTTGTAGCATTTTAAGTGTAGACAAGCCCTCAAGCAGATCTTCTGGGAAAGCATCCACTCTGGGTCTGCAGACATGCAGAGTTGGAGAATCCATCATTTCTCTTTGCTGTGTTCTCCAGCGGTTAGTCTCCCTCAGTGCTAAACATTTGGACCTTATTTCCAACTGGAATTTGTCTGACTTCAATTTCCAGCCATTGGGCCCTGCTCTGCCTTTCTCCGCTAGATTAGAGAGCCCAATATCTCTATATAAGATAAATAAATCAAGTTCTTTAAGTCTCTCTCTCTCTCTCTCTTACCAGCATTTTCTCCCACCTCAAATCATTTTTGTGGGACTTTTCTGCACCTTCTCCAATTTTTCCACGTCCCTTTTGAAATGAGGACCCAGAACTGGACACAGTCGATTACACCAGTGCATTTGCAGAGGTAAAATCCTTCCCCTGCTTTAACTCCCCACTCTCCTCTTTATGCACTAAAGGATTGCATGAGCCCTTTCAGCCACAGCATCCACTAGAAACTTCCTCATTCCCTGACAATGGTCAATTTGCAATTGGTTTCTGAGATCTGTCAGTTAGCTAGTTTTTATTCCATTTTACCTGTTCTGTACTGATATTGTAGAGTGTTTCTTTGTTTATCTGAATATTTTCCCCTAGTAAATCTAATGTCTCAGAGAAATTAAGGTTTAGTGCGTCTGCGCAGTTCCCTTCATCAACCAAACATGAACTCTTATATAATGAAAGAATTGAGATTATTTTACAAGACCTGTTTTCCATAGACCATGTTGTTGACTGGTATTAATTATAATCCTAGCTGTTTTTTTCAATAATCCCATAACAGCTTTTCCATTGTTTTCTAACCTTGTCAAATCTTTTTATTTTGAAATTTTCCTTTTTTTAAAATACTTTAATATTTAACAGAGGCCTGCCCTCTATTTGCCTCCTTTTTGAGACGGGAGGTGGCTCTGCTTTTGCATATTGTGTACTGCTTCCAAAGGAAATTTGTGGTTTATCAGTTGCTCCCTAACTCTGGTGTTTGTAACTCTAAGTTTTTATTGTAGAGGCTGTTTCACACCCTGCTTGACTACTAATGGCCTGAAAAATGTTTCATCGCCTGAGGTGATATGAGTATATCACACTGCTTCTTTCCAAATGCAGAACAAAACTATTTCTTGAACACATCTGCCTTTTCTGGAAAATTAAAAAATTTCCTTTTCCGTTCTAGGAGCTCACTTAAATATTTGCTAGAGTTTCTTTTTTTCTTAATATACTTAATAACGTCCTTTTTGTGATCCTTAACTCAGCCAAGCATGGATTTTTCTTTGATGTCTTTAACTTCCCTGATCAATATTCAAAACTTCTAATTTGTATTGCTTGCTATCTATTTTTCTTTTTTCCCATGTGTTATATGTTGCTCTCCCCTGCCTAACTGCTGCCTTCACTTTGCCACTAAAGTGGGTTTTTAGCCAAAGTTGTCCACTTTCTTAACTGCACAATCATGACTTTTTAAGGTATCCAAAACTCTTGTTCAAGAACTTCCAATTTTCATTCCCATTTTTCTGTCCAACTTTTCCTCCCAGTCAGTTTTTCTGATAATTTGCCTCAGCTTTGGGGAATTAGCCCTTTTGAAGCACTAAGTGTCTATAGATATTATTGGGTGGGGACTCTTCTCTTTTTCTCAGTCTGAATGTAATGTAATTAGCTCCAGTCTTTCTTTTCCTTTCCTCAGTCATATGCCCCCTTGTTTGTCTCTTCTCTAAACAGTCCTAGACTTTTCAGTCACTCTGCATATGGCAGCCTCCCCGCTTCTCAAAGCCTAGCTCAGAATTCCCCTTTTATTTGCTATATCCTTTACAGACACTGGATGACCAAAACTGAATGTTTGTCCACAGCAGGTTATTCTCCAACCCTTTCCTCATACATCAGAACATTGTCTTTGTTTTGGCCACTGCTGCGAATGAGCCGGTGTTTCCATAGAGTTGCTATCAGTGATGACAAGGTTTTTTTCCCTGAGGTGTATTTCCAGCTAGTGCCTGTTAATGTTTCCCTCTCCACAATGTATACAAATTATTGATGCAGGGAGCCTCATTGGCATTAGTAGGGTCAGTTGTTTATAATTAATTTCTCTGCATAATAAAAATGTCATTTTTCAATGTGTGAATAGCGATCAATCTGCTTCTCCCATGAGAATATCCTCCTGTAGTGCATGAACTGTCTGATATTTACATTGTCTCTTCATCCAGGCAGTTGCATTGCGACCATCGCTCTAGACCCTGGGCATATACAGAAAGTCAAGGGAACGTACGGTACAAGTAGGAGACATCGTTCTGCATCGGAGTTGAACAACTTCTCCGCTTCTCCATGTCAGATTCCAACACAACCGAATTCACCAACCCCTCCACCTTCATCCTGCTGGGCATTCCTGGCCTTGAGGTGGCCCATGTCTGGATCTCCATCCCCTTCTGCACCATGTACGTCATAGTCATCTTGGGAAACTTCACTATTCTGTTCATTGTGAAGAGGGAGCCGAGCCTCCATGAGCCCATGTACTATTTCCTCTGCATGCTGGCTGTCACCGACCTGGTGCTGTCCACATCCACCATGCCCAAAATTCTGGCAATCTTCTGGTTCAATTCCAGGGAGATCGAATTCAGTGCCTGCCTCGCCCAGCTGTACTTCATTCACTGTTTCTCAGCGATCGAGTCTGGAATCTTTGTGGCCATGGCTGTGGATCGGTACGTGGCCATCTGCCATCCCTTGAGACATTCCACCATCCTGACAAACCGCATGGTGGTCAAGATTGGCCTGGCCGTCGTGCTGCGTGGCAGCATGCTTGCACTACCCTATCCCTTCCTGGCGAGGCGGTGGCCATATTGCAGAACCAACATCATCCCCCATACACACTGTGAGCATATGTATGTGGTGAAGCTGGCCTGTGCCGACATCCGCGTCAGTAGTTACTATGGCCTATTTGTGCTATTCTGTAGGATTGGTCTGGATGTGTTTTTTATTGTTGTGTCCTATATCCAGATCCTCAGGGCCATCTTCAGCCTCCCCACAAAAGACGCCCGGCTCAAGACGTTTGGGACCTGCGGCTCCCACCTCTGTGTCATCTTAGCCTTTTATATCCCAACTCTCTTCTCTTCCCTCACAACCCGATTTGGGCACAATTTACCCCTTCATTTTCACGTTTTTATTGGCAACGTGTACCTCCTTGTGCCCCCCATGCTAAACCCCATCATCTACGGGGTGAGGACCAAACAGATCCGGGACAGGCTGCTCCGGCTCTTTACTCATAAAGGGACTAAAGTTTTCTCCTGGTGCTCTAGGTCTGAGACCTAGGTCCATGCAGACCTGGCTGGTGGCATCAAAGAGACATTAAACCCTTTCCTGCCCTTACTGTGCATTCTCAGCATGACGTACTATGGAACTGGTGTACGTACAACTCATTAACACATAGGGTTGCCACCTTTCTAATTATAATTCACCTGTTAAACCTGGACACCTGCCCCTTGCCCCACCTTTTCCCCCAAAAGCCCCATAGCTGCTCCACATCTTCCGTCATGGCTACACGCACTTCTGGGCCTTTTCCCCCATGGCTCTGCCCCTGTTTATCACTCTGCTCCATTCCCCCATCACTCTCTGGATCATCTGTATGATGGGTTCCCCCCTGGGATGCCACCTGGAACTGAGGTACAGCTGACCCTTCTGTCTCACCAATCTGGGTTTCCTCTTGCATTGTAACATTGTGACAAGCTGAAACCCTCCAAGCTTGCCTCACATCAACAGCCATGAGCAGGGACCACCCCCAGATGTGTTCACAACTGCCCAGGCCAGCCACTCATGAAACTGCAATAAAGAACCTACGACCACAATACTCCCAGATGCCCAGCCTAAGATCCCAGACCTCTACTGTCCCGCCCTGGTCAAAACCCGACCAGTATGAATTCATTACCCAGTTCACCATTTCTAGAAAGGAAAAATGGATGTGCAGCAACTTTTGTGCATGGGCTGAGATTTTTCCCCTTTGCACTTCAGACTACAGAGCGTGCTAGGTAAAATATAAAATCGGTATTTTAGCTACAGAAAGAGAACTTATAAGTGCGTATCGGTGAAAGGAAACAGCTCAGAGTAGATTACCATAAGAAATAAAACAAAATCACGATCTAAGCCTAAAGTACTAGGGAGGATTTGAATCAAGCAGGGTCTCACCCAGTTAGCAGAAGCAGATTAGCTTTTGCAAGCAGGCTTCCTTCTTTCCTGCCTGGGACCAGCATTTTCCCCCAGTTCTGTCTTTTCCCTCTGGTAGTTTCTGGTGTGTTGTTATAGGGAGAATGGCAACTCTGTCATCATGTTATTGCCCCTTTTATAAATTCTTTGAACTTGCTCAAAGCCCTTTTGCTGTGACCTGGGCCAAAGAGTGCCCTTGTGCAGTGCTATCACAGGGAGGTTTCCATTGGACAGTTCCTGGGGTGATCCTCGGGCTTGTGTGTCTTTCCTCACTTAGCCATGGACCGTCTTTGGCCTTTTTATTGTCGTACCTGAAAGGTGGCTTGAGGGGGTTCTCAACCTCGCCCCATGTTTCAGTAGCATATGCAGAGCCAAACTTCTTAACTTCAAGTACAGTGACAACACAGGCAACTTAACAGGATATTCATGTTCAATAGATCACGATTTTTAGAATGATACCTCACAAGGCATCCTTTGTACAAAACATACCATTATTATATGCCCGTGGTGAATATAGGGTTGCAGGGTGTCACAGTCTCCACCTCCTTTTCCCCCTAGCTGGGCTCCCTCTGCTCTGGGGCTGTGATGGGAGCTGCTGCAGCCTGACAAGGAGCCTGCAGTGAGGGCAGTGACGCTGCAGCGCTGGGGCTGACAGGCCAGTCAGGAGCGGAGACAGAATCCAGGAAGCTGTATAAAAGCAGCTGATTGGGAGTGGGTCTTGTAGCAGGCAAGAGACTTTGTGCATCATACAGTTTGTTGGTCTTAAAGCTCAGCTACAGAGTCCTGAGGGAAGAGACCCTTGTGTGGCTTATTTCCTTCGCATTCAGCTCCTCTTTGTTCCCCCCGATGGGGGGCCAGTAGCAGGCAGAGCCCTGCAATGGGGATGGGCTGGGAGCCCTTTGCCCTGAGCCAGGCCTCCGGGGCAGGGCCAGGGATCAAGTTGAAGCTAGAGGGACAACAGCTGAGAGAAGCGGAAGGATAAGTCTCTGCATTAGCTGGGATTTGGGATGCTAGGCAGAGGCCAGGGTGGCTGCGGTAGCTTGGCAGGAGGGAGATCAATGCACACCAGTCATTAGCCGGCTATTTCCACACGTACAGAGAACCTTATCTGAAACTCCAGGGCACCCACTGCCCAGGGGCTGAAGCTGAACGGTGAAGCTGAGTCTGACATACGCTCTGCATGACGCTTTTGATCACTACTTCTAGAAGCTCTTTAGGTAGGCTGACGACAATGGTGTGGTGCTCTTCTCTGTCCATTGATGATCACAGTCGGCTGCGTGCGTGTTCCAGCTGCGCACTGCCCTGGCCCGGCGCAGAAAGCTGGCACGGCAGGCCCCGAGAGAACCCCCAATGACCACAGACTCCGATAAGATACGAAGGCACCTGGCCAGGTTTATTGCCAAATGGAACAAAGGCCTAATTCCCTGGCTCAGTGGCTGGTTCCTGCACAGGTGACTAAATTAAGGGCGCTGCCAGAGAGGCATCTCTTTTCTAAGAAGGAGTTGATCGATTTCCATGGTTGCGGCAAAGGTGCCCATGACAGGCCCAAGACAGCTGGTGAAGTTGCTTTCAGTACAACTAGAGACGCAGCCAAATGTAGGAAAAGGGCTTATGATCGCAAGTCCAGAGGGGCACTCATCAGACCTGGTGACCATGTACCAGTTCGTTACCATAGATGCTGGAGACGCAATAAACTACAGGACAAGCGGGAGTCAAATCCCCACAGTGTGGTCACTCACAACAATCCTGAAATGTCGGTTTACACTATCCAGCCTAACACATAGGGACCAGCTAAAACGTTGGACTTTTATTCCGACCAGGGCACAGAGCAGCATGTTCTGAGGAGACTGAAATCAGGAAACTCAACCCTGATGAAAATTGACAGGTCCCTCAAATTGACCTGGTCCTACCCAGGAACAGGGGAATAGAAAATAGGAGTAACGAGCCACCAGATTAAGAACGTCCCAGAGAACTACTAGTGGTGTACTGCCTGTTACACTTAAACATTATTTTGTGATTGGTTCTATGTAGTGCTTTAATGAATATTGTCGTGTATAATATAAAGTAGTGGACATAGGATATTAAATATATAAAATGTCCTTTTATTAATTGTGTATGGTTTTATATAACACGATGCTGGTAAATCCTGTTAATATGGGGCCCTGCTGTGCTGGAGTGAACATTGTGGCTGTTTCAGAATTTTAGCCAGGGGGAATGTAAAGGGACAGTTGGCACCTCACAAAAACATTGTGAGAGTTTTTGATTGGCCCTTTCCCAGTATGAAGGTTTGATGGGAAACCAGGCCCCTGAGACTGACAGGTTCCAGGGGCAATGGGGAAAGACCAATGCTGCAAGTGAGGTTGATTGACAGGGCAGGCAGGCCAATGAGGGAGTCGGAGGCTGCAGCTGCTTGGGCCAGAGCAGGTCCGAGCTAAGGAGAGAGCAGGGTCCCAGGCTGAGCTGGGAGCAGAGCCGCAGCGGCCAGAGCCAGAGGGGTCAGAGAAGAATCCCAGGGAGCAGGTCAGTGCTGGGAACAGAGCCACAGCAGCCAGAGAAGCAGCCCAAAGAGCTGTGCTGGGAGCAGAGCTGCACCAGCCCTGACCAGAGAAGCAGCCCAGGGAGCTGGAGGAAGAGCAGCAGCAGAGCTGGGGCTGGAGCAGTCTTGAGCTGGGTGCACTGAGCAGCTGGGAGAGCGAGGGGGACCCTGGTCAGAGGATCCAGCCCAGGAAGATGCCCCAAGCTAACAGGCCTTACAGACTACAGTGGAAGAGGAATCATAACCCCAATGGGGGAGCCGACACTGGGAAGAAGGGTCCTGCCACCTAGAGCCTGAGGGCATGTGGCCACCACCAGAGTAAGTGTCAGACCTGTGGCATCCCTGCAGCACAGCCAGGGCCTGGGCAGGAGGCCTGGGACATGTGAGGAACAGCCTGTGAATGGCCCTTACGTTTCAGAGATGGCTGTTTGTGATGCTCCCTGCCATAGAGCGGAGTGACGTGTTCTCCTTTCCTTATACAGGATGGGCAGAGGTGATGTCCCAAATTCTGTTTGCTAGAAGCTGCGAATGGGCGATGGAGGATGGATCACTTGATGATTAGCTGTTCTGTTCAATAGACCCCTTTCTCCAGCCCTCCAAACTGGCCCATAGAGATATACATCAGTGGGCGTTAGCTGACCTTTGTGAACCACAAGAAAAAGCCCATTGGATGATGATTCCCCATGGCTGTCTCCTTTCTGAGATCTATCAGTTAGTCAGTTCTCACTCCATCTAATGAAAGATCTAGTGATACTCTCTAGTGCTAGTTAATTGATCTAAATGTCACGTGGTATTAGGTCAAACGACTTGCAATGGTCTAAGTCTATTCCATCTCTTCAATTGCCTTTATCAAGCAAATTTGATATCACCTAAAAAAAGAAATCATGTCTGTTTGACATGTCATATTTCCCATTATATCTTGTATTACGGTATGAATTGTAGTCTTATCCTTTAAGTGTTTATTGACTAAATATCCTATCTGCTTTTCCATTATTGTGCCCAGGACTGATGTCAAGCTGACAAGCATTTAATACCCAAGTCATCCCTTTTTGAATACTGGCATAATATTAGCATGCTATCAGTCTTCCCATAGTTACCAGTGGATGAGAAAGAACTTCATGTGATCTGAGTGCATCGTCCAGCTTCTTTCCAAATGCAACACAGAAAGATTATTTGAACAGTTTTCCCCTTTCTGCATGATTATTAAGTGTTACCATCTGCATCTAGTAAAGGCCTTTACCACTCTCTGGATTTCCTTTGTTTCTAATATACTTGAGATATCTGATTAAAATATGACTGGGTAGATCACTGTTGCTAGCACTGTTAAATAATCACAACAAATCTTGTACAAATTATATCATGTAAGGTGTCTATGGAAAAGTTATAGTTTGCCAAATATGATTACCCTATCTGTATGCATTTATCATTTTTGTATCTGAATATTGAGTATGTACCTGTATTTCAGATGTGTTTGCTCCTGTGGTAACACCTACAAGGTATTCAGCCAGCACATCTTAACACTTAATTCACAAAATTAAAGTTTTAAGACAACACTTAACTCACAATGGACCATAGAAGAGGCTTATCCTGTGTTTTCCCACAAAGGATTTCTCAAAACTGGGTGACTGGGCAACAAAATGGCAGATGAAATTGAATGTTGATGTAAGCGGAGTCAGGATGAGCTCTACCCTGACATCTGGTGGTGAATTGTGGCAAGTTATACAAAAGAACTTCAGGGGCTGATCTTGTTTGCATAGGCACACCCACCCCGCCTAGCATGAGCCCACAGCAGCCCAAATGGTCACTTTGGCTGCTGTGGGATCCCCAGTTTCTCTGTTATTGGGGCAAGAAGAATAAAGTGGTGCTACCCTGATTACCCTGAATCAAGGCCAATGGAACTGTTTTATGACAGAGGGACTCACCATCAACTGAGTAGCACTTGCTAGACAAGGGATGGGGGTTCCAATGCCAGTGAATTGAGAAAGGTTGGGGGTTGGTATTTATACTTGGTAGTATGGGCCCTGTTTGAGGGCCTGAAATGCTGATTGCTGCTCCTCTTCTCTCCACTGTTGAATAGCAGAGCTAATCTTGATTCCATTAAGAGTCTATTTACAGGCTGCTGTGCTGAATTCACTTTGGGCCAATAGTGCACCAGCACTGGGGCTCCCCTACTACAAGTTGAAATCACTAAGAGCTGAGATCACTAAGTGCTGTATTAACCAGTGGGGGAGTCTGAAAATATATTGCTAAGTGGCTGGCAGAGCAGAGCAGTTGGTGGGGCAGTTGGAGCAGCCCACAGGTTGGCGAGTGGAGTGAAGCGCAGCTGAGCAGTTTGCGGGATGCTTGGAGCAGTCCAAGGGACAGTGAGTGGAGTGGAGTGGAGCGGCTGGCGGAGTGGAGCAGTTTGTGGGACGGCTGGAGCGGCTCATCGGTTGGCTGGTGGAGTGGAGCGGCTCGTGGTGAAGGCTGCAGCAGAACCCCACAGAGAGGTGGGACAGTCGGCCTCAGGCTACGTAAGGTGCCCCTTAACACCCCGTGTGCCCCTCCTCCCCATTTCCACCCAGGCTGGGGGGGGGAGGTGATAAAACCCAGCAGATAAACTTTTGAACTCTGGGGCTGCACTGACCGGGACAGAGACTTTTGGGTTGTTGGACTTTTTGGACTTCAGGTGATTCTTGGGTGTTGGACTAAAGAGACATTTGGGTTGTTGGACTTTTGGGACTTTGGGTGATTTTGGGGTTGCCGCACTCAAGAACCAAAGGGAGAGGACACGGCCCAATTTGCTGGGGTGGGCCTTTGCTCATGGTTTGGTCTATGAACCCTAGTTATGGTGTTTTCCCAATTTAATGCTGATGTCATTTACCTCATGTTATTAAAAATTTTCTGCTACACCGAGACTCTGTGCTTGCGAGAGGGGAAGTATTGCCTCTTTGAGGCGCCTGGGGGTGTGTTTAAGATTTTCCCAGGTCTCTGAGGCTCGGGTGTGGCATGACAAACATGTTTGTAGATGGACACTTGCAATTAATTTGTTGTTATTGCTAATGCTAAATTTTGTAACTAATGTGTTGCTATTGCCAAGAACTGTAACAATGTACAATGTGCCTAATCTTTTGGAAAATCCCTTGAACATGTTGAAAGGAAAACATAAAAACACACTTTATGTTAAAGGGCCTTGCTATACTGTATACATCAATATCTACATTGGTTTAATGTTAATTGGGTTCCAAACATTGGCCAGAGCTGGTATGGATAAAGTAGCTGTTTTCTTTAGCTCTTGGCAAGATCACATGAAACATACAGGAACCACGCTGCAAAAGCTAACCAAGTTATACCTTAAGTTTGTAAAGAGATTCATTCATGTTATTGAACATGACTTTGATAGGCCATTTCTGTTATACACTGGTACGGCCTCTAGCCCAACACTAGCTGTAGTGAGACAGACCCAAGGAAAGGGGGCTCTTGGGATGCAGTCAGTGATGTTTTGTCATCCCTTCCTGCATCAATTTTGCGTTGGGGGTGTGACGTTATTGATATAAATTGGGACCATATAGAACATGGGTTGCAACCAAGGTCCTGCAGTGGCACCAAATCGTAGATAAAGGGGGTCATCTAAGGTGTCTAAGACCAGATTATGGGTTGCTGGTTATAATTATGCTGTCTGTATGTCTGTATCATTTTTAGTTGAAGTTATGAATGTTGGCTCTATGCTGTCTGTATTTCAAGTTTGTGCTGTGCTGCTGGGGGAAGCCTCCCAGACAAGCTGGTGTTAGCTCTGCCTAGCCTGTTTGATGGCCCATTAAGGACCATCAGCTACACAATTGACCCATGGACAGAAGGCAGACACGCCTTGTGACTCAGCAAGGTATGCAGAGACTTGTCCATGTGACTGCAGACTCCATTTTGCTGTGATTTTCCACAGTGAGAACAAAGAGATTCTTACACCTGGAAAAGCCTATATAAGGCTGATGCTTCATCTCCATCTTGTCTTCAATCCTGCTTCTTACCTCTGGAGAGACTTTGCTACAAACTGAAGCTCTACACAAGGGACTGAGGATCCATCCCAGCGGGGGATGTTCCAGAGACTTGATTTGAACCTGCAGTTTATGCCATTGCTGCTGCAAGCCTGAACTAAGAACTTTGCCATTACTGTATGCAATCGATTCCATTTAACCAATTCTACCTCTCATCTCTACCTTTTTCCCTTTGTAAATAAACCTTTAGATTTTAGATTCTAAAGGATTGGCAACAGCATGATTTGTGGGTAAGAGCTGATGTGTATATTCACCTGGGTCTGGGGCTTGGTCCTTTGGGATCGAGAGAACCTTTTCCTTTTATTGGGGTGTTGGTTTTCATAACCATTCATCCCCAGGACGAGTGCACTGGTGGTGATGCTGGGAGACTGGAGTGTCTAAGGAAATTGCTTGTGTGACTTGTGGTTAGCCAGTGGTGTGAGACCAAAGTCCTTTTTGTCTGGCTGGTTTGGTTTGCCTTAGAGGTGGAAAAACCCCAGCCTAGGGCTGTGACTGCCCTGTTTGAGCAATTGGTCCTGATTTGGCACTCTCAGTTGGGTCCCGCCAGAACCGCATCGTCACACGGGTGCTGCCCAGACACAGCGTGAGAGACAGGCGCTGCCCCAGCTGAGGTCAGAGCTCCCTTGTGCCGGGCGCTGCCCAGACACAGTGTGAGAGACAGGCCCTGCCCCAGCTGGGATCAGAGCTCCCTTGTGCCGGGCGCTGCCCAGACACAGTGTGAGAGTCAGGCCCTGCCCCAGCTGGGATCAGAGCTCCCTTGTGCCGGGCGCTGCCCAGACACAGTGTGAGAGTCAGGCCCTGCCCCAGCTGGGATCAGAGCTCCCTTGTGCCGGGCGCTGCCCAGACACAGTGTGAGAGACAGGCCCTGCCCCAGCTGGGATCAGAGCTCCCTTGTGCCGGGCGCTGCCCAGACACAGTGTGAGAGACAGGCCCTGCCCCAGTTGGGATCAGAGCTCCCTTGTGCCAGGCGCTGCCCAGACACAGCGTGAGAGACAGGCGCTGCCCCAGCTGGGATCAGAGCTCCCTTGTGCCGGGCGCTGCCCAGACACAGCGTGAGAGACAGGCCCTGCCCCAGCTGGGATCAGGCCCTGCTGTGCCAGGCGCTGCCCAGGTGGGGTTGCCAAGGTTCTACTTGCACAAAACCGAACACCCTTGCCCTGCCCCCTGCCCTGCCCCTTCTCCGAGGCCCCGCCCCCTCTCACTCCATCCCCCCTCCCTCCGTCGCTCACTCTCCCCACCCTTGCTCACTCGTTCATTTCACTGGGCTGGCTCTGGAGGTTAGGGTGTAGGAGGGGGTGAGGACTTCAGCTGGGAGTGCAGGCTTTGGGGTGAGGATGGGGATGAGGGGTTTGGGGGGTGGGAGGGGGTCAGGGCTGGGACAGGGGTTGGGGAGCAGGATGGGGTCAGGGTGCAGGATTTAGGCAGCACTTACTTCAGACAGCTCCCAAAAGCAGTGGCATGTTCTTCCTCTGACTCCTACCCAGAGGCATGGCCAGGGGGCTCTGCACGCTGCCCTGTTTGCAGACACCGCCCCTGCAGCTCCCATTGGTTGGGAACTACGGCCAATCGGAGCTGTGAAGTTCGCGCTTGGGGTGGAGGCAGCGTGCAGAGCATCCTGGATGCCCCTATGCGTAGGAACTGGAAGGGGGACATACCGTTACTTCTGGGTGCCAGGTGAAGCCACGGCAGGCAGGAAACCTGCCTTAGCCCCGTTGTGCTGACAAGTAGACTTTTAACGGCCTGGTCAGCGGTGCTGACTGGAGCCGACAGGGTCCCTTTTCAATCAGGCCTTCCTGTCAAAAACTGGACACCTGGCAACAGTAGTGCCATCCACTAGACCCTGCCCTCCCCCATGCTGCTGTGTCGGGCCCCAGATCACTCCTGCGGATTGCACACAAAATTGAGCTTTATTAGGAACCTGCAAGCCCCAACCCTAATTCTCGTCCAAGGCCCGGAGGCGGCTCTCCTCTTCGGAGGCGGCGCTGTTGAGTGATGGGGACAGCTTCCTCCGCCGGGCCTGCATCCTCTCCCGCAGGGCACACAGGTTCTCCACGCGCAGCGCTGGCGTTCTGTCGTGTACGTGGCGAAGGTGGGCGTGAGCACGATGCTGGTGGAACCAGCACACCTGGCCTGTGCTCTTGCCAGGACGTGACCCTGGCTGCGGAAGCTCAGTTTCCAGCCTGGCCCGGTGCCCACGGCGCTCCAGGTTAGACACTGCGACTGTCCCGGATGGGTCCTCGGTGGCATTTCCTCCCACGCCATTGGCTGGTGTGGCCACCCCGTGTGACCTGGCCTTGCCTGGCCTCCTGTGTGTGCCCTGCCGATCCTGGACTTCCTCTCCCACCAGAGATTCCCCTTCTCTGCTTCTGGACCTTGTTCTTCTACCGGTGGGCCTCCCTCTGCTGCCAGATCTCCACTCTCTGCTGCGGGCCAGGATCCCCTCACTGTCCGGTCCTCTGGCCCTGCCGCTGCACCGCGGGCCTTCCACCCGGCTCTTGGAGAGACCCCGTGGGCGAGAAGGGCTGAGTCCCCGACCCCTCTGCTCTCTGAGCTCTGTTCTGGAGGACTCCATGGGAGACGGCTGATTGGAGCCCAGGGCTGCTGAGCCAGACTGTGAGACTCCTTTGCCTCCTTCTCCCTTGTGACTGCCGGTTGTTCTGGTGTCCCTGGTGGTGGGGCAGGCTGGGGGTGGTGGCCATGGGGCAGAAGGTCCCGCTGGCACAGCCGGCATCCCACTGGGTTCATGCACCTTCCCCTCCCTGCATTTGGTCACTTTCAGGGTCACCCCTTCTTGGTATCCACCATACTCTGCTGAGGGCCCTGTTTCCTCTTGAGAAGGTTCTTCTCCCCTGGTCATGCTATCCCCTCACCTGGCATCAGGGGAGGCCACCGCAGATCCCTGGGGAGCCCCATTCCCTGGCAGCCCCCTGGTCCGAGCGGCTGCGGCTGGCTCCTTTCTCCCAGCACCGTCCATCTCCTCCGCGCTGGAACACAGCTGGCATCTCCTGATCTCTTCCCGCACGTGGACGCTGGCGTTGAAGGTCACGCTCCTGGGGGATAGGGCGAGTTTCTGAGGGGGTGGCGGGGCTCTGTGTGGTGCAGCCACTGACCTGTCGACCTGCCCTCTCTTCTCCACCGATGGCCTGGAGGTGACGTGTTTGAGGAAGCCCAGCATGATTCCCCTGAAGGTGAAGCCCTTCCCCTTGCAGGGGACGGACGGTGACTCAGCACCTCTCCCTGGAGGGGCACGAGGCGGCTGTTCAGCCCCGGACGGTGCCTCAGTCAGCACCAGGGCCTCTGTCTGCCTCGTGTTGGTTCCAGCCCTGGGGCCTGTCCCCTCCGCCGGCATCTCTCTCATGCCGCGTCGCCCCTCGGTGTCCCTCCTCTCCATCCACCCCAGGCTGCCTCCCCCCTGCGCGTCCCAGGCTGCCACGGCCTCGCTGTCCCAGTCCCCGACCATCTCCTCAGCGCCAGCGGGACCTTTGTACGGGGGGGCGCCAGCTGCACGGCTCAGATCCCGAGACCGCTGGTAGGATGCACCTTGCTCCCCTCTGCAGACATCACCTGACGTCTCCCTGTCCCTCGGGCGCACGTGAGTCTCTAGCTGAGTCCTCGCCACGTCTGACTTCCCAGCCCCCTCGGCAGGACAGGGCTGGGGGCTGAGTCCCTCCTCACCGGCGGTGAAGAGGCCATGGCACGTCTCACACTGGTACTGGTTTGCCTGGCTCTGGGACTCTCTGATCAGTCTCCGGCCCAAGGAGCCAGCTCTCGGGAATCCCGGCTCTCCTGTGCCCGCGGGGCGGGCTCTTTCTCCCAGGGCTTCCTGACGGGGCCCTCCCAGCTGGCTTTTCCGGCCCCTCCTGCGCTGCAGCCGGACGTTCATTTCCCGCCTGTGTTCCTGGGCAGCGGCTCTCAGCCGCTCAGCTGCCATGTCGGCATAGATGGCCTGGGAGCGTATGACGCAGGGTGGCAGGATGAAGGAGCCCAGGGCCTTCTGCGCCAGGTGGATGTCCAGCCAGTGTGCTGCGGCTCGCGGAAAAGCAAGATACACCCGTGCCAGCGTGGACCCCTCGGGCGCTGGGCGAGAGGCTGCGCGAGAGCTTTCTCCCTCAGACCAGTCAGAGGCCCTGGACTCGCTGCCCTCCGGAGACGACGGAGAGGAGGCAGGCAGTTCATATTTTGCCACACTGGGAGTGCCCTGCCCCTGCCATCCGGGCTCAGCATGCAGAGGGCTTGGAGCTGCCGCATCTCCTAGGAGAGTTGCTGACCCCCTTGCATGGATACGCTGTGTCTGCCACCCAGGAGAGCTGGCCCCCGGAGAGCGGGCGCCGTCCCACCCCTCGAGCTTGCAGCACAGGCAGTCCAAGCATGTGCAATGGTCCATTTCCAGGTGGCCCACGATTTCCAGAGACAGAGACTGCTTCCCCCCTGGGCCATGGCGGCTGCGGCTCCGGGCTATTCTCCTGAAGCTGGATTCCAGCTCCCGCAAGATCCTCTTCTCATTCCAAACAGCTGTCTCCACAGACGAGCTCCGGGAGCGCCTGCCGGTCTTCGCCATCCGTGGAGCTCCTTCGCCATCGTGGGTCCTCCACTGCCCAGGACTTTCCTCAGAGCTCTGCTCTCTCTGCTGTGGGTGGGGCTCATGGGCCACCGGGCACAAGGCCCGTCTCTGGGACTCCTGGGCCCTGTGGGAAATTCCCAGCACCTTCTTCCTGGGAAAGTCCAGGGTGGATTTCAGCTCTGCCTTGTCCTCCGGGAAGTGGCGTGGGGAGCTGGGGGGCACTTCCCCATCGCTCGTCTGGGAGGTCTCCTGGCTTCTCCTGCTGCTGCTCCCCAGGGGGTGTTAGGACACTGCCTCAGGGCAGCTGGCTTTGCCCTCCTTTACCCTCATTTCAAGCCAGTGCTGGGACCGGTGGGTGAGGGGCTCCCCGGGGCCTGGCTGGAGCTCTTCTGATTGCCCCGTGGAGAGGGCTGTAGGACCTTGGGGGGGTGTAGGGAAGACATGGAGCAGGGGCTGGGTTTGGCGTCTGGGCTCTGCTCCTGGTGGGGCAGGCGGCGGGAACATCCTTAAGGACTCCAGGATCCTCTTGGGCAGGCCCCATCTCCGCTCCAGGGCCAGTTTCCTGATGTGTGACTCCAGGCGCTCCCTGGTTTCCATGCGCAGGAAGAGCAGGCTGCCCGTGGTGACGCTTTTGCTGGCTAGGGCCTGGGCCCGCCCAGGGGGGCCCCTCCAAGGTGGTGGGGGTGTGAACGCGCCCAGGGATCTCAGCACCACCCGAGGTAAGCCCCACTCGTGCTGGAGCTTCTTTCTCAGGATGTGGCTCTCCAGATGGTCCCTGGCCTCGGCTGTGACCAGAGGCGGCCCCGTGACCAGAGGCGGCTCCTTGTAGCCATTCCTCTCCGGCTCCTCAGCCCCCATGCGTCCAGCCAGGCCCATCTGCATCCAGGCCCTCCCTGCTGCACTCCCCAGCGGCACAGCCGGAGCCTTTAGCATCATCCTCCGCAGAGACGCCGCCTGCAGTGTGGGCAGCCCCCAGAAATGCGCCAGCTGCTTGTGTCTCACATTCATGTCCAGGGTATTCACAGCCGTGGGCAGCAGGCAGAGGAGGGAGCCGGCCCTGGGCTTGGGGGGATTCTGGCCTGCGCAGATCAGCCTGGGGAGGCGGATCCTCTCCCCCTCCCTGGCCACTCTCTGGGATCTCTTCACCACGGCCGGCCTCACCCCCAGCCTGATCTCTAGGCACTTCCTCGCGAGGTGCCGCTGGAGCTCATCCCTCCGCTCAGTAGCAAGGCCATGGGTTCTGCTGTCTCCTGCCAAGAGGCTCCCTGCGGGGACGTCTGGCTGGCTGGGCCTCAGCTGGCTTTGCCCGATGCCCCTTTCTCCACCGGCCCCAGGAAGCTGCGGGCCAGCCGGCGGGGCAAAAGCAGCAAACAGCCGCAAGGACTCCTGGATCCTCCGGGGAAGGCTCCACCTCCGCTGCAGCGTCAGCTTCCGGAGGTGACGCTCCAGGCGGCCTCTCGTATCCCCGTCCATGAGCGAAGGCTCCTGCCCCAGGACAAGGACGTGCAGCTCGGTGCGTTGGCGGGCTGCAGTCGGACCCGGCAGCGGGGGCTCCGGCACAAAGGCTCTGAGTGACCGTTCGATGAGTGCAGGGAAGCCCCACTCGTGCTGCAGCCTCTTCTTCCTGACGTGCAGCTCCAGGGCCTCTCTGGCCTCCGGGCCCAGGAACAGAGCCTCCCGTGCCCAGAACTCGACTTCAGCCCCACGGGGTGGAACCGGCCCAGGGGGCGCCCTGGGGACCATCCTGCTAAGGGACTGGGTGTAGAGAGTGCCCAGGCCCCACAGGGCCGTGAGATGTTTGTGCTGCACATTCAGCTCGAGGTGGCAGACGTCCTCTGGGTGCACGAAGGGCAGCAGGGGGTTCCTGGCTTTCGGGGCCCTGTCCCCAGCCGGGATCAGCTTGGGGAGGGGCAGCCGGGACACGAGATGCAGCCTTTGCCAAGAGTGTCTCACTGCAGCGGGGACGGCCCCCAGCCGGGTCTCCACACATTTCTTTGCCACGTGGATCTGCAGCCGCTCCTGAGCGTCACGTCCCAGGCTGAGCCGCGGGTGGGGAGCAGCGACCACTCTCCTGGCTTTCCCCACGCCCCGCTCCAGGTGCACGGTGCTCTTGTGCCAGGGCAGCAGGAAAGGCCCCTCTGCACCCTTTTCTGTACGGCTGCGAGGCCTGAACTCCGCAGGGGCTGAGGCAGGCTGGAGCAGCCGCACCGACTCCTGGATCCTCCTGGGCAGCCCCCAGCGCCGGTGCATGAGTCTCTTGCGGAGGCTGAGCTCCAGCTCTCGTCGGCTGCCCTCACTGAGGAAGGACAGCTCGGGCTGGAGAACGGCCACATCCCCGTCGGCCGACGGAGGGGCCTTGGGCTGGCCGGGGCGGGGGGCAGCCGCCATCAGGCCCCGCATGGATTTCTGGACGATCAGAGGCAGCCCCCACTCGTGCTGCAGCCTCTTCTTCCTGACATGCAGCTCCAGCTCCTCCCGGGCTCCCGGTGGGAGGAAGGGCAGCTCCTGCTCCGTGAACTCGGCCCCAGCTGCGCGGGAGTTGGAGGGCGGCGGGGCAGGCGAGGGGCCTTCGTGGAACAGCTTGGCCAGGGACTGTCGGTACAGCGTGGGCAGCCCCCACCTGAAGCTCAGGTGCTTGTGGAGAAGGTTGAGCTCCAGGTGATCCGAGGCCGCCTGCTCCAGGAAGAGCAGCTCCCGGGGCCGCAGCTCCAGGGATCTCTGGCCCGGCTGAATCAGCTGGGGCAAGGGGAGCTTTCCCAGCCGGCGGGCGGCTTCCTGTGAGTGTTGGGCTCTGTGGGGGATCAGGCCCAGACGGATCTCTATGTTTTTCCTGGTCACATGTCTCTCCAGCAGCTGGTGGCATGTGTCCCGGCTGAGCAGCTGGCGCCATGCAGTTCCCAGGGGCCCGGCTAAGGAGACAGCCACCGCTGTGGGGCCCACGGGTGGCGCCCTGGAGGGTGAGTCTCTTGGAGCCCTTCTCGCTGACAGCCCCCTGAGCGGCCGGCTGGCCCTTCTGCCTTGCGTGTCTGGATGTGTCCCCGGAGCTGCGGTCGTGGGGGGCATGAAGCCCCGCAGGGACTCCTGCACCCTCCTGGGGAGCCCCCACCTCCTCTCGGCCACCCTCCGCCGGATGTGGGCTTCCAGCTCCCTCTTGGTGGCCAGAGGGATGGGAGGGGCCCCGCTGCTGACACAGAGCTCCATGGCTGCCGGCCGGTCGCTCCCCTTGGGCCTGGGGCGCGTGGTCGGGGGTGGCATGAAACACCTCAGCGATCGCC
The DNA here is from genome assembly GCF_020497125.1 of Mauremys mutica. Classification (NCBI taxonomy): domain Eukaryota; kingdom Metazoa; phylum Chordata; order Testudines; family Geoemydidae; genus Mauremys; species Mauremys mutica. The sequence continues at coordinate 367,678,015 of NC_059072.1, read as the reverse complement.
GCACCAGGCCCGGCAGGCCCCATTCGTGCTGCAGCCGCTTCCTCAGGACATGCCTCTCCAGCAGCTCCCGGCCCTCGGGGGCCATGAAGGGGGTTTCCAGGGGGCAGAACTCGATGGCCACACCCAGGGGCAGCAGGGGGGCAGGTGGCACGGGCGGGCAGGGCACCATCTTGGCCAGGGACTCCGTGTACAGGGTGGGGAGAGCCCAGAGGTACTGGATGTGCTTGTGCCTCACGTTGAGCTCCACGGGGCCCGCCTTGCAGCTGAGCAGGGGGCAGAGCCGGTGGCGGGCCAGGGGGGCCTTGCAGCCTGGGGGGATCAGTTTAGTCAGGAGCAAGTCTCTGCGCCCCAGGGCAGCCATTTTCTGAGAGCTCCTCAGCACGGCGGGCAGTGCGCCTAGTCTGATTTCCAAGCCCTTCCTGGCAATGTGCCCCTGCAGCTCCCGGGTGTCTCTGCAGCAGTGCGAGCCGGGCGCGGATTTGGACGCTCTGGCGGGGCCCTGGGAGGCCTGGGCTGGGGCTCTAGCTCTGAGGCCGGGGGTCTGGGCTGCCCTCGGCACTGGGCCTGGCCCCCTTGGAGCCCATCTCCCGGACGGCAGGGGGCCGAGCCGGGGGTGTGGAGGTGTGGCTGGCATCAGCAGCCTCAGGGAATCCTGGATCCTCCTGGGCAGCCCCCATCTCTTTAGATGCACCATCCTCTGCAGATGCCGCTCCAGCTCTGTCCTGGAGCCGACGCTCAGGAAGGGCAGGGCCTGTGGCATCGTCACCACCCTGCCTGCCCCCGAGGGTCTGCGTGCGATGGGTTTCGGTGCTGGGGGCATGAAGATCTTCAAAGTGCTCTGCAGGGTGCAGGCAGCCCCAGGGTGTGCTGCAGCCTCTTCACCTGGACGTGCCGCTCGAGACTCGCCCTGACGTCGCGCTGGAGGAAGGGGGTCTCCGCTTCGGCCAATTCGAGCCTGCCGGGCACACGCAGGGCTCCAGGGCTGACCCGCGCCGGGGGTCTCCCAGCCAGAGACAGCGGAGCTTCCCCCATAACCCTGGGTGCCGTGCTTTCTTGGTCTCGCTGCCGTTTGGCCTCCCGCCCTGACATCCTGGTCCCGCCTGGGGACTTGGCCAGAAACGGCACCCAATCGGGGTGATGCGCCTGCCTCTGGGGAGCGGCCTGGGGGCTCCTTGCTCTGCCTCTGCGCAGGAAACTCCCGACCCAGCCATGTTCTGCTTGGCTTGGAGGGAAGGGCTCGTAGATCCATGCGGAGTAGGAGGCGGGAGTAAGAGGTGACCCTGGCCCGGCAGGGACCCACGCGCTGACCCTATCAGTGTATACCAGCCGCTCGGCTTGCTGGGCCGCCTCGTCGCACAGGGCACAGTCTGAGTTGTCACATAGCAGCTGGCGGATGGAGCGGCGCCTGGCGGCTCGGTGAGCGTGGCGTGGGGGGTCCCGGCACAGCCGTTCACGCGGCTTTTTCACCTGTTGCTTCTTTGCACCTAAAACAGAACAGCAGATAGGGCTTCTGAGGAGAGATGGGTCCTGAACATAGCGGGGTCCACGGGCACCCGAACCGTGACTCCACCCACCTGTACCGCCCCAACCCCCAATCCCCATTCCCGCACTGCTCCTAACCCCGAGGCCCTGCCCCGTGCCACTCCTTCTCCCAGTGCCCTGCCCGCCTGTGACCCATTCCCCCTGAGGCCTTGCCCCCACACCAAGCCCCGCTCCTCCGCCACTGCTTCCCTCCAAGAGCCTGCCCCCCGCTTGCTCTTTCTCTGCACGCCCTGCTTCCTGTTGCTCGCCCTTACAGCCAGTCAAAAGTCAGTGGGCATGGCCCCCTGGCCCCCTCATTCCAGTGCCCTGGCCCCAGGCCACTCTGCGCTGCTGCTCCAGAACCAGGCATGCTGAGCTTGTGAGAGCCCGGAGCCCAGTGAAACACTCCGCCAGCACCACACTGGACCCCCTCTCAAACACTGCCAGTGCTGTGAACCTGGCCACGGTGAAGTCCCAGCACCGTGAAACCAGCCCGGGCATCGTGCGAGGGCCGTGAATCTGGCCGGTGCCCTGTTCCAGTACCAGAAACCTGGATGGCACATGGTCCTGGTGCAAATAACCCAGCCGGTGCCCCATCCTGCAGAAATGGGTCTCGCCAGTGTGCGGGATCCCAGGAAATCTCTCTGGCAAATGTCAGGGGCTGGCGGCACCGAGCAGCCTTGGCCTTGCAAGCCCTGGTACGATGCACAGCAACCGAGTGCCAGAGGGCTACACCCCTATCCAAGACAGAGCAGACGGACTGAAATAAAGACAAGATCTGCTGGGCAGTGGAGAGTGCCTCCTGCTGGCAAAGCTGCCCTGTTCTGGGAAGGGCAGGTAGCTCCCCCCGATGCTCACCATTAGCCTGCGCAAAGCCCTGGAGGACATGGGGACAACCTGCCAGAGGGGACAGACAATGGGGTGTTTGCCTCCATCGCTGCAAAGCCCCCAGATGACGGTTCGTTAGCACCGTGTCAGCTTATCCCGGCTCCAGTCAGCACCTTGGCTCCTGCTCCCATCCCCAGGGGCAGGCCAAGTCTGGGGGGCCTCGTGTGGGACCCCTGGGCCAGGGTGGAGGCTTGGGAGAGGCCCTGGGATTCTGAGCCAGGGAGCCGTCAGGGAGCGTGAGGCAGGGCCTTACCTTCTCCCTCGTCCTCCGTCCCCCTCTGCCGGAGCCTGCTGACCAGAAGAGCCTGCGGGAGCCAAGGAAGCGGCAGAGTTACGTGGTACCCAGACTGAGGCCGCGCAGTGCCAGCCTCCCGCCCAGCCCAGCCCGGTGCCAGGGGTGCCCACGCTTCCCTCCACCTCCTGCAGCTGGAGAACTTCAGGCTCTTTCGGCCATGCCCCGGGCTCCCCACCCAAGTGTCATTGGAACAATCCTGGGTCCCCCATCCCCCGACATCGGGGCATCGCCACACCAGAGTCACAGCAGGGCCCTGGGAGAAAGGCCAGGCTGTGCCCACGGCCTCTGCAGCCGCGCCTCACTGGAGCCAGCTTACGCCAAGTATCTGGGATGTTCTGCTGCCCCCGGACCCACACGCATGGGCCCCATCTGCCCCTGGAGCTGGCAGGGTGATTCCCAGCTCGCACAGACAGATTCATGCTACATCTCCTCCAGCTAGCGCGCTAAACCCAGAGATGTAAGCGTGGTTTCATGCACAGCAGCAGCACAGGCTAGGAGAGACCCGTCTGGCTGCCATGGGTACGGACGGGGGAAGCTAGCCTGTGCTACGGCTCCGGCTGCCCGTGCCACCAGTCGGTGAGAGCTAGCGTGAGAACCCCATGCCAGCTGGGAATCGCCCCCTAGCTCTGGGTAGGGGCAGCCACAGAGCCGGAGTGGCCTCTTTCTGCAGCCTCCCAGCCAGGTAACCTGGGCTTCCCTCTCCAACCACATGCCCAGGGGTCCCTGGCTCACCACCGCCCCTCCCCCCCGCAGCCCATGGCCATACGCCAGGGAACACAGGCTGGAGGGACTGCCCCGGGCTCCCCTTTCTATTGCCTGGGCACCAGGCTGCCCCTGGCACTCCCTCAGCCCCTTGAATTCCAGGCTGCCCCATTCTGGCACCAGCTGAGCTGCGGATTACAGACTGTTCAAGAAACCGAGGCAGTAGGAGCTGCCGCATCGCCCCCGGGGCTCTGGGGACCCCGGCACCAGGAAGCCCAGGCAGGGCCGTGTGCTGGGACGTTAGTTCAGGGGCTGGGGCCGGTTGAGCCATTCAAGGCCCGGTTGTTTTGGGGAGCTGGGTGACAAACACAGACACTGTAGCCGGCTGGGCACCCTGCCCGGAGCCGAAACGGCATCAGCCGCAGAGTGACCCGGGGGGAGGGGCAGCAGGTTCCTCCTTTGCTGTCCGTGGGCCCTGGGTCTGACCCTTGTGGGGGGTGATTTCTGCCCCCGGTATTATGAGTCGAATGGGGACCAGGCCCTTGGGCTTCGCAATGTGCTCTGGCTTCCTCTTCTCTCCCCGTCTCCCCTGGTTCCCACCTGCGAGCCCAGCTCCCCAGCTGATCCAAGGCAGGATCCCCAACTGACCAAACCCAAAGATCCATCCTGGATTCCCCCTTTCTCCCCCCACCTCTTGCCTGCCCTCTCCCTGGCCGGCTGGGAGGCCAGGGACCCAGGAAAGCTTGTGGCTTTGGGAGGGAGCTGGGAGGGTTTGTTGGTCAGCTTTCCCCAGCGGAGGGAAATAACTGGCCAGAGCCGGCTTAGTGCCATGGGTGCTGGGAAGCCTGGGACCACGAGGGAGAGCCCTGGCATTTCTAGCACTAGCTGGTGGTTGGAGCCGTAAGGAACAACCAATGAATGGAGCCACGAGCTCTGTCTGTGGCCCTGTCTCTCTCTGTGGATGTGCCCCACCAGCCCAACAGGGCCTGGTCAGAACAGGGGGTCTCGGGCCCTCCCACCCACCCACCCTCCCTCCCTTCCGTGGGGCTGTGTCCAGGCAAGCTTTGCTGAGAGTGCAGGACGGCTTGGGGCTGGGGGGATTGGGGAGGGTCCTCCTACCATCCTGCTTCTCCAGGAGAAGCTGTGCTGCGTCGCCATGGCCACCCAGACGACCAGGACCAGAAGGACGCAGGTGTACAACACCCAGGAGCTGTCCCAGCAGGCACAGAACCAGCTCTGCATGATCCCCACTCCCGCGTCAAACATGCTGGGGAGGACGGTCTGGACACGCACTGGGCGTGGAGACACTACACTCCCTGCTGCTGCTGTGGCTGGATCTCGCCTGAGGGGCTGTTTGTTCCAGTGACGCATCATAAAGGGCCAGGACCAGGCGGGTCCTGACATCACAAAGGGACTGCAGGCATCAGAGGTGGGCAAGACCCTGGCTCCCTGCAGCCCCTCCCCAGCACCCCATGTAGCTACTCAGAGACTGTGACAGAGTCACCCTGTAACCCTCACTTCGTTAAGCAAAAGAGATTGAGCTCCGTGAGTCTCTCACTAGGCGGCAGGGTTTCTAACCTTTGAATCAGTCTTTCATTGATAACATTGTGATGGTGCTGCCCGTGGGAGCCAGCTGAGGTCACTCAATCAGGGTGAACTGCAGACCAAACGGGGCAGACAAACCCCAAACGCTGGTGGATATTCCAATACTTAGATTTACCAAGCCAGCCCAAAACAGCTCTGGTATTACCTCACTGGTTACTCAGAAGTCCAAACAAGGCAGTTCCCTTAAAGTGCCCAGCCTCAGGCCTCCATCCAGACACACCTGTCAGATATGATGATGATTCCTGAAAATCTTATCTCATCATATAAAAGAAAAGGTTCTTCCAATCCCAAAGGATCAGCCACATACCCAAGTCCAATTATAACTTAGATCTTACCCAAAATACACACTATTAGCCAATTTTTATTAACTAAGCTAAAATTTATTAAAAAAGAAAAGAGAGAGAGTGTTGGTTAAAATATCAATATACATACAGACTTGAATTCAATTCTTGAGATTCAGATACATGGCAGAAGTGAGCTTGTAGTTGCCAACAGTCCTTTTAGAAATAGTCCATAGATTATAGTCCAATGTCCATATTCAGGGTGACTCCAGTCAATGACTGGGGATCTCAATCCTTATGGCTTAAGGTTTCCCCCTCTTGAAACCAAAAGCAGATCTGAGATGAAGCAGGATTGTGTCCCAGGGTTCTTATACATTTCCAGCATATACCTTTCGGCCTGAGCAAACAATAGGCTTAATTCTTTCTCCCAAACATCCTGGCAATTAGCACAGGGTAATTTATCCATTAAACAGTTCAGATACAGGTTACCACAACCTTCAAAGAGACATATAGACAATAATACTATTTCACTCAAGAATCATCACAAATGTTAATATTCCTTTTTTGATCTTTGAATTAAAGTTATAGCAATAGACAAGACTTGTTTGCTTACATCACAAGCCCTGAGCAAACATCTACCCTTGAGATCTCTAACAATGCAGACTTACATTTCAAAGCTCTGTTCATTTACATATCTTCCTAACCAGTCCTTAAGGGTCACTCATGGGTCAGGTCAGTCGGTGAGTTAATTAACTCTTTCTGGCCCTGTTATTCTTCAATGAGATATTAGATTAGACTCATAACGTCACAAACAGCCTTCTGGAATGGCATTCACCAGCACATTCCCTTGGAGAGTGGCATTAAATTGGAGTAACACCACAGTGAATCAGGCAGGTGCTGTGAGGCTCTGGATGGGACTGGTCCACAGACCAGGTGTCTGTCTGTCAACATCCACCGGCCACTGTCGAAAGATGTGATACTGGGCTAGATGGGAGGGTACCCCTATGTGTTGAACCTGGCCTTTGCTGCTATTTCAACTCTTCCTGGCAGAAGGGTTACATTAATAAATACAAAGAAATGCACATTGGAAAGCATAATCTCAACTATATATATAAAATGGGGTCTAAATTAGCTGTTACCACTCAAGAAAGAGATCTCGGAGTCATTGTGGATTGTCTTCCATGACTTTTCAAAGATAATAACTAATTGCTCAGATATCTCCTCAGTCAGCTCCTTCAGAGTATTCTAGGATGCATTTAGTCAGGCCCTGGTGATTTGAAGACATCTAACTTGTCCATGTAACTTTTATTTTGTTCTTTCCATATTTTAGCATCTGAACCTACCCCATTTCCACTGGCATTCACTATGTTAGGTGTCCAAATGCCACCTACCTTCTTGGTGAAAACCGAAACAAAGAAGTCATTAATCACCTCTGCAATTTCCACATTTTCTGTTATTGTTTTTCCGTCTTCATTTAGTAGTGGGTCTATCCTGTCCTTGGTCTTCCTCTTGCTTCTAATGTATAAGTAGAATGGTTTCTTGTTACCCTTTATGTCTCTAGCTAGTTTGATCTTATTTTGTGCCTTGGCCTTTCTAATTTTGCCCCTATATCCTTTGTCATTTGACCTTGTTTCCACTTTTTGTAGGACTCTTTTTTTTTTTTAGATCATTCAAGATCCCCTGGTTAAGCCACGATGGTACTTCCTATCTTTCCTATGCAATGGGATAGTTTGCTCTTGTGCCCTTAATAACGTCTCTTTGGGTATGTCTACAGTACGAAATTAGGTCAAAATTATAGAAGTTGATTTTTAGGAAGCAATTTTATACAGTCAATTGTGTGTGTCCCCACTAAGTGCATTAATTTGGCGGAGTGCGTCCACAGTACCATTGCTAGCATTGACTTCTGGAGTATTGCATTGTGGGTAGCTATCCCACAGTTCCCGCAGTCTCCGCTGCCCATTGGAATTCTGGGTTGAGCTCCCAATGCCTGATGGGGCAAAAACATTGTTGTGGGTGGTTTTGGGTACATGTCGCCAGTCGCCCCTCCCTCCGTGAAAGCAATGGCAGACAATCATTTTGCGCCTTTTTTCCATGCAGACGCCATACTGCTTTCAGCAAAGGATGCATTAGGACTGCTGTCGTCATCCAACCCCGCTTCTGCTGCAACTGTGCTCTCCTGGTGCTACGAATCCACCTTGCAGGTCCTCTCATTGTTCTTTATAAATATATATTCTCATGGAATCCCATTGTCATCCACCGCTTCCACTGCAACTCTGCTCCCCTGCTCATGTCTCAATAGCGAATTTCTCCATGTTGTCTGTCATAGGCTTCTAGGAAAGTCTTTTCTTCCTCGGAAAATGTGCAAGGTGCTAACCGTCATCCTCCATCGCTTCTGCTGCAACTCTGCTCTCCTGCTCTCCTGCAGATGCCATACCACGGCAAGCATGGAGCCTGCTCAGCTCACTGCTTCTGTTGTGAGGATTGTAAACACCTCACACATTATCCTGCAGTATGCGCAGAACCAGAACCTGCAAAAGCAGGCAAGGAGGTGAAGAATAGTGATGAGGACATGGACACAGACTTCTCTCAAAGCATGGGCCCTGGTAATTTGGATATTATGGTCCTAATGAGGCAGGTTCATGATGATTCTGGGCCTGGGAAACAAGCACAGACCGGTGGGACCGCATAGTGTTTCAAGTCTGGGATGATTCCCAGTGGCTGCGAAACTTTCCCATGTGTAAGGGCACTTTCATGGAACTTCGTGACTTGCTTTCCCCTGCCCTGAAGCACAGGAATACCAAGATGAGAGCAGCCCTCACAGTTGAGAAGCAAGTGGCAATAGCCCTCTGGAAACTTGCAATGCCAGAGAGCTACCGCTCAGTCAGGCATCAATTTGGAGTGGGTAAATCTACTGCGGGCGCTGCTGTGATCCAAGTAGCCAATGCAATCACTGAGCAGCTGCTATCAAGAGTAGTGACTCTGGGAAATGTGCAGCTCATAGTGGATGGCTTTGCTGCAATGGGATTCCCTAACTGTGGTGGGGCGATAGACGGAACACATATCCCTATCTTGGGACCGGCCCACCTTGGCAGCCAGTACTTTTCAATGGTGCTGCAAGCACTGGTGGATCACAAGGGATGTTTCACCAACATGTGAACAGCTGCAGGAAGGGACTTACTTCCCAGACCAGAAAGTAACTGTTGAAATGCCCATAGTTATCCTTGGGGAACCACCCTACCCCTTAATGCCATGGCTCATGGAGCCATACATAGGCACCCTGTATAGTAGTCAGGAGTTGTTCAACTACAGGCTGAGCAAGTGCAGAATGGTGGTAGAATGTGCATTTGGACGTTTAAAAGCGCGCTGGCACAGTTTACTGGCTCAGTTAGACCTCAGTGAAACCAATATTCCAATTGTTATTGCCGCTTGCTGTGTGCTCCACAAGATATATCAGAGTAAGGGGGAGACATTTATGGTGGGATGGGAGGTTGAGGCAAATCGCCTGGACGCTGATTATGCACAGCCAGACATTAGGGTGATTAGAAGAGCACAGCAGGGTGCATCAGAGAAGCTTTGAAAACCATATATACCTACCCTTTGCTTCTTTTCTTTTAACAAGTTAGCAATACATGAGAGCATGTGCCCCTTTATCCCGAGGCAGCTTACTTTCCTTAAGAGCCTTTGGTGACGAACCTTGTCAAAGGCTTTCTAAAAATCTAAGTACACTATATCCACTGGATCCCCTTTGTCCACATGCTTGTTGATCCCCTCAAAGAATTCTAGTAGATTGGTGAGGCATGATTTCCCTTTACTACATCCATGTTGACTCTTTCTCAACAAATTATGTTCATCTATATGTCTGATAATATTGTTGTTTATTATGGTACTGAAGTCAGGCTTACAGGCCCGTAATTGCCAGTATCACCTCTGGAGGCTTTTTTTTTTTAAATTGGCATCACATTAGCTGTCCTCCACTCATTTGGTACAGAAGCTGACTAAATGATAGGTTACAGCAGGGGTCGGCAACCTTTCAGAAGTGGTGTGCCAAATCTTCATTTATTCACTCTAATTTAAGATTTCACGTGCCAGTAATACATTTTAACGTTTATAGAAGGTCTCTTTCTATAAGTCATGGATGGATATAAACTGTTCAGGAAGGATGGGCAGGGCAGAAAAGGTGGGGGAGTTGCGCTGTATGTAAGAGAGCAGTATGACTGCTCAGAGCTCCAGTATGAAACTGCAGAAAAACCTGAGAGTCTCTGGATTAAATTTAGAAGTATGAACAACAAGGGTAATGTCGTGGTGGGAGTCTGCTACAGATCACCAGACCAGGGGGATGAGGTGGACGAGGCTTTCTTCCAGCAACTAACAGAAGTTGCTAGATCACAGGCCCTGGTTCTCATGGTGACTTTAATCACCCCGACAGCAGTGCACAGATAATCCAGGAAGTTTCTGGAAAATGTAGGGGACAATTTCCTGGTGCAAGTGCTGGAGGAACCAACTAGGGGTAAAGCTCTTCTTGACCTGCTGCTCAAAAACAGGGAAGAAATAGTAGAGGAAGCAATAGTGGATGGGAACCTGGGAGGCAGTGACCATGAGATGGTCGAGTTCAGGATCCGGACACAAGGAAGAAAGGAGAGCAGTAGAACAGAGACCCTGGACTTCAGAAAAGCAGACTTCGACTCCCTCAGGGAACTGATGGGCAAGGTCCCCTGGGAGAATAACATGATGGGGAAAGGAGTCGAGGAAAGCTGGCTGTATTTTAAAGAAACCTTATTGAGGTTGCAGGAACAAACCATCCCGATGTGTAGGAAGAAAAGTAAATATGGCAGGCGACCAGCTTGGCTTAACAGTGAAATCCTTGCTCGTCTTACAAGAAGTGGAAGATTGGACAAATAACCAGGGAGGAGTATAAAAGTATTGCTCAGGCATGCAGGAGTGAAATTAGGAAGGCCAAATCACACTTGGAGTTGCAGCTAGCCGGAGATGTTAGGAGTGACAAGAAGGGTTTCTTCAGGTATGTTAGCAACAAGAAGAATGTCAAGGAAAGTGTGGGCCCCTTGCTGAATGAGGGAGGGAACCTAGTGACAGAGGATGTGGAGAAAGCTAGTGTACTCAATGCTTTTTTTGCCTCTGTCTTCACAGACAAGGTCAGCTCCCAGACAGCTGCACTCTGGGGAGGAGGTGACCAGCTCTCTGTGGAGCAAGAAGTAGTTCGGGACTATTTAGAAAAGCTGGACGAGCACAAGTCCATGGGGCCGGATGCGCTGCATCCGAGGGTGCTAAAGGAGTTGGCCGATGAGATTGCAGAGCCATTGGCCATTATCTTTGTTAAATCATGGCGATCGGGGGAGGTCCCGGATGACTGGAAAAAAGCTAATGTAGTGCCCATCTTTAAAAAAGGGAAGAAGGAAGATCCAGGGAACTACAGGCCAGTCAGTCTCACCTCAGTCCCTGGAAAAATCATGGAACAGGTCCTCAAGGAATCAATTCTGAACCACTTAAAGGAGGGGAAAGTGATCAGGAACAGTCAGCATGGATTCACCAAGGGCAAGTCATGCCTGACTAACCTAATTGCCTTCTATGATGAGATAACCGGCTCTGTGGATGAGGGGAAAGCAGTGGATGTGCTATTTCTGGACTTTAGCAAAGCTTTTGATACAGTCTCCCACAGTATTCTTGCCAGCAAGTTAAAGAAGTCTGGGCTGGATGAATGGACGGTAAGGTGGATAGAAAACTGGCTAGATGGTCGGGCTCAATGGGTAGTGATGAATGGTTCCATGTCTAGTTGGCAGCCGGTACCAAGGGTCTGTGCTGGGGTCGGTTTTGTTCAATATCTTCATTAATGATCTGGAGGATGGTGTGGACTGCACCCTTAGCAAGTTTGCAGATGACACTAAACTGGGAGGAGTAGTTGATACTCTGGAGGGTAGGGATAGGATACAGAGGGACCTAGACAAATTAGAGGATTGGGCCAAAAGAAATATGATGAGGTTCAACAAGGACAAGTGCAGAGTCCTGCACTTAGGACGGAAGAATCCCATGCACTGCTACAGACTAGGGACCAAATGGCTGGGCAGCAGTTCTGCAGAAAAGGACCTAGGGGTTACGGTGGACGAAAAGCTGAATATGAGTCAACAGTGTGCCCTTGTTGCCAAGAAGGCCAATGGCATTTTGGGTTGTATAAGTAGGGGCATTTTCAGCAGATCGAGGGACGTGATCATTCCCCTCTACTCAGCACTGGTGAGGCCTCATTTGGAGTACTGTGTCCAGTTTTGGGCCCCACACTACAAGAAGGATGTGGAGAAATTGGAGAGAGTCCTGCGGAGGGCAACGAAAATGATTAGGGGGCTGAAGCACATGACTTATGAGGAGAGGCTGAGGGAACTGAGATTGTTTAGCCTGCAGAAGAGAAGAATGAGGGGGGATTTGATAGCTGCTTTCAACTACCTGAAAGGGGGTTCCAAAGAGGATGGATCTAGACTGTTCTCAGTGGTAGAAGATGACAGAACAAGGAGTAATGGTCTCAAGTTGCAGAGGGGGAGGTTTAGGTTGGACATTATGAAAAACTTTTTCACTAGTAGGGTGGTGAAGCACTGGAATGGGTTACCTAGGGAGGTGGTGGAATCTCCTTCCTTAGAGGTTTTTAAGGTCAGGCTTGACAAAGCCCTGGCTGGGATGATTTAGTTGGGTTTGGTCCTGCTTTGAGCAGGAGGTTAGACTATATGACCTCCTGAGGTCCCTTCCAACCCTGAGATTCTATGATTCTATGATTCTAAGTCTATAATATATAACTAAACTATTGTTGTATGTAAAGTAAATAAGGTTTTTTTAACTGTTTAAGAAGCTTCATTTAAAATTAAATTAAAATGCAGAGCCTCCTGGACCGGTGGCCAGGACCTGGGCAGTGTGAGTGTCACTGAAAATCAGCTCGCGTGCTGCCTTCAGCACGCGCGCCATAGGTTGCCTACCCCTGGGTTACCAGTTTGCCCGGTACTGAAGTCAGGCTTACAGGCCTGTAATTGCTGGGGTCACCTCTGTAGCCCTTTTTAAAAATTGGCGTCACATTAGCTATCCCTCCAGTCATCTGGTACAGACGCTGATTTAAATGATAGGTTACAAACCACAGTTAATAGTTCTGCAATTTCACATTTCAGTTCCTTCAGAACTCTTGTGTGAATACCATCGTTTCCCGGTGACTTATTGCTATTGAAGCTATAAATTTGTTCCAAAACCTCCTCTAATGATACCTCAATCTGGGACAGTTCCTCAGATGTGTCACCTAAAAAGAATGGCTCACGTTTGGGAATCTCCCTCACATCCTCATCTGTGAAGACCAATGCAAAGAATTAATTTAGTTTCTCTGCAATGGCCTTATCGTCTTTGAGTGCTCTGTAGCACCTGAATCAACCAGTGGCCCCACTGACTGTTTAGCAGGCTTCCTGCTTCTGATGTACTTAAAGAAATTTTCTAATTACTTTTTGAGTCTTTTGCTAACTGTTCCTCAAATTCTTTTTTGGCCTTCCTCATTGTATTTTTAAAATTCATTTGCCATTTAAATCTCTTCTGCTTTTCTTTTATTATTAACCCTTTAGTTTTTAGTTACTAACGGATTGGCAGCAGCGTGATCCTTGGGTAAGATCTGAGTTATATACTGGCCTGGCTACGTGGCTGAACTCCTGAGATAAGAAAGATCCTATATGTGGTGAAATTTCTTTTCCCTGTCCACTCGTCGTAGAGTCCAGTGTCCGGATGGTGATCCAGGGGCTGTGTGCCTAATGAGACTTCACTTTTTTTGCTTCCAGTTAAGCAGTGTGGTGATACCGAAGTTTAAGTTTGTTACTGGCTTGATATAATCTAATGGGGATGAGTCCGCCCCATTTCTCAGCAATTTGTCCCAAATTTGTCATCCTCAGCTGTGTTCCACTAAAGCACAGTGACACATGGATACCACTGACAAATTCTTCACAAACTATTGCTCACTACTCCCAGGAGATATCCCCCTTTAAAAGATCGGGAAACTGAGGCAGCAGGAAGGGTTTAGTCTCTCTCAGACCTGGCTTGTACAGTCCATGCAGGAGGAAAGAGACCTGGTGCTGTTGCTCCATTGGTTTATCTATTTCAAGGGACTTCCCCTGATCTCAGCTGAGGATTTGGCCCAAGCCATTTAACTAGAGATAAACTATCAGCAGAGACAAGTAAGCTGGGAGTGAAGAGTCCCAGCTCTGCCATGGATTCATAGGGTGACGATGGGCACAGCCTCTCCATGCATTAAATGGAGATTATTTTTTATTATGTTTAATATGCTGCTACTAAAAGGCTCTCATCATCACCTTGCACTGATTAAGCTCCTTGAAGCACATGCTTGGGCCTCTATCACTGTGTACAGTTCTAGGCAGTGTTTGGTCCCTGGCAAACAAGAAAGACAAAGCTGAAGACTGAGCTGTGTGGCTGTATTTCATAACTGTTTCTTTAATAAATTCCTCCTGTTTAAGGAGGACGGCAACACAAAAATAGCCTCACTGCATCTAATACAACTGAGAGGAGCAATGCCAGTTCATGCCTATAGCAACAGTGCTGGCGGGGTCATGACTTCCAGTACCCATTCACACCTCTGCCATTGACTCACTGTGTTGCCCTGGGCAAATCACTTTACTGCTGCTTGGCTCAGTCCCTCCATGACATAGCGATAATGCTGCCTAGCAGCCTAGGTAAAGAGCTTCTAGATGTAGTGACAAAACTGTCATCCAGAGCATACGTAAGACTCAGCTTCACTGTTCAGCTTCAGCCCCTGGGCAATGGGTGCCCTGGAGTTCCAGCTAAGGTGCTGTGTAAGTATGTAAATAGCTGGCTAATGGCAGGTGTGCTGTTTATCTCTCTCCCTGTGAGCTACCGAAGCCACCCCGGCCTCTGCCCAGCATCCCACCTTCCCAGCTAATGCAGGGGCTTATCCTTCTGCCTTGGTGGAAGAGGAGGAGAGGAGCCGTTGTGGATAGGATTCTGAAAACATCCATACAATGTGCAGTGGCAGTCAAAAAGGTGAACAGAATGTTGGGAATCTTTAGATAATAGGACAGAAAATATCACATTGGTGCTATATATGCAGATGTGGTCACACCATCACAATAATTTACTTTGGATTTGGAATAGGTACAGAGAAGGGAGACAGAAATGATTATGGGAACACAGTCCGTATGAGGAAAGATTAAAAAAACTGGTATTTTTCAACTTGGAAAAGGGGGATGTGTGAGGTGTCTATAGAATCATGAATGGTGTGAAGAAATTGAATACGGAAATGTTATTTACTGCTTCACATAACAGAAGATCTAGGGGTCACTCAATTAATTTAATAGGCAGCAGATTTAAAAGAAACAAAAGGAAGTATTTCTTCACAGTCAGTCTGTGGAACAATTTGCCAGAAGATGTTGTGAAGGCCAAAACAATAACAGAGTTCCAGCAGGAATGAGAAAAATTAATGAAGGATAGGTCCATCAATGGCTATTAGCCAGGATGGGCAGGGATGATGTCCCTTCCCTTTGCTAGGAGCTGGGAGTGGGTGATAGGGCATGAATCACTTCATGATTGCCCTGTTCTGTTCATTCCCTCTGAAGCACATGGCATTGTCCAGTGTCAGAAGATAGGTTATTGGGCTAGATGGACCGTTGGTCTAACCCAGTGTGGCCATTCTGAGGTGCTTATATAGACCCCAGATGTATCTGCTCCCTCCTGTAACATAGTAGACCCACTTGCCTGCCAGAGCTGAGAAAAAAACCATAAGTCCTGACACCGTCTCTCTCTTTCCACAGACTTAGTAACAAGGTTTGAATATACATTTAAATTTTAATCTAACCAGGATCCCTTAAGTGACTTGCCACAAGATATCGGAACATATTAGTATTGGAACTGAGTGGGTCTAATATTTTTTTCTTTTATATATAAATTAGATATAGTGCCCCTTCACCTAATGGCTAAGTTGTCAGCCAAAAAAACTGGCGTTTTTCAAGTGCCTCGATAGCCCCTGGAATCACTCTGAAGGTTGCAATCCCTATCAACACTTGAAATGGTTCCCTTGCAGCTGGGGGTAGGGGAAAGGTAGGGGAAATTATCAAGATAGTGACGGGAGAGGGGAAGAAAGGAGCAAGCGACAGGAGCAGGGCATTGGGTGGAAGAGGCAGAGTGGGTGGAGCCTTTGCAGAAGAGATGGGTCCAGGGGTTGGGTTTTGGGGGTCCAGTTATAAGCAGATAGAAATTCGGCAACCCACTGAGTTTCACACAGACTGATTCCCCAGTTTCCCATACTGATACTGAAACGTAAGGTCAGGAAAGGGTTCAGTGTCTCTCAGACTATCCAATAAGTGATTCAGGGAAGAGGGCTCAAGACCAAGTCACCAGGCAGCTCTGCATGGAGCTCGGTCTGGGAGCCAGATCACCAGGAGAAAACTTTACATCCCTTTATGAGTAAAGAGCCGGAGCAGCCTGTCCCGGATCTGTTTGGTCCTCACCCCATAGATGATGGGGTTTAGCATGGGGGGCACTAGGAGATACACATTGGCCATGAGAACATGGAAATACAGGGGCACATTGTGACCAAATCGGTGCGTGAGGAAGGAGAAGAAAGCTGGGATGTAAGAGGCTGAAATGACACAAAGGTGGGAGCTGCATGTCCGAAAAGTCTTGAGCCGGGCATCCTTTGTGGGGAGGCTGAATATGGCCCTGAGGATCTGAATATAGGACACAGCGATAAAAAACAAATCCAGAGTAGCCACATTGAATGCCACAGAGAGGCCATAGTAACTACTGATGCGGATGTCGGCGCAGGCCAGTTTCACCACGGCCATGTGCTCACAGTATGAGTGGGTGATGATGTTGGTTCTGCAATATGGCCACTGCCTTGCCAGTAAGGGATAGAGCAGCATGAGTATTACCCCGCGCAGCACCACAGCTATGCTGATCTTGGCTATGACACAGTTTGTGAGGGTGGAGGAATGTCTCAGGGGGTCGCAGATGGCCACATAGCGATCAAAAGCCATGGCCGCGAAGATCCCAGACTCCACTGCTGTAAAGCAGTGAAGGAAGTACATCTGGGTGAGGCAGGCACTGAAATTTATCTCCTTGGAATTGAACCAGAAGATTGCCAGCATTTTCGGAAGGATGGATGTGGACAGGACCAGGTCAGTGACGGCCAGCATGCAGAGGAAATAGAACATGGGTCTATGGAGGCTCGGCTCTATCTTCACAATGAAGAGGATGGTGAAGTTCCCCAAGATGGCTATGATGTACATGGTGCAGAAGGGGATGGAGATCCAGACATGGGCTCCCTCTAAGCCAGGTATGCCCAGCAGGATGAAGGTGGAGGGGTTGGTGAATTCAGTTGTGTTGGAATCTGACATGGAATACGGGAGAATTGTCCAACTCTGAGGCAGAAATTTGTCTCATGAATGCGTCACATATTGCTCTGACTTCATGCATGTGCACAGATTCTGGCATGATGGTCGCATTGTTAATGCCTGGATGGAAAGACAATGTTCATATGAGACACTGCATGCGCTACGGGAAGCTGTTCCCATGGGTGAAGCCAATTGCTTACTCTGTGTAAACTGAAAAGTGAAATTGTAATTATTGAGATAAACAAATCATGAACAACTGACACTATTAATGCCAATTCCACATTTTATGGTGCTTCATGCATCAATCATTCCTACACATCATGGTGTGGAAAACCTTGAAAAGCACCAGCAGGAAACACGAGTGTGGATACTGGTTATCCCTTATTTCACAGACTGGACTGCTTCCTAGCCTGGGCCCAATCCTTTTCAAACCAATGTTGTAGTCTATGGCCTGGGTCCAGCAATCATTCACACCCCCATAGTTACTGTCCTTTGTTCCACATTCTTTCAGGCATCTCTATGGGGTGGAGAGGCCATCTCTTGAGCCAGCTGAAGACAAAATGGAGAGATTTCCAGGGTCTTTTATATTCTCTCTCTTATGGGCAGAAACCCCTTTGTTCTTCTGTGCAAAGTCACAGCAACAAAATGGAGTTTGTAGCCACCTGGGCAAGTCACATGTCCATGACTGATTCAGCTTTCTGCAGGCCGACGCCATTGTTTACATGTTAGTCTGAACATTCCCCGGAAAGCTCAGATGTGGATTGGCATCTCCCAAAGTCCATTGTGAGTTAAGTACTCCCAATTACTTGGATAATACCTTCACAACATGTTGGCCTACAGCAAACAGTTTAAATACAAACATAGAGCTAATGCTCATAACAGAGATATAAAAATGATACATGCATACAAATAGGATGAATATATTCAATAGATCATAACCTCTGCAAATATATGTTACATGGCATATCTAGCATAAAGCCTATTCTAATTATGTCATATTTATACTCATTAGCATATTTCCATAAACATATAGAGTGCAACGTCATAGTGTTCAAGAGACAGTTTAGTTCTGCATTTAGAAAGAAGCAATATGATGTACTCATATCAGATTAGGATGAAATACTTTCCGGTACATTAGCTGTCAAGGAGGATGTAAAACAGCATGCCAGTATTTAGCCTTAGATGGAGTTTACCACCTGCTTTGGGCTGCATTCCCAAGCAACCCGACTCCAAGAAGACCCGGTCCCAGCACACTATGACTATGACTGTTACCCTAAGTAGAGCCTTAAAATTACAAACACCAGGGCAAGGAACTCACCAATCAACCAAACATCTCATTTGGAGCCAGCAATACACAATCAGGTGACAGCAGAGCCAAAGCAAACACTAAAACATAACAAAATGAAAACAACAATAGTCACATACAGGACATTACTCTGTTAAATGTAAAATATTAAAAAATCAAGGGAATGTTTAAAAAAGAATTGACATGGATAAGAAACAATGGAAAAGCTGGTGTGGGATTAGTTAAAAAAAAGTCTATGAATATAATTAATGTCAGTCAAAAATAGGCTTTATGGAAACCAGGTCTTGTTAAATAAAACCAATTTCATCATTTAATGAGAGTACATGTTTGGCTGACCCGGGAAACTGAGCAGATCCAATAGATTTTGATTTCTCTGAGACATTAGATTTAGTAGGGGAATATATTCAAATAAAAAAATAAACACCGTACAATATCAGTAGAGCACACATAAAAATATACAAAAACTGGCTAACTGACAGATCTCAGAAAGCAGTTCTTAATGGGTCATTGTTAGCGAATGGGGCTGTTTCTAGTGGGGTTCTGCAGGGATCAGTTCTAGGCCGGATGCTATCCAACTTTTTCATAAATAATCTGGAAGCACATAGAAAATTACTGCAGATAAAATGTGTGACCGATCCAAAGATTGGCACAGTGGTTACAATGAGGAGGCCAGGACAGGCATGCAAATTTAGCATCTATGAACAGGGAATACAGGCCTGACCCACAAGCTAGATCACTGCATTATGGAACGCAGGAACCGTTAAAGGAATTTACGAGTTACTATGGACAACCAACTCATTGTGAGCTCCCAGTTTGATGCTGTAACCAAAAGTGCTGATGTGACCTTGGATGCATAAACAGGAGAGCAGCATTGGTGTAACCAAGTGCATCCAGTTCTGGGGTCCACATTTTGGAAAGGATTTTGAAAAATTGGAAAGAGTGGCGAAAGGAGCCATAAAAAGACTTACGAAGGAGACTTAAAAAAAATCATTTATCAAAAAAGATGATAAAGGGGAAACTGTCATGAGGAGAAAACTGTGGCTAATAATGAGCTCTGTAATCTAGTGGAGAAAGGATGAGCAAGACTGAATGGCTGGAAGCTAGAGCCAGAGAAATTCAAGCTTGAAATCAGGGCCAAATGTTTAGCACTGAGGGTGGTTATCCATTGGAACAAACTCCAAAGGGAAGTGGTTCTCCATCTCCTCATGTCTGCGGATCCAGACTGGATGGTTTTCTGAAAGATCTGCTTGAGGGCTTGTCTGCACTTAAAAGACTACAGCAGAGAAGTGTTTCAGTGTAGACACTACTTTTACCAACGGCAGGGGTAGTTAATCCACCTCCCCGAGAAGTGGTAGGTAAGTTAATGGAAGAATTCCTCTCTTGACCTCATTCTGCCTACACCAGGGCTAAATTGATATAGCTATATCTCACAGGGGTGTTGATTTTTTTGCTCTGGCACAAAAAGAATATGCAATTTTAGGTTGCATTAACAACAGCAGAGCATGCAACTCATGGGAGGTGATATTGTTCCTCTACTCGGAGCTGGTTATGCTTCAGCTGCAGTGCTGTGTCCAGTTTGGGTCACCAGTGCATAGGAAGTATGTAGAGAACCTGGAAAGGATCCATGGAATGGAATACACGCCATACAAGCAAAGGCTTAAGGAACTGGGTATGTACAATTTGGAAATAAGATTAAGCGGAGACATGAGATCAGTCTTGAAATATTTGAAGAGCTGCCCTAAAACAGATGGAGAAAAGTTTTTTTTCTCTCCTGCCATGTAGTGCAGGACAAGAGACAATGGGTTCAAGCTTCAGCAGAACAGATTTAGATGAAATCTCAGGGTTTCAGGAATCACCTAACTGTAAGAATGGGAGGATAATGGAACAGACACCTCACTCCTTCACTGGAGGTTTTCCAAAGGAGGCTGGAAAGTAATCTGTCTGGATGGTTTATGTGCAACAAATCCTGCATTTTACAGGTGTTAGAATACCTGGCCATCGTTGTCCCTTCTCAACCTCTGACTCTATGGTTCTATAATGTGAAATCTGAGTGTAGATCAAGCCTTCGTCAAACACAAGTTGAGGAACTCAATACAGGGGTAAGTGTGTGAAATTTAATGGCCTATGCTATACACAAGGTCAGATTGGATGATCTAATGGTCCCTTCTGGCCTTAAACACTATGAATCCATTGATAAAGAAAGTAGATCAGACATTTATATTTAGTGTGCCTCACAACACATGAACAAGGGAACCTTCAATTACATTTAATACTAATAAAAGGAAATTGTTTACATAAACTATATTTGGTCTGTGAACTCCTTGCCCTGGCCATTAAAGCAAAAAACTTAGCTGAATGGGATTTACAAATAGACTGTAAAAGCAGCAAAGAGTCCTGTGGCACCTTATAGACTAACAGACATATTGGAGCATGAATTTTCATGGGTGAATACCCACTTTGTCGGATGCATAGACTGGCCATTATAGGTTGTGCTAATGGCACCATCTTTAGTTAAGGCTGTCTGAAAATGTCAATTAGAAGACTTCATTTTCAGTGCTGGTAATAACTTTACCATGCTTTAAGATTTCGGACTGAAAATTCCTATGATGGGTTTCTGCTATGGTCTGAACTGTTTTCCATCATAACAGTTCAGTTGACTTCTCGAATGAAGCTAGGAGGTGAGATGTCTTGCACATAATGAAAAATTCTTACAGTTTTTATAATTTTTATAAGCCCAGTGAGAAGCCCTAGCACATCCCTGCTTTCCATCAGATAAAATTAAGGTAACAGTCCTCCCGCACCAGCGTTAACAGCCAGAGCCTGGAACTGCAAGAGGAGGAGGTGACAGTGTCTGTTCATTATCACACAGCTGGCTCCTGAGGTCTTTACTCAGTTCTTACTCCAAGGGGAGTTTGAACTCAGTGGGGCCTGAGGAAAGTACAGGCCATGGCTTCAGAATGTGCCCTTGTATTATACAGCTTTCATCCGGCAGCAACCACTGTTCCACTGAAATGCCGCCACCATGAGGCTGGACACCATCAGCTAGGGTGGTTGGAGATACACAGAAAAGAGGGACACTTCGGTTAATGATACCAGAGAAAACTCATCCCTTGTGGCAAGGGCCGTAGGATGTTTAAAGGCTGGGCAGAGTGGAAAGGGCCAGAGACTTACTTTCTGTCCCATTATCCCTACAGTGCACTGTGTTTGTCGAGCAAGGGAGCTCCCCAGCAAAAGATGGTACCTGTGACTTCTGGGATGGGAGTGCCTTCACTGGGAATCCTCTCAGATAGCTGTGTCCCAGACCTCTCTCACCCCAGCATCTTCAGCAACTTCCCATGTTGAGAGCCGACCGTTTATAATATAGCTCAGTGCAGAGGTTTGTTCAGTCTCTACTGGATAAGCTACATCTGGATGCAAAGAGGCTGGTGACAAGCGTGTCTGTGCTTCTGTTCTATTTATCCAGCTTTAAGAGTAAACAGCAATTAAGGGACCTTCCCAAAGGGAGATGAGAACTCCTGGGATCTCCACGGAGTTAGAGAGAAATTGGCTGTTCTGTGTATTTGTGTATATTTAAAACATTATAGTTGATTAGGAAGAAAAGTAGGGATAAATCTCCATAGGGTCTGATATGCTGTAAATGCCCAGGATGGTTGGGTAGATAGAGAGGGATGACTGAGGGGAGACATTAACACTTTCTGCAGGCACACGGGGCTTTTGCTAAGGGATCAGAAATCAATAATTCTCATCAGTAACTAACATCTTACTTTGCAGCAGCTTTCATTGCGGGAGTTTCAAAACACCTAGCAAAGAACAGTAACTATTAACATAATACAGATAGGTGAATTGAGACACAGGGATACGTGACTTAGGCAAGGTCGAACAGAGAATGACAGACAGACTCCAGGACCCTGCTGTAACCACCGTCTGTCAGTAACTTAGAGCACGACAATAAGGAAATGGACTCACAGTCTGGTAGGGCCTGTTCCTGGGTGTGACGGACTTCCCCAGGGCACAACCTGGAACTGGGGTACCACTGAGCCCTCTGGCATACCGATATGGACCCGCTCTCGCAAGCTGAGTCTGTGGGAAGCTGCAGTCCTCTCCAGGTCATACACTTACACAGCCATACACACACTGGG
Organism: Mauremys mutica; assembly: GCF_020497125.1. Taxonomy (NCBI): domain Eukaryota; kingdom Metazoa; phylum Chordata; order Testudines; family Geoemydidae; genus Mauremys; species Mauremys mutica. Next base: position 367,655,891 of record NC_059072.1, on the reverse strand, counting down.
ACACACCCAGCTGCAGTTACATGAAAGCTTTCAGTAGCCACTCACGAACCAACAACACAGAGGCTTCAGTCACTTTCCCCACAGCTTCCCAGCCCAGGATCCCAGAGCTGTGTTGTCTTGCCCCGGTCAGAAACCTGACTGGAGTTAGATTATTACTCAGTCCATCTGCCCCTCCGTGTGGAGAGGAGTATGCACCAGCCCCTCCTCATGAGCATAATTCCCTTTTCCATTTCAAAGAACACACCATCATAGGTTAAAAAAAGAAAAGATAATAGATTCATTATATATGGAAAGGTAGATTTTAGGTGATTATGATGAATCGTGTACAGATTAGAGTTGTCAATCAATCACAGTCATCTCATATGATTAAGTGAAAAAAAATTAACTATTAATCAAATTTTTAATTGCATTGTTAAATGATAGAATTTATTAAATGTTTCTGAATGTTTTCCTACATTTTCAACAGAGAGTAGTGTACAGTGCTCACTTTATATTATTATTTTTTTATTTAAAATATTTGCACCGTAAACATGATAAACAAAATAAACAGTATTTTCAATTCACCTCATGCAAGTATTGTAATGCAGTCTCTCTATCATGCAAGTACAACTGACAAATATATTTTTGTTACATAACTGCAATGAAAACCAGACCAATGTAAAACTTTTGAGCCTCCAAGTCCACTCAGTCCTACTTCTTGTTCAACCAATCACTAAGACAAAGAAGTTTGTTTCCATTTTTGGGGGGGATAATGTTGCCTGTTTCTTATTTACAATGTCACCTGAAAGTGAGAACAGGCATTCACATGGCACTTTTGTAGCTACCATTGCAACGTATTTAGCCGCCAGATATGCTAAACATTCATATTCCCCTTCATGCTTCCACCACCATTCCCGAGGACATGCTTCCACGCTAATGATGCTCATTATAAAAATATAATAATTTAAATCTCTGACTCATCTCCTTGCAGGAGAATTATATGTCTCCTTGTAGCAGGGTGCTGGTGAACAAGCACCTAATTAGCCCCTGCTCAGCCAGCCTCCATCAGGGGAAATAGATTGGGGCTGGGGAGAAGGCTGGTGCCTGGCCTCAGGAACTGGCTGCACCTGTGGGCCTGCTCAGAGAAGAGCTATAAAGGCTGGCTGGCAGCCAGTGCAAAGGGGGATTGGCCAGGGAAGGGGTAGTCTCCAGAGAGAAGGGAGAACCCCTGTAAAGAGGAGACCAAAGCCTTGTAAACTTTGTATATAGTGTTGCTGGTGGTGGGTACTAGATGTAAATAAAAACCACGGGTGCTGCAAAAGAGAAGCCTGAAGGTGCTTTATTAAAGGAGCCCAGAGCAGCGGGGAGGCAGGCCAGGAAAGGACCCGGTTACACTCCTGCTTCATAGTTTTGCCTGCATTCTGTCATGTATTTCATGTTATGGCAGTCTCTGATGTTGACCCAGCATGTATTGCTCATTTTAACAACACAAGGAAGAGGGGAAAGGGGAAACATTGCGCCGCTGATAAGTTAATCACAAACAGCTTGTTTATCTCAGGGAGTTTCAGTGCTGGGGCTTGTATGAAAGCCTGTTTTAAATCACAGAAAGCTTTTTCCAGTTCAGGCCCCATGCCCCTTCTACTTTCTTTTTCAATAAATGCCACAAGGGTTTAGCTATAATGATGAAATTCCAAATGTGTTTCTTTAAATAATTAAACCCTCCTAACATTACCCTCAGTCCTCTGGTCTGGGGTAAATTCAGCAATGATTTCACTTTTTGTTGATCTACCTGGCTCTGTGGATATGCTGTGGGGCAGAGAGCCCAGCTGCGGGCCCTAACGAGGGCTGGCTCACTGCAATAGACTGAGCTAAGCAGCGACAGCTGGGCTGAAGGCTGGGCGGGCTATAAAAGCCCTGAACCAAACTCAGTCAGGAGGCTCCAGCGCTGTCTCCTCACCACAGGCAGGAGCCTCAAGGGCCAAGACACCCTGGAACGGGTTGGAAAGGGGATAACTGTTGGGGGATAAAGGGGGCTGCCCAGTGGCACTGTAAAATAAAGCGTAAGGGTGAAACACCAGAAGAAGGCGTGAGGACTCTTATTATCCCAGCCTAAGCACAGGGCACAGGGTGAGAAGGCAGAAACCTGTGCGGACCCTGTGACAGGGAGGTCTAGGTTGGATATTAGGAAACAGTGTTTCACTAGAAGGGTGTTGAGGAACTGGAATGGGTTCCCTAGGGAGGTGGTGGAATCTCCATCCTTAGAGGTTTTTAAGACCAGGCTTGACAAAGCCCTGGCTGGGATGATTTAGTTGGGGTTGGTCCTGCTTTGAGCAGGGGATTGGCCTAGATACCTCCTGAGGTCCCTTCCAACCCTGATAGTCCATTATTCTCTACCTGAATTTCTTGTATCCCTAGAGTCACCCACAAGTAATTCACCTTCTGTGGCACTAATTGGGCTTTCTCTCTATTAACCTTAAACCCCATTTCCTGGATAAGTCTCAACACCTCCTCCTCAAAGTCTCCCCAAACGAATATGTCATTGACATGTAACCCTGAGGCACTGAGACCAATAGAGGGAGAGTGGAGTCTGGCTACTCTACGGCCTGAGTTAAGGGGTATCTGCCTTTTAGCTCATGCGCTAGAGCTCAGGGTTTAGCCCCAAAGGTCCCAGGTTCAATCCCACTCACCAATGACACGGGTCCCTCCACATTATATATATATGGTGATATTCTCCAAATCTTCTTTCAGTAGGTGGTCCAGCATTCGCACCACATGCTGCTGTGCAATAGCCAAAGCACAATGCCGGCGCTGGGGAATTCTTTTGAATATGTACTAGTTCTAGACTTGATTTTGACAAAGAAGGAGGCACTGGGTGAGGATTTGAAAGAGGAAGGAAGTTTGGGAGAAGTGATTATGAAATGATAGAGTTTATGATTCTAGGGAATGGCAGGAGCAAAAACAGCAAAGTAAAGAGAATGGATTTCAAGAAGGCAACTTTAGCAAACTCAGGGATTTGGTAGGTAAGATCTCATGGTAACAAAGGCTAAGGGGAAAACAATAGAAGACAGCTGCAAGTTATTCAGAGACACATTATTAAGGTCACAAGAGCAAACTTTCCCACTGCATAGGAAAGACAGGAAGTATGGCAGGAAGCTACCCTCACTTACCCAGGAGATCTTGAATGATCTAAAAATCAAAAAAGAGTCCTACAAAAAAAGGAAATAACACGTGTGTGTAGGGGCAAAATTAGAAAGGCCAAGGCACAAAACAACATCAAACTAGCTAGAGACATAAGGGTAATAAGAAAACATTCTACAAATACATTAAAAACAAATGGAAGGTCAAGGACAGGGTAGACCCGCTACTAAATGAAGAGGGAAAAACAATAACAGAAAATGTGGAAATGTCAGAAGTGCTTAATGACTTCGTTGTTTCAGGTTTCACCAAGAAGGTTGCCATTGAGAATGCAAGTGAAAATGGGGTAGGTTCTGATGTTAAAATAGGGAAAGAATAAGTTAAAAGCTACTGGGAAAAGTTAGATGTCTTCAATCTCCAGGGCCTAATAAATGTATGCTAGAATACTCAAGGAGCTGACTGAGGAGATATCTGAGCCAATAGCTATTATCTTTGAAAAGTCATAGAAAATGGGGGAAATTCCAGAAGACTGGAAAACAGCACATATAGTGCCTGTCTATAAAAAGGGAAACAAGGGCAACCCAGGCAATTACAGACCAGTCAGCTTAAATTCTGAACCAAGGAAGATAATGGAGCAAATAATTAAGGAATCAATTTGCAAACATCTAGAAGACAATAAGGGGATAAGTGATAGTCAACATGGATTTGTCAAGAACAAATCATGTCAAACCAACTTGATAGCTTTTTTTGACAGTGTAACTAGCCTTGTGGTTAGGGGGGAAGTGGTAGATGTGGTATATCTTGACTTTAGTAAGACTTTTGATACAGTCCCGCATGACCTTCTCATTAAGAAATAGGAAAATACAACCTAGATGAAGCTATTATAAAGTGGGTGGATAACTGACTGGAAAACTGTTCCCAGAGATCAGAGGGGTAGCCGTGTTAGTCTGGTTCTGTAGAAGCAGCAAAGAATCCTGTGGCACCTTATAGACTAACAGACGTTTTGCAGCATGAGCTTTCGTGGGTGAATACCCACTTCTTCGGATGTTCCCAGAGAGTAGTTATCAATGGTTCACAGTCAGGCTGGAAGGACATAACGAGTGGGGTACTGCAGGGATCCGGTCTGAGTCCAGTTCTTTTCAATATCTTCATCTATGATTTAGATCATGGCATAGGGACTACACTTATAAAGTTTGCAGATGATACCAAACTGGAAGGGGTTGCAAGGGCTTTGGTGGATAAGATGAAAATTCAAAATGATCTGGACAAACTGGAGAAATAGTCTGAAGTAAATAGGGTGAAATTCAATAAGGACAAATGCAAAGTACTCCACTTAGTAAGGAACAGTCAGATGCACACACACATAATGGGAAATGACTGTCTAGGAAGGAGCACTGCAGAAAAGGATCTAGGGGTCATAGTGGACCACAAGCTAAATATGTAATATGTAATACTGTTGCAAAAAAATTAAACATCATTCTGGGATGTATTAGTAGGTGTGTTGTAAGCAAGACATGATAACTAATTCTTCCACTCTACTCTGCACTGATTAGGCCTCAACTGGAGTATTGTGTCCAGTTCTTGGCATCACATTTCAGGAAAGCAACGGACAAATTGGAGAAAGTCCAGGATGATTTGTGGTCTGGAAAACATGACCTATGAGGGAAGATTGTAAAAATTGGGTTTGTTTAGTATGTAAAAGAGAAGACAGAGAGGGGACACGATAACCATTTACAAGTACCTAAAAGCTTGTTACAAGGAGGAGGGAGAAAAATTGTTCTCCTTAACCTCTGAGGATAGGACAAGAAGCAGTGGACTTCAATTGCAGCAAGGGAGGTTTAGGTTGGACATTAGGAAAAGCTTCCTAACTGTCAGGGTGGTTAAGCACTGGAATAAATTGCCCAGGGAGGTTTTGGAATCTCCATCATTGGATATTTTTAAGAGCAGGTTAGACAGACACCTGTCAGGGATGTTCTAAATGGTGCTTGGTCCTTCCATGAGTGCAGGGGACTGGACTTGATGACTTCTCAAGGTCCCTTCCAGTTCTATGGTTCTTTCATTCTACTGTTGTCCCTTAAAGATAATCATTTAGGAGTCCATCTAGAGGCTGCTGACCTGAATTCACGTTGGGCCATTCTACTGTTGTCCCTTAAAGATAAATGCACAACTGGCCCACAGCACTGGATGCAATGGGATAGCAAAAAAACAATTTGCAAAATCTATGACAGAGAATCATTTAATGGCCCCCTGTATTCTTGCTTTCACTTGAGTCAAATCTGCTACTGTTGGTGCAATGGTGGGGGTAGCTTTATTAATTTTTCTAAAATCCGCTGTGAATCTCCAATCTCCTGAAGCTTTTAGTATGTACCTATTGTTTGCAGAATTCCCTTTTTCAATCATTCCTCGTTGTTCCAGTGACTCAATTCTTTTCTCAATTCCTGCTTCTATCTGCACAGGATATTTATAGAAGCAGCAAAGAATCCAGTGGCACCTTATAGACTAACAGACGTTTTGCAGCATGAGCTTTCGTGGGTGAATATCCGAAGAAGTGGGTATTCACCCACGAAAGCTCATGCTGCAAAACGTCTGTTAGTCTATAAGGTGCCACAGGATTCTTTGCTGCTTCTACAGAACCAGACTAACACGGCTATCCCTAGGATATTTATACTGTCTCTGTGGTGGCACTTCATCCCCCGTGATTTTAACACATGCTTTGATCTTATCACATTGTTTCAGTGTAATCTCCTCCACTGCTTCTGCAGCACATATTCTTGTAATGTACCCTGCTGTCGGGGCATCTTTCGTCCAGTCGGGCACACACCACAGAACTCCATTAGGTAAATCAGAAACCAACCAGTTACTCTTCAAAAAAGGAGTCCCTAATATTAGTGGCTCAGTTGCTTGATTTATCTGAAGCATTTGTTCTTTACAACTGTAGACTATAGGACTAACCTGCTTCCTTGTATGTGTGTGTATGTATATATATATATATATATATATATATATCTTTTCTTATAGTTTAAGTATTTGGTTTATTGTAATAGGTTTATAGATTTATATTAAAGTAAGTTTGGCAGTAATGCAAGAGACCTACAGGCCATATCCTGTTTGTTAAGCTAAAGCAAAATTGACCTATATCTTGTTACCCAAATAGATAAGTACCCACACCTATGTCTATGACCTTTTATCTAGACATACTAGGCTATGGGGTAAGTGTACCCTAACATTTCTGTGGGTGAGGAATGGCATTTGGGCATAAGAGGAAGGATTTCTAGCATTTGCCCTACGAAAGAAGTGACCCACCTCAATGGAGTGCTCCATTTCTCACTTTGCTCCATATCCATTCTCACTTACTTACTTCCTCCACTCTCTCTATCTATTCGATCTACGATGACTGCTACGATTAGTGGGCTATATTTGTTCTTCTTAAATTTTAAGATTCAAGGGAACTAGGCTAAGCTCAGTTTCCCTAAGTTTTATTCTTTGTTTATTAGGATTTGATTTTAAGTTTAAGTTAGTAAAGTAAACCCTAAATTTGCTTTAATAGCTCGTAGCATTAGATTTCTTCTAAGCACTGCATCCCTCCCTCAAGAATTGAGAAACCAGAACCGCAAGGCTGTTCCTGTGTTTCTTACCACCAGGTTATCAAGGAAGGGTGTGAGGATATTAACCATATTTTTGTTGCATATAATATTATGTTATCATATGTATCTTTTGAATAGCAGTAATGCAATTGTATCTTTGTAACTCTGGATATTTTACCATTTACTTACTATGTCACTGATTTTAATAAAAAGTCTTTACAACTAGATCTGTCTCAGTGTGAGCTTCCTGTCATGCTCCCCTACCCCGCTGAGGGTCCTTTATAAATTCTGTGGAGCCTGATTCAGGACAAGAACTTTTATCTTCTGATCAAACAGATTGGTGAGCCTAAAATCCATACTATTAATACATAAAATAAAATTAAATCAAATAAAATTAATAAACTAAATTTCCAATTATCAAAATGAATATGATCAGTGCACCCAAAATCAGACTACACAACAAAAATCCCCCACTCTCTCTCGGGGGGGGATAGCTATTTCTACTGAATGAAACATCTTTCCTGTCACTCCTTCCCCAAGAAAGGAGGCTGCTGTAATAATCTCAGATGCATATTGAGTGAAATCACAACTTCTATTTACACTATTTACACCAGACCCACTCTCCATTAGGGCATCCTTGGTCCATTATCTCCCGCCGTGACAGTTGTCCTAGGCCTCCCATTCGAGTCCCATCCTTATCTAGTTATCATGTCATCGGGGTTTCCCTAGAGAGGCTTCTCTGAACACTCATCTTGCAGTAACTCTTTTCTGCTCATTAGACATGTCTTCATCCATCCTTTGCATTTCTTTAATCAATTCATCACTACGTCTCCCCTTCCATTTGATTATTCAACCTTCTACCTCCTTTGTCCTCTTCCACAGCCTCTCCCTCTCCCATGGAATCCTGATCGATAAGCACTGTCATTTGAATGTGGTGGTGTTTCAACCAAAGGTACATGGATTTCAATCCTTCTATCTGGCTTCCCCCTTCATCATTTCTTGGCACATTATCCACTGACTCAGTGCATCCATAACAGTTAACGCCTCATCCTGTGGTGCTTGATTCACCAAATTAGTGGACATTGCTACTAAATTCCTGTCCAATCCTTTAAACACATCATTCCAAATTATCTTTGATTCAAATGAACTGCCATCAAAGTATCAGCTGTGATATATATAGCAATTTCTGCCCTGGGTTTTGTGACCAGTTGTATTTCTCCAGCCAATAACCTCAGTGTTATTCTCCTTAACAGGTAATCCCTGGGTGAACCTCCTGGTTTTGTGCAATCTGCACTGGATAACACCTTCATAGGTCTTTGACCTATCTCTTTCCCTAACACCATAATAAATCACGGTACCTGCTGGTGTGCCTCTGGATGCCTTTCCAAAGCATTTTTCACTCGATCGACTGCCTGTCTATTCTATTTCCCCATGTTTATCCCTACCTCACCCCCACTGTTCCTCACACCTTCTTGTCAACTGCTGCAAATGGACCATTTTGATTACCACTACAAAAAGTTTTTTTCTCTCCTGCTGGTAATAGCTCACCTTAACTGATCACTCTTGTTAGAGTGTGTATGGTAACACCCATTGTTTCATGTTCTCTGTGTGTGTGTATATATATATTGTCCTGTATTTTCCACTGCATGCATCTGATGAAGTGGGTTGTAGCCCGCGAAAGCTTATGCTCAAATAAATGTGTTAGTCTCTAAGATGCCACAAGTACTCCTGTTCTTTTTTTGGTGAGACATTGCTGATTCAAGTCCAAAGTCCAACAATTGTGATTTTGTTTGATCTTCTAGGAAACCTGCTTTGATCTGTTTATTATCACTTAAAATCTATCCTTCTGTAGTTAATAAACCTGTTTTATATTTTATCTTAACCAGTGTAACCCTTCTGCCCCTCAGAGCTGGCAGCAACAAGGGCCAGGTTCAGTATCCAGGGGTTCCGTTTCAATAACACAATGCAAAATCGGCTCGAGCCCCCACCCAGTGACCTGGTTCAATTACATACCACCACCACCCCGGGCGCCTCTAGGAGGCAATACTTCCCCACTCGCAAGCACAGAGTCCGAGTGTAGCAAAATCCTTTTAATAAAGGAGGGAAACAATGCGGCATCACGTTGGAGAGACACCACAAACAGGACTATACACAAACCAATCACCCCAAAGTCCAACAACCCAAAAGTCTCTGTCAGTGCCACCCCAGAGTTCAAAAGTTTATCTGCAGAATTTTACCCCTCCAGCCTGGGTGGAAATGGGGGGGCGCACACAGAGTGTTAAGGGGCACCTTACGTGGGCCAGGGCCGACTGCTCCGCCTCTCCGTGGAGTTCTGCTGCAGCCTTCACCACAACTGGCTCCACTCCACCAGCTGTGCCGCTCCTCCAGCCGACCCGTGAGCCGCTCCAGCTGCCCCCGCAAACCGCTCCACTCCGCTCACTGTTCCATGGGCTGCTCCAATGTGCTGCAGACTGCTCCACTCTGCCAGCCGCTTAGCGATAAAGCTTCAGGCTCCCCCACTAGTTAACACAGCACTCAGTGATCTCAGCTCAGTAAGCTTAGCGCTTTTAGTGATTTCAGCTCTTAATGGTTTCAGCTTGTAGTAGGGGAGCCCCAGTGCTGGTGCACCATTGGCCCAACGTGAATTCAGGTCAGCAGCCTCTAGATGGACTCCTAAATGATTCAAAATTAGCTCTGCCCTTTAACAGTGGAGAGAGGAGGATGTGCAATTGGTGTTCCAGGCCCTCAAAAGGGGCCCATACCATCAGGTACACACACCAGTCCCCAACTTCTCTCAATTTACTGGGTTTTGGAACCCATGTCCCTTGTCTAGCAAGTACTATTTAATGTAGGTTGAGTCATTTCTGTCATAAAGCAGTCTCACAGTTCCTCATTTACTTAATCAGGGTGACAACATTTTATTCCTCCTGTCCCAATAACAAAGAAATTGGGGATCCCACAGCTGTGAAAATAACCATCTCAGGCTGCTGTTTCCTATGCTAAGTGGGGTGGGTTTGCCAATGCAAATGCACATTCCTGAAATTCCTTTCCCCACTCCAATGCAAATGCTTGAAATTCCTTTTCCCACTCCTCATAATTTACCACCAGATGTCAGGGTAGACTTCATCCTGACTCTGCTTACATCAGTGTGTGTTTGAGTGAAGTGTTTGGGAATCTTAGTTCTGTTAACCAAGGCGGGTGCATATCTTCTCGACATCAGCATAAGTTAATTATGCATTAAGAAGTTCACAGGCTGTTTATAACAAATTTTAAAGGGAAGTATAGAGAATAAAATTATTACACCTGATAGGGAAAATCAGCGCCCCCCCATAGGCCCGGAATTATAATTGCACCCTAGCCCCTGCTTCACAGGCCTAAGGCCTGTAGCTAGCCCAATCGCTATATAAGGGCAAAGGTTTTAACTTCTGCTAAACTTGTTTATCTGTACAAGGGGCATCGGGATGGGGGGGGGAAGAGACCAGAGAAAGGGGAACTGAGGAAAGGAACAAAGAGGGCCCATATGTGCCAGCTCAGCCAGAATGTGGCAAGAGCCTTATCCAATGCGAGCGCAAAGGAGGGGTCTTAGAACAGGCAGACCACCAACATAACTGCCAAAGAACAATAACAGGAAAAACCTAATATGGAAAATATTAGGATAGCCTGCTTGTTTTGCACACGTTTATTCCAAATAAGGCAAATTATATTGAGTGATAGTTTGTGGTTTTAGCCTTTATAAGCTTGGTAAAATTTGTAACAGCCAGAGCAGTTAACCCTTGCATGGGGACATGCTGTCTCTCCCTGCATGCATGCTTGTATGAAAATAAAGAAGCCTCAGGCTGTCTGATCTAAAATCAACCATGTGGCTAATTTTCCACTACACACCCAAGTTTAATTTAAAAGTTAGTATGTCCTTTCGATCTTTGAATCAACAGATATAGCAACAGCCAGTGACCATCTGTTTACATGATGTATTGTTGATAATTAGAGGTAATACTAATTGTATGTGTTTATTATATCTTGTTAAAATGTTAAGCATGTAAACATTTCAAAGCTCTAGTCCATTTACCATGACTATGTTAGCTATTTATAAGTAATAGCCCTAATTACTATTGTCATAAACAGATAGTTAAGGGTTAATGCCTCTTTTACCTTTAAAGCGTTAAGAAGTTCACCTAGCCTAGCTGACACCTGACCAGAGGAACCAATGCGGGGACAAGATGTTTCAAAAGGAAGGAAGGAAGTTTCCTTTGTTTAGTCAGTTTCACTTTGACCAGAGTAAGAAAGCTCCAGAATTCAGCCTCTTATTAAGTAGAGAGTATTAGTGAAGGAAATAAATAGGTTTATGTTTATTTCTTTGTAACCTGTCTTGTGAAATTAGAGGAATAGTCAAATTGGGTATATGAGTATTTTTTTTTGTGTAACTACATTTTTGCCCAGGGGAACATCCTTTGTGTTTTGAATCTGTTGTCTGTGAGAGCAGCTGGTATGCTAATCTCTCCCAGAGGGTTTTCTTTTACCTTTCTTTTCTTTAATTAAAAGCCTTTTTTTATATACCTGATTGATTTTTCCTTGTTTTAAGATCCAAGGGAATTGGATCTGGATCCACCAGGAGTTTGTGGGAGAAAGGAAGGGGATGGTTAATTTCTCCTTGTTTTAAGATCCAAGGGGTTTGGATCTGTGTTCACAAGGAAATTGGTGAAGTCTCTCAAGGCAACCCAGGGAAGGAAAGTAGTGCTTGTGAGTGGTGGCAGCCAGACCAGATCTAAGCTGGTAATTGAGCTTAGAGCTTCTCATGCAGGTCCCCCACATCTGTACCCTAAAGTTCAGAGTGGGGAAGGAACCTTGACAACTATGTATAAACATTTCTAATATTTCTTTAATGGTTAAATTTGGGTCAATTAGCCTGCCTGTTGCATAACCCTTTATAACCCTACATCACACTAATTAACTCAGATTTGATTATATGAACCTTCTGTATCCTTATGTCTTTGGGCTTTTCCTTTACCCTTCACTCATGCTCCTCGTGGTAATGGGCAGGAACCTCCCCAGAAGAGGGAAAAGAGAGAGAGGAGGTGTTGGTCCCAGAATGGAAGACACAGGGAGTCCCTGTTCTAGTGTTTTTTGTCCCATCTCTCTCTCTCTCTCTCTGCCCTCATTCTATGTATTAGAGAGAGGAAATCCATCTCTCTATTTCCTTTGTAACTTACCCCCCAGACATACATGCCTCCCTCTCTCTGCCATTTCTAATGTGCATCCAAACTAAGGTGTCAGTTACAGATGCTCAAGGGCAGCTATTCCGTAGAGTTCAGTGGCAATTGCAGGAGTAGCATTGTGAACCACTGCCTCTGAGAGCTGATCTGTCTGGGAAAGAAGCAATGTGCATTAGTCTAGTTATTAATCCAGGTAAAAAAAATTCCCTAGCCATTACCATCAAGGAACCTGCAGCTGCATACTACAGCCAGCTTGGGTCTAACTTGTCTGGAGGGATTGCTGGGCAGGTGGCAGCTCCATAGACCGGGCTGGAGGCTGTTCGAAACATGTGGGTGCTCGTACAGTAGCAGATGCTCCTTTGTTCCCTTCTGTGCCCTTTGTGGGGATGCCGTGGCAGCAGGCTTGCTACAAAGCTGCAGATCTATAGAACAATGGGAACCCCATCTTTAGTGGATGAGAGTGATATGGGAGGGGGCTGAAGAAGACAGAGGAACTCCATGCTCCATGCTCATGTTTTCAATGCTCCCCGTCTCCAGCAGATTGAGTGCTTTGAATTATCTTCTTCGCAATCTGCTGTGTTCTGTTTGCTACCTTTTTGACCACCTAAAATACACCTTTTCGTGGTTCAGAAACTTACTTCTGGATTATAATATAACCCAATCCATCTGATTTCTAACTGAGGGTGGAGTGAGAGGCTGGGCCACCATCCTTCGCATTGAGGAAGGCAGCTGGGGCTGGCCCTGCCAGTATGGGCTTTGCTACCTGGCTCAGCAAGATGGGGCTTAAGGGGGGGCAAGGCTGGCAGAATAGGTGACTCAGTGGTATCTCAGCACCTCAGTTGGCACCCCAGGGGTCCCGACCCATCACCTCTGTATTGCACTATCACCAGCTAGAAAAGCACAATGGATAACCATGCTGCACAGGTACAAAGAGAGGTTTCTCTAGCCACCCAGAGCAGGCACTCTTAAGGACTTCTGAGATCACTAAGCTGTTAAAAGGCGCACAGAACTTTTTAAGAACACCAGTGGATAACACTACAATGCTTCCAATACTTTAGAGTTGTATGGTTAAAAACTGAGAGAGAGACTTGGGCACACTGCCCCCACCTTAGTCAGTGACTAACACTCCTGCAGTAAATGAAAGGGGGAGGTGTTACAGTTTCTGCCCCAAAACAAAACCCTGACACCTTGTTTGCGATTAGTCAAATCTGAAGTGAAAGTGTTGTTAAAACGAGCAACATGTGCTGGGTCATCATCAGAGATTGCCATAACATGAAATATAAGGCACAATGCAGGCAAAACCATGGAGCAGGAGACATACAATTCTCCCCGAAGGAGCTGAGTCACAAAATTTAATAACACTTTTTTTTAACGAGCATCATCAGCATAAAAGGATATCCTCATGAATGGTGGCCGAACAATGACGGGGGATATAAATGTTTAACATACTTGGTATTGTAATTAAGAAGCAGGAAGCATTCTTTCCAAAAAGGTAAATAAACTTGTTCGTCTTAGTGATTTGCTGAAGAAGAAGTAGGACTTAGTGGACTTATAGACTCTAAAGTTTTACATTGTTTCCTTTTTGAATGAAGTTATGTAACAAAATACATTTATAATTTATACTTTCATGATAGAGAGATTGCATGATTTGAAAAATACTGTTTTTTATTTTTATCATTTTACAGGGCAAATATTTTAATAAAAAAATAAAAAGTGAGCACTGTACACTTTATATTCTGTGTTGCAAATGTAGGAAAACATTCAGAAATATGTGATAAATTCTATTTTAAAAAATGCAATTAAAAATCTGATTAATCACAGTTAATTTCTTTTACTTATTCACATGAGTTAACTGTGATTGATCGACAACTCTAATCTGTACACTATTCATTATAATCACCTAATATCTATCTTTCCTTACTTAATTAATCTATTCTCTCTTTTTTTTTAACCTATGACGGTGTGTTCTTTGAAATGGAAAAGGGAATTATGCTCATGAGCAGTCACTGGTGCATACGCCTCTCCACATGGAGGGAGAGATGGACTGAGTAATAAACTTACTCTGGTCAGGCTTCTGACCTGGGCAAGAATATACAGCTCGGGATCATAGACTGGGAGCTTGAAGGAACTGTCTGGAGCCTCTCTATTGTTGGTTCATGAGTGGCTAGTTAAAGCTTTCATGTAACTGCAGCTGGATGTGTCCCTGCATGTGTATGGCTGTGTAAGTGTATGACCTGGAGAGGACTGCAGCTTCCCATAGACTTAGCTTGCGAGAGCGGGTCCATATTGGTATGCCAGAGGGCTCAGTGGTACCCCAGTTCCAGGTTGTGCCCTGGGGAAGTCCATCACATCAGCCCAAGGAACAGGTCCTACTAGACTGTGAGTCCATTTCCTTCTTGTCATGCTCTAAGGTACTGACAGACGGTGGTTACAGCAGAGAAGTCAGAACTCCTAGAGTCTGTCATTCTCTGTATGACCTTGCCTAAATACTCAGTTCACCAATCTGTATAATGGGGATATGTTCAAAGTGATTTTCCTTTGCTAGGTGTTTTGAAGATCCTTCAATGAAAGGTGCTGCAAAGTAAGATGGTAGTTACTGATGAGAAATACTGATCTCTGATCCCTTAGCAAAAGCCCCGTGTACTTGGAGAAAGTGCAAGGTATCAGATCCTGTGGAGACCTACTCATTATCAAAAGTGTTCTTCCTAATTAACTATAATTTTTAAATATACACAAATGCACAGAGCAGCCAAGAGTTCTCATCTCCCTTTGGGAAAGTCCCTTAATTACTGTTTACTCCTAAAGCTGCATAAATAGAACAGGAGTCCAGACACTTTTGTCTCCAGCCTGTTTGCATCCAGATGCTCGCTTATCCATTTGAAGCTGAGCGAACCCCCCTGGGATTATACGGAACTTGAGTATAAACTGTGCACACCCCTGTGTCATCTCTCAGCGTGGGAAGTTGCTGCAGATGCTGGGGTGAGAGAGATTTGGGACACAGATACCTGAGAGGAATTCCCAGGGAAGACGTTTCCATCTCAGAATTCACAGGTACCCTTGTCTTGCGGAGGTGCTCACCTGCTCGACAAACCCAGTGCAACATGGGTGTGATGGGATAGACAGTAAGTCTGGGATCTGTTCCACTCTGTCCAGCCATTAAACATCTCAGGGTCCTTGCCACAGGGGATGAGTTTGCTCCTGTATAACTGTCTAAAGTGTCCCTCTTTTCTGTGCGTCCCCACCCACCCTAGCTGATGCCTCAAGCCCGATGGTGGTTGCATTTCAGTGGCACAGTGGTTGCTTCAGGATGAAAGGTTTTAGGAGATGTACAATACAGGGCCACACTGAGTTCAAGCTCCCCTTGAAGTAAGAACTGAGTAAAGACCTTAGCAGCCAGCTAAGAACTGTCACCTCCTCCTCTTGCAATTCAGGGCTTTGGCTATTAACTCTGAGGGGATGGGGGAAAGAGGCTGTTACCTGGATTTTATTTGCTAGAAAGCAGCGATATGCTAGGGCGCCTCACATCTTGTCTCCTAGCTTCATTTGAGAAGTTGGCTGAACTGTTATGCCTGAAACTTTCAAAAAACAATTCAGCCCAAAGCAGACACCCAGCATGAGAATTTTAAAGTTTGATAAAGTTATTATAAGCTTCTGAAAATGAAGTCTTCTCATTGACAATGTCAGACAGCCTTAACTAAAGGTGGTGCCACCAGCACCACCTATAATGGCCAGTCTATTTGTGAATCCCATTCAGCTAAGCTTTTTGCTTTAATGACAACGGCAAGGAGTTCCAAAGACCAAATATGGTTTATGTCAACAATTTTCTTTTATCAGTATTAAATGTAATTGAAGGTTCCCTTGTTCATGTGTTGTGAGACACACTAAATATAAATGTCTGCCTCCTTTTCACATTATAGAACTGTTGAGTCAGATGCCGGGAAGGGACAGTTCAACCCCTGCAAGATGCAGGATTTATTGCACCTAAACCATCCAGATGAATTACTATCCAGCCTCCTTTGGAAAACCTCCAGTGAAGGACCGAGGGATCTGTTCCATTATCCTCCTGTTCTTATAGTTAGGAAGTTTATCCTGATATTTCATCTAAATCTGCTCTGCTAAAGTTTCAACCCATTGCCTCTTGTCCTGCATTATGTGGCAGTAGAGAACAAATTTTCTCCACTTGTTTTATGGCAACCCTTCAAATATTTGAAGACTGATCTCATGTCCGCACTCAGTGTCCTTGTTTCTAAATTGTACTTACCTAGTTCCTTCTGCCTTTGCTTGTATGACTTGTATTTCATCCCATGGATCATTTTGTCTCTAGTTTCTGGATCCTTTCCAGGTTCTCTCGTGAGTTGCATGCTCTGATGCTGTTGATGCAACCTAAAAATCCACACCCCTTAGAGATGTAGTGATATCAACTAAACCCTGGTGTAGACAGAATGAGGTTGAGAGAATTCTTCCATCAACCTACCTACCCCTTCTTGGGGAGGTGGATAATCTACATTGTCGGGAGAACCCCTGCCGTTGGTGAAAGTAGTGTCTACACTACTCTGCTGTAGTGTTTTAAGTGCAAACAATCCCTCAAGCAGATCTTCCAGAAAAACATCCAGTCTTGATCTGCAGAGATGAGGAGATGGAGAATCCACCACTTCCCTTCGCATTTTGTTCCATGGTTAATCACTCTCAGTGCTAAACATTCAGCCCTTATTTCCAGCTGGAATTTGTCTGGCTCCAGCTTCCAGCTGTCGGGGACTCTAACCCCAACAGCGAAGTTCGTTGTCTGACCGCAGAGTTACAGACAACACCAGCAAGGTCCAAAACAAAAGCTCTTTATTGACAAGTGCACGTGTCAGTAAAGAACTGCTCGTATCCGAAGAGAACCAGCCCCCACTTTACAGCTTAGTATTAGCTTATATAGACAGTTTTATTACGTCATAAATTATTCACTTCACACAACCCATATCCCACCCCCCTTTGGTTAGTAACAAACCCTAATAACAAAGCACATCTGTCTTTCTTTATAATGTAAGCAAGTTGTGATGCCCCAGCAACTTTCTTATCAGCATAGTTGCCAAGCACCAGACACTGGAAGACAGGAGTTAACGCAGCTGGTAACTTGAGGAATGCACCTCCCTTTCGTATCTCACTTTTTCCCAGGGCTTTATGAAACATGCTGACTTCAGTCAGATTGACATAACTGGTTTTTGTGCTACATCTTTATTCAGGCCTAACAATCCCCCCTTTGTCCCTAGAGGACCAACGGGACTCTTGGGACAACAAATGATCGCTTGGCAGGGCAGAACCGGGTTACGGTTTCTTCAGTTGCAGACGAAGCTTCAAATCGCCTTCAGGGGTAACAGTTCATTGGTCTGGGGCACTGACTATAAATCAGTTAGGTATACCAAGGGGTCTAATGTCCCAGATGTCTCGGTAAATAATTCAGTCCCACACGCCTCCTCCCCATGGACCCGGCAGGATCTGGTATGTGGGAGCCCACACCCACCCTAACCGGTCCAAATGCTTGGAAGGAGCACTGTGAATGTCCACACTTCCATCCAAAAAGTGTCCAAGTATGTCTTCATGACCACAGATCAGATGGTACTCCTGTGTGTCTGTAAGGGCAGTGGGCCAAGTCCAGTGCTCAGGATCAATTTAAACATACTAGATCCCACTGCAATGCCTTTCCAGCCTCAGTGATATTTAGTACCATCTCTGTCAGTAACTTCTGGGTCACAGAACTAAGGGTGGAAATGACATGTAACTCACCAACTCCAGCCTGTACTTAAGATAGCTGAGCATCAAAAATAAGTCTAGTGGCCTTTTCTAGTTGGCCCAATTTCTCATGATTTTCTTGGCCTTTAAGAATATTCCAAATGGCAGTGTACCATTGGCCCTAGACCACAGGGATTTGGTCAATTCTCTTTCTTTCCAGAGGAAATAACCCAGGCCCTCTGTTGTGCTAATCTAATGGCAGCCCCTTGTGAGCAATCTGGGTATGTAAAAGCGATCTGAAAACTGGATAAGGACAATGCTATTCAAAATGCAATGAGGGAGGGCAATACATGCTGAAGGATTTATCCAAAACACAGGGCGCAGCCTGTAGAATAAACCCCAAAATCCAATTAATACCACAGTTCCAAATATAAGTCCCACAAATTTAGTCCTGCCAGTGTGTAATTCTTTGTTTCGTCACCAGGGTCAGTTCTCAATGTTCTTTTTGGTCAGGAATTCCTGGACTTTGGCAATGTCAGTGGAGTGAGTGTTTTTTTCTTCTTTCCCAAAACAGATGTAGTTTAGCATTCTACAGGGAAGAGATGATGAGTACATCACCCTTTAATGGTTTTGCTTCTTTTAGAAAAATTCAAAGGCACAATAGATTTGTCCGTGGACAAGGGAGAGGTTCAACCAGCACGTTACCTTGTCCTTTTGCCATGCTGTTCAGAAGCACAATAGAACTAGAAAAAAAAATAGGCTTATCATCAGTAGGAGAATTCTTCTGAGGTGGAGGGGTCTTTTTGCAGAGAGAATCCTGGGTCCAAACAGTCAGTCTTTGGCACTTCACAGCGGTGTTGGTAGTCAGCAGGACTCAATACGGGCCTTTCCAGCATGGAGCCAAGGCAGTCTTTCGTTGAAGGATCTTTATGTAGACCCAGTCTCCTGGTTCCAAGGGGTGGGAGGGCGCTGCTAGGATCTTTGGGTTGTTTCTTCTTTACCTGTGAGAAAAGAAACCTAACACATTGCATTAGTGTCTTTGCAGAGTTTACAAATTTTATAGCTGCATGGGCAAATTTAAGTCCCCCCCTTGTTCCTTTTGAGGGTTAGCCAAGTCTTAGCTGTGAGGAGTGTCCTTGAACAATGTCAGTGTCTCAGCTTTAAACTGAGCATGTTATCTATTTTTTTTTTCAGTCAACTTGTTTTTTTTTTTCGCTTCCCTTCTCAGCTTATTTTTTTTTAACCTACAAAAAAAAACTTTCATGTTTTACGTATACACCTGGTGTTAACAATGAACACATACACATTGCTGTTATACAGTACATTAGTCTTATCTAATATATGCCACATATACCATTTCACTAAAATAATGTTATTACAGAACTTGAGAACAACAAACCAAGACAAGCACACCCACTTCGATGAGTTCATTTAATACAAACTGTAGTCCAATAGCTTTCCACCATCCCCAGCCCTCTGGCTAGAAGTCTGAGGTAGCCAGAAGGATCCCATGTACAATATGGGGAGTGGGTTAACTTTCCATGCCCTTGCTTTCAAAGACTGTTAATATGCAAATTTCAATAACAATTGTCAATTAAAAGGTTTAGCCAATGTAGTATCTTTCTCCTACTTAAGAAAATGTATAAGACTTTAGTATATCACATTTTTCTGATGCATCCAAACACTTTGTATTCTAAGTTGAACAAAACAAATATCTGCATTTTAATCCAACACTGCTGCTTGATTTTAAATCAGACCATCCCATAAAAATATTAAACACATCAATTTTGGCCACAGGACAAACACCACAAGACAGAACATAGAACACAAAACACAATTTTTACTGTGCCAGCAAATCATGGTACGGTGAATGCTGTTCAGCCGGCATCAGTGTTCTCTGATTATCTGAAAGACAGAAACAGAAGTCTACCCCTTCTGGGCAGGCAATCATTACTAAAAATATACAAAGACTTTTGTTGATTTTAGGCAAAACAAGGGAATTACCCCATATTAATTAGATAATTTGCATTAATACAGATGCTTGCTGGCTCACTTTTTACTTGTAACTCCTGCTTGTAAACACTGAAAGAAAACATCATCACTCACAGTGCTCTTAGAGCCTAATACAATTTTAATTACATAGCACTGGATACATTCTTCAGCTAATTTAACAAAATTGTTCATAGCCAAATGATTGCAATCTAATAATTTATTTGCCTGAATTTATTTACAAACATTTCAAAGACACCAAGAACTTTTTACTTTAGTACATTTACAAAATTCAACTGCTGTTCCCTCCAGCAACTATAGAGTTAACTTTTCACTGTGCCTTAAATCACTTGCTTGTCCTTTCAACAACCACTTACCAACTCAGATCACCATTCCAAATATTCTTCTGAGTATATGAACCCCTATGCGTATACTTACTTACCCTGTTCTTGTTTTTTTCACTACACTCTAAAAGTTTCCAACCTGTTCTCCAAGCTCTCTGTCTGTTGCCTGGCCGCCTGGGCCCGATCCTTTTTTTTTTTTTTTTTTTTTTTTCTGAACCGTTTCTTTCCATGGGTACCAACGTATTGCACTACCAGTTAGCTAGGAGGGTGGGCTTTTTAAGTAGCCCCCACCCTTCTGGTCCTTTCCCTAAAACATTTCTACTCACAAAACTACTCGAGTCCTCCCCTGTGAGACTTGCCACCTGGGCAAAACACATGGCCCACTGGCGTTGAACTATTCAATTTCCTCTTGTAGCAATCACACTGCTGTTACGACATATGCTGAGCACAAATGGTTAAATTTTAACAAGTCCCTGAAAGACTGGTACTTGCTTAGCCAGGGCTTCCTTTTCTAACTGGAAATCCTGTCTCAAGGCCTGCAACTTGCCCTGGCGCAGGTTTGAGTTGCCGCCTGGTTCATGATCCATGCTCTTAATTGCTCAATTCTAGTTATCAAGTACACATCTCGGCCCTTTTCTCCAACTACTCTATTGCCCAGTCCTGCTACGACTGGGGGCAGATCCACCTGCCACCCTTCCGGTCAACCAGGGTGGAGAGAAAAATGCTAAACCCCTCTCCAGTTCTCAGACTTACTGCAGCTGAGAGTAGGCTCACCTTTAATCATGCAATCCTCAACATATAACACCAAAAGTACCAAACAAAAGAAACATAAAACAAAGGTAAAACAGATAGATGGTGTAAATTCTATAGGGCTCCCCTATTCTCAATTGCTCACCAAACTGTGACAAATTTGTTACCAATTCATCTACTGCAGGACGTTGGGGGAACACACCATATAATCAAATTTTAAAGCTTAATTAAAAATAATAAAACAACAATGAAGAGTGTTGGGAACGCTCCCACATTACTCAGGAAGAACATGAATACTTTAACCCTTAAGCCACTTTAATATTCACACATGTCCAAACTGGCCACGTCTGTATAACGTTCAGAGAAGGGGAATAGGCAGACGGGAGATTATCCTGTATACAGCTTGTCCAGAATTTCCAACATGCTTCCGCTCTTGGGAGAGCTGTTCTTTACACCCTGGAATCTCCTGCAGTGTCTCTTTTAGAGAGTCCAGTTCAGATTCCAGCCCGTGGCTTCTCCAGTTTCACCAAGTCAGGCTGAATTTCAAATTAAGCCGTTCCTAGACAAATTGCTCACACTGTGTCAGAGGCTTTACTTTGGTGATTAAAAGCTCCTTTGAGATATATGATCTTATCTAGATTGAAGGTACCTTCTAATGGGCATTGTTTAGATAGATTTTCACGCGTGTAAAGATTCCAATTCTTTAAATACCTGCAGGTTTTAAGACCATAATGTACGTACATGTAACATGCTGGGGTACCCTTAGGGGGTGAGGTGGAATATTTAGACTGTCCCTCCCCCATTTTCCACACACACACACACACACACCAAGGCCATTATTTCCTATTACCACGATGCATCATATCTTGCTGCACAGTCAATAAATTCAGATGGCGTGAGCCCAAGAGAGACTGACGTCCCCACGGACAGTCTTCCTCCCAGTGTGGCTCTGGGGCATATGCTGGGGGATTTTTACAAGAGCTCTCCATACAGCTTTAAACATACAGCTCCAAAAGCTACCTGGTTCCAGAAATCTTCTTTCAATCTTTAAGTATTAGAGACAATGGGGCGTCCCCCAGACACTTACTGCCAAATTGTTCCATTTTGTAAGGGGACTCTAACCCCTCTTTCCCGCGTCAAGGTAAAGGGACTCTAACCCCCACCTCCCGCGTCGAGCGCTCACTTACCTCTCCAGGGGACTCGAACACCTGGACTGGGACTCAAACCCAGGCTGGGACTCTAACCCAGACTACTTGGATCCTGTGCAAACCTGGACTGGGACTCTAACCCAGACCTAAGTTGTCAGGGACTCTAACCCCGACAATCTGCACTGGGACTCTAACCCAGGCAACCTTAACCCTACTCAACGGGTAGGTGGATGTTGCTGGATTTCTACGAGCTTCAGCTGGTTCACAGAACTCGCCTTATCGCCGACGCAGAGATCAGATTACCAGGCAAGGCTCCTCTAAATCAGAGGATGCGCGCTGCGTTGCCTCAGAGTCTGATCCCCCGCCGAAGAGTCAGACAAAGTCCCGACCGGAGTCGCCAAAGATGTCGGGGACTCTAACCCCAACAGCGAAGTTCGTTGTCTGACCGCAGAGTTACAGACAACACCAGCAAGGTCCAAAACAAAAGCTCTTTATTGACAAGTGCACGTGTCAGTAAAGAACTGCTCGTATCCGAAGAGAACCAGCCCCCCCTTTACAGCTTAGTATTAGCTTATATAGACAGTTTTATTACGTCATAAATTATTCACTTCACACAACCCATATCCCACCCCCCTTTGGTTAGTAACAAACCCTAATAACAAAGCACATCTGTCTTTCTTTATAATGTAAGCAAGTTGTGATGCCCCAGCAACTTTCTTATCAGCATAGTTGCCAAGCACCAGACACTGGAAGACAGGAGTTAACGCAGCTGGTAACTTGAGGAATGCACCTCCCTTTCGTATCTCACTTTTTCCCAGGGCTTTATGAAACATGCTGACTTCAGTCAGATTGACATAACTGGTTTTTGTGCTACATCTTTATTCAGGCCTAACACAGCCACTGGGTCTTGCTCGTCCTTTGTCCACTAGATTACAGAGCCCAATACTACCCACAGATTTCTCCCCATGAAAGTTTCCCCTTCTTCATTTTTTTGATAAATGAAATGGATGAAGCTTTTTATATCTCTTACCACCTGACAGCTTCATCAGTCTCAAATAATTGTATGGCTCCTTTCCAAAATGTGCAGCCCAGAACTGAGTGCAGTAGGTTACACCAGTGTCACTCTCCTGTTTATGCATCCAAGGACCACATCAGCCTTTTGGCCACAGCATCGCACTGGGAGCTCACAATGAGTTGTTTGTCCACAGTAACTCGTAAGTCCTTTTAAGGGTCCTTGCGTTCCATAATGCAGTGATCTAGTCTGTGGATCGGGCCATTATTCCCTGTTCCTAGATGATAACTTTCCATCTGAGTATATTTAAACATTTTGTTTGGCTGGGCCCAGATCACCAAATGCTTCAGATCAATCTGTATGCCTGCCCCGGCCTCCTCATTGTAACCACTCCGACAGTCTTTGGGTCAGTCGCACATTTTATCTGCATTAATTTTCTATTAGCTTCCAGATCATTTATGAAAAAGTTGGTTAGCATCTGGCCTAGAACTGATACCTGCAGAACCCCACTAGAAACAGCTCCATTCGCTAACAATGGCCCATTGACAACTGCTTTCTGAGATTCGTCACTTAGCCAGTTTTTAGTCTATTTTTATGTGGGTTTTGCATCTCCACAGTTCTCTTGATTAGTCAAACCTGTACTCTCATTCAAGGATGAAATTGGGTTTATTTGATAAGATCTGTTTTGCATAAACCATGTTGTTTACTGGAATTAATTATATTCCTAGACTTTTTTAAAACTGATCCCATACCAGCTCTTTCCACTGTTTCCCAATCTTGTCAAATATTTTATTATGAACTTTCCATTTATTTTTAAATACTTTACATTTAACAGAGACCTGCCCTTTATTTGCCTCCTTTTTGAGTGGAAGGAGTCTCTACTTTTGCCTGATTACATATTTCTGTTTCTGAATGAGACGTGTGATTGATCAGTCACTTCGTAACTTTGGTGTTCGTAACTCTCAGGTTCTACTGTAGATGCTGCTTAACATCTTCCTTGACTGCTGATGGACTGGAAAGTATTTCAGCACCTCATCTCCCTCTTGGAATTGGCCCAAACCTTTTCTAGGATTTATTTTGTTGTTAATATACTTACTAACTTTCTTTTTCTGATCCTTAAGCCCGTGAAGCATAGATTTTTCCCAGATGTCTTCACAGATGTCTTCTAAATTTTTCCTCCCAATCATTTTGCTGATAATTTGCCTTAGCTTTGAGGAATTAGCCCCTTTGAAGCACTAAGTATCTATAGATACTACTGGTTGGGAAATGTTCTCTGTTTCTGCATCAGAATGTAATCAGTTCCATTCTGTTATTTTGTTCTACTCTGTCATATGTCCCCTTCATTGTCTCTTCTCTAAACTAAATAGGCCGAGATTCTTCAGTCTGTCTGTATTTGTCAGCCTCCTGCATTCAAATAGCCTGTCTCAGAAGTCCCCTTTCCATCTGCTATATCCTTTATACACACTGGGTGACCAAAGTAGTGCATATCCAGAGCAGTCCAATTCCTTAGGCAACCAAACATTGCCTTTGTTTTGGCCACTGTTGTGAATGAGCATGCGTTTCCTCTAGTCTGGATTTCATTGTACTAAGGAATAGTAAGGGATAACCAGCATTCACACTCGTGTTTCCTGCTGATGTCTATTAAGCTTTTCCACACCATGATGTGTAGGAATGATTGATGCAAGAAGCACCATAAAATGTGGAATTGGCATAAGTCATGTCAGTTGTTCATGATTTGTATATCTGAATAATGAAAATGTCATTTTGGGTGTGTGAAGAGTGACAAATCTGCTTCGTTCATGAGAACAGCTTCCAGTAGTGCATCCAGTGTCTCATATTAACATTGTCTCTCCATCCAGGCATTTATAATGCGAACATCACCCCAGACTCCGTGCAAACAGAGGAAGTCAAGGGAATGTACAGTACCTGGAAGACACACCGTTCTGCCTCAGCGTTGGATACCTTCTCCCCTACTCCATGTCAGATACCAACAAAACCTACTTCACCAACCCCTCCACCTTCATCCTGCTGGGCATTCCTGGCCTGGAGGCGGCCCATGTCTGGATCTCCATCCCCTTCTGCACCATGTATGCCATAGCCATATTGGGGAACTTCACCATCCTTTTCATTGTGAAGATGGAGCCAAGCCTTCATGAGCCCATGTACTATTTCCTCTGCATGCTGGCCGTCACCGATCTGGTCTTGTCCACGTCCATCCTGCTCAAAATGCTGGCAATCTTCTGGTTCAATTCCAGGGAGATCGATTTCAGTGCCTGCCTCACCCAGATGTACTTTATTCACTGCTTTACAGCAGTGGAGTCTGGGATATTTGTGGCCATGGCTTTTGATCGCTATGTGGCCATCTGTGATCCTCTGAGACATTCCACCATCTTGACAAACACCGTAGTGGCCAAGATCGGCCTCACTGTGTTGTTGCGTGGTGGTATTCTCATGCTGCCTCATCCCTTCCTGGCAAGTCAGTGGCCATATTGCAGAACCAACATCATCGACCACTCATACTGCGAGCACATGGCTGTGGTGAAACTGGGCTGCTCTGACTTCCGCATCAGTAGTTACTATGGCCTCTTTGTGGTATTTTTTGTGGCTAGTCTGGATTTGTTTTTTATAACTGGATCCTATATTCAGATCCTCAGGGCCATATTCAGCCTCCCTACAAAGGATGCCCGGCTCAAGACTTTTCGGACATGCAGCTCCCACCTTTGTGTCATTTCAGCCTCTTACATCCCATCTCTCTTCTCCTTCCTCACGCACCGGTTTGGCCACAATGTGCCCCTGTATTTCCATGTTCTCATGGCCAATGTGTATCTCCTGGTGCCCCCCATGTTAAACCCCATCATCTATGGGGTGAGGACCAAACAGATCCGGGACAGGCTGCTCCGGCTCGTTACTCATAAAGGGATGTAAAGTTTTCTCCTGGTGCCCTGGCTCTCAGACCGAGCTCTGTGGAAAGCTGGCTGGTGACTTGGTCTTGAGCCCTCTTCCCTGAATCACTTATTGGATAGTCTGAGAGACACTGAACCCTTTCCTGACCTTACGTTTCAGTATCAGTATGGGAAACTGGGGAATCAGTCGGTGTGAAACTCAGTGGGTTGCCGAATTTCTATCTGCTTATAACTGGACCCCCAAAACCCAACCCCTTGACCCATCTCTTCTGCCAAGGCTCCACCCGCTCTGCCTCTTCCACCCAATGCCCTGCTCCTGTCGCTTGCTCCTTTCTTCCCCTGTCCCATCACTATCTTGATAATTTCCCCTACCTTTTCCCTACCCCCAGCTGCAAGGGAACCATTTCAAATGTTGATAGGGATTGCAACCTTCAGAGTGATTCCAGGGGCTATCGAGGCTCTTGAAAATTCTAGTTTTTTCAGCTGATAACTTAGGAATTAGCTGAAGGGGCACTATATCTAATTCATATATAAAAGAAAAAATATTAGACCCACTCGGCTCTAATACTAATATGTTCTGACATCTTGTGACGAGTCACTTTAGGGATCCTGGTTAGGTTAAAATTTAAATGTATATTCAAACTTTGTTACTAAGTCTGTGGAGAGAGAGATGGTGTCTGGACTCCTGGGTTTTTTCTCAGTTCGGCAGGCGAGTGGGGTCTACTATGTTACAGCAGGGAGCAGATACATCTGGTGTCTATATGAGAAGCTCAGAATGGCCACACTTGTTAGACCAATGGTCCATCTAGCCCAGTGTCCTATCTTCTGACACTGGACAATGCCATGTGCTTCAGAGGGAATGAACAGAACAGGGCAATCATGAAGTGATTCATGCACTTACAGCTTCTAGCAAAGAGAAGAGACACCATCCCTGCCCATCCTGGCTAATAGCTATTGACGGACTTATCCTTCATGAATTTATTTAGTTCCTATTGGGACCCTGTTGTTATTTTGGACTTCACAAAATCTCCCAGGTTGACTGTGAAGAAATACTTCTGTCTGTTTCTTTTAAATCTGCTGCCTATTAAATTAATTGAGTGACCCCTAGTTCTTGTGTTATGTGAAGGAGTAAATAACACTTCCATATTCAATTTTTCCCCACCATACATGATTCTATAGACACCTCACACATCCCCCATTAGACATCTCTTTTCCAAGCTGAAAACTCCCAGTCTTTTTAATCTTTCCTCATATGGACGGTGTTCCATGCCCATAATCATTTCTTTTTCCTTTCACTGTACCATTTCCAAATCCATAGTATATTTTTTGTGATTGTGTGTATGACTACAGCTGCATGCAGTATTCAATATGTGGCATAATTTATATACTACCAATGTGATATTTTCAATCTTATTATCTATTCCATTCCTAATGATTCCCAAAAGTCTGTTCTCTTTTTTGACTGGCACTGCACATTGAATTGATGTTTTCAAGGACTATTCACAATAACTCCTGAGGCCCTGCTCCTCCTCTTCTACCAAGGCAGAAGGATAAGTCCCTGCATTAGCTGGAAAGGCGGGATGCTGGGCAGAGGCTGGGGTGGCTTCGGTAGCTCACAGGGAGGGAGCTAAACAGCACACCTGCCATTAGCCGAGGCTGTGCCCCATATCATCCTTCAAATCTGTGACCTACAGCCCCCAACTAAAATCTCTCCAGCACATCATCAAAGATCTATAACCTATCCTGAAGGACGATCCCTCACTCTCACAGACCTTGGGAGACAGGCCAGTCCTCGCTTACAGACATCCACCCAACCTGAAGCAAATACGCACCAGCAACTACACACCACACAACCAAAACACTAACCCATGAACCAATCCCTGTAACAAACCCCAGTGCCAACTCTGTCCACATGTCTATTCAAGGGACAACATCATAGATCCTAACCACATCAGCCACACCTTCAGAGGCTCGTTCACCTGCACATCTACCAATGTGATATATGCCATCATGTGCCAGCAATGCCCCTCTGCCATGTACATTGGACAAACCGGACAGTCTCTATGTAAAACAATAAATGGACACAAATCTGACATCAAGAATCATAACATTCAAAAACCAGTAGGAGAACACTTCAATCTCCCTGGACACTTAATAACAGAATTAAAAGTGGCAATTCTTCAACAACAAAAAAACGTCAAAAACAGACCCCAACATGAAACTACAGAACTGGAATTAATTTGCTAACTGGACTCCATCAAATTACGTCTGAATAAAGACTGGGAGTGGATGGGTCTTTACAAAAAATAATTTCCCCACATTAATTTCCCTCTACTGTTACTCACACCTTCTTGTCAACTGTTTGAAATGGGCCACCCTCACTGCCACTACAAAAGTGATTTTACCTCCTTTGTATTCTACTGTTAATTGAATTGTCTCTTTAGACTGACTCCCCACTTGGTAAGGCAACTCCCATCTTTTCATGTACTGTGTATATACACCTGCTACTCTATTTTCCATGCCATGCATTTGATGAAGTGGGGTTGTTGCGTTGCATGCGGGCCGGATAAAGCACAACAACCAATATGATTGCAAGCTGAATCATTTATTATTTACAATGCATCATATTATATAGGCTTCTCCATATTAGCAAACGTCAGACCCACCAACATTACATTGCTGCTGATTGGTTCTTTGTCTGATACACACGCTTTTCACACGCATGGCCCTTTGCTTACTGATTTCCCATTTCCCATGCAACTCATCTAATTTATGGACTTGTTTATCACCTTAAAACCGATCCCAGCTAGGCCACCTGGCGTCTGCCTCCCTCTGGCAGTTCCCTACTTTCTCACAACAACTTTATCTCACCCCACTGTCCTTGATGTCCGCTGCCGTAACTTTTCACCAAGGCAGCATAGGGATAATGTAACCCCACATGGGGTTTAGCCCACAAAAACTTGTGCCCAAGTAAATTTGTTAGTCTCTAAGGTGTCACAATGACTCCTCATTGTTTTTGCTTCAAATCTGTGGCAGAGCTGGGACTCTGCTCCCAACTCACTGGTTGTGACGTTATTGATATAAATTGGGACCATATAGAACATGGGTTGCAACCAAGGTCCTGCAGTGGCACCAAATCCTAGATAAAGGGGGTCATCTAAGGTGTCTAAGTCCAGATTATGGGTTGCTGGTTATAATTATGCTGTCTGTATGTCTGTATCATTTTTAGTTGAAGTTATGAA
Source organism: Mauremys mutica (assembly GCF_020497125.1). NCBI lineage: Eukaryota > Metazoa > Chordata > Testudines > Geoemydidae > Mauremys > Mauremys mutica. The sequence continues at coordinate 367,626,880 of NC_059072.1, read as the reverse complement.
TGTTGGCTCTATGCTGTCTGTATTTCAAGTTTGTGCTGTGCTTCTGGGGGAAGCCTCCCAGACAAGCTGGTGTTAGCTCTGCCTAGCCTGTTTGATGGCCCATTAAGGACCATCAGCTACACAATTGACCCATGGAGAGAAGGCAGACACGCCTTGTGACTCAGCAAGGTATGCAGAGACTTGTCCATGCGACTGCAGACTCCATTTTGCTGTGATTTTCCACAGTGAGAACAAAGAGATCCTTACACCTGGAAAAGCCTATATAAGGCTGATGCTTCATCTCCATCTTGTCTTCAATCCGGCTTCTGACCTCTGGAGGGACTTTGCTACAAACTGAAGCTCTACACAAGGGACTGAATGACCCATCCCAGCGGGGGATGTTCCAGAGACTCAATTTGAACCTGCAGTTTACTCCATCACTGCTGCAAGCCTGAACTAAGAACTTTGCCATTACTGTATGTAATTGATTCCATTTAACCAATTCTACCTCTCATCTCTACCTTTTTCCCTTTGTAAATAAACCTTTAGATTTTAGATTCTAAAGGATTGGCAACAGCGTGATTTATGGATAAGATCTGATGTGTATATTCACCTGGGTCTGGGGCTTGGTCCTTTGGGATCAAGAGAATCTTTTCCTTTTATTGGGGTGTTGGTTTTCATAACCATTTATCTCCAGGACGAGTGCACTGGTGATGATACTGGGAGACTGGAGTGTCTAAGGAAATTGCTTGTGTAACTTGTGGTTAGCCAGTGGGGTGAGACCAAAGTCCTTTTTGTCTGGCTGGTTTGGTTTGCCGTAGAGGTGGAAAAACCCCAGCCTAGGGCTGTGACTGCCCTGTTTAAGCAATTGGTCCTGATCTGGCACTCTCAGTTGGGTCCCACCAGAACTGCACCATCACACTGGTCTCTGCTGATGGTAGTTAAATGGCTTGTGCCAAATCCTTAGTTGGTGTAAGTGGCTGCAGCCCTACTGAAGTCAGTCACTAGCGAAAGCAATGGAGAAAGAGCACTGGCCTCTGTGCTGCTGCATGGATTGTATGAGCCAGGTCTGAGAACGACTAAGCCTTTCCAGCTGCATTAGTTTTCCTATACCTCCTGGGAGGAGTGAACAATAGTTTGTGAAGAACTTGTCAGTGGTATCCATGTATCACTGTGCTTTAGTGGGACACCACTGTGATTGCCAACTACTGAACAAAGAGCTGAGAAATTGGGCAGACTCACCCTAGGCTGGTGATAATTCTATCATTAGATTATACCAAGCCAGTAACAAATGTAAACTTTCAGAGTGGTAGCTGTGTTAGTCTGTGTCAGCAAAAACAATGAGGAGTCCTTGTGGCACCTTAGAGACTAACAACATTTTTTGAGCATGAACTTTTGTGGGCTAGAATCCACTTCATCAGATCCATGGAGAGGAAAATACAGGAGCAGGTAGAAATACATGAACGGATGGGAGTTGTCTTACGAAGCATGAGGTCAATCTAACAAGACAATTCAATTAACAGCAGGATACCAAGGGAGGAGAAATAACTTTTGTAGTGGTAATGAGAGTGGCCCATTTCAGACAGTTGACAAGAAGGTGTGAGTAACAGTAATGAGAAATTAGTATTGGAGAAATTAGGTTTAGGTTTTGTAATGATCCAGCCACTCCCAGTCTTTATTCAGGCCTAATGTGATGGTGTCCAGTTTGCAAATTAATTCCAGTTCTGCAGTTTCACGTTGGAATCTGTTTTTGAAGTTTTTTGTTGAAGAATTTCGGCTCACTGCACTGGTTAACTGGAAATAAAAATTGCAGTCTCCTGAGCCATTACTGCCCATAGATCACCACCCGGACACCATGATGAGGGTCAGGGAAAACCAGTTTCATTCCTTCTGATCTCCAGAGCTCAGCCACATAGGCAGGTTAATATACAATTCAGATTTTACCCAAGGATCACGCTGCTGCCAACCTGTTAGTAACTAAAACTACAGGTGTAATAATAAAAGAAAAGAAGAAGAGTTAGAAATGGTTACTAGATCAGACACATCTAAGTGATTTGCAAGTGTTCAGAGATCAGGATCACAGCAGTGATGGAATAAACTGCCTGTTTGCAAAAGTCTCTATGGAATCACCCAAACAGTTTGGGGGTCATTAGTCCTTGTTCCAAACTTCCTTGTTAGAAATTCAGACCAGAGAAATGAAGGAGGAAATGAAGACAAGATGGGGATGTCTCAGGGGTCGTTTTATATCCTCTGCCTTGTGAATGGAATTTTACTGTCCCAAAGAAAGACCACTATCTGTTTGTGGAAAGTGCCATCAACACAGAGCTGTCTGGCCTTACTGTAAATTTTACCTGAGGAAGTTACCCAAAAATAAAACACTTGTATACGATTCTGTGTTCATAGATCAAGATGATAGTGGTGAGGGAATAAAGTGCTAGCTTGCAAAAGTTTCTCTGAAGTCATCCAAACAGCTTGGGGGGTCATCAGTCCTCTTGACGTCTCTTCCAACCCTAATCTTCTATGATTCTACAAGCGCTTCCTTGAGAGAAATCCAGACCAGAGAAATGAAGCAGGAAATGAAGACAAGATGGAGATGTCTCAGGTGTTGTTTCATATCCTCTGTCCTGTGCATGGAATTTTACTGTTCCAAACAAAGCTCACAGCCCAGGGGCCTGAAAAATTACTGGTCCAAGTGGAAGTCCAACATCACATGATCATTTCACATGTTCTTAATTGATTTGATGACTCACAAAGGCAGCCACTGATCCTATTCTTAAAGAGGTGTGTTTCTTCTATGGCCCATTTCTTGATCCATCTGAGGGATGTTACCCAGGAACACAACACACGTGTACATCGCCAATAATCATAACTTCAGACCAGGGGCAGCTCTAGGAATTGCGCTGCTCCAAGCAGGGTGGCACGCCGCGGGGGGCGCTCTGGCGGTCGCTGGTCCCGCGGCTCCGGTGGACCTCCCGAAGGCACGCCTGCAGATGCTCCACTGAAGCCACGGGACCAGAGGACCCTCCGCAGGCATGACTGCGGGAGGTCCACCGGAGCCGCCTGCCGCCTGCCGCCCTCCCGCGGCACGCCACACCAAGCACGCGCTTGGTGCGCTCCGTGTTCTTCTCCCACAACATTGCTTTACAGCTGCTAGCGACCTAAGGAAGGGGCATTGCCCGGGTTCTAGCAGAGCAAGCAGTGGGGACGCTAGAGCCACTGGAGGACGGGAAGAGCAGATAAAAACCTCTTTTGCCACAGGGAGCCTGTACCTTGTACATAGAAAGGAGGAAAGGGTTCTTTAAAAGTGAGAGGTGGTCGTTCATTAACTTGACTGATTCCACCAAGATAGAGAGCCAGCCCCTTTGCCTTTGAACAACCTTAACTTGTGTTTGACTAAAACATCTTCCAGAAAGGCGTCCAGGGCTAGATCCACAAAGGCACTTAGGTAGATACTGAACTTAGGGCACCACTGCCCTTCTCAAACCCTGACTCATCTCCTGCCTGACCCTGCCTAAGGTTCTGCCAATAGCCTGCACAAGTAACTTGAGCGCTGACTCTTCTGCACCTCTAATGAGCTTCTCAGAGTCTTCACTCAGACCTCAGTTCTGGTGGGATTCTCCAATGAGGTGTTCAACACCTAGTTCTCACAATTAGTATTGAACAAACTAAACTCAGGCATAGTAATATAAAAATACGTGGAAACGCCTACCTGTGATAAAAGATTTGATGTTATTGTTCAATCCCAAGATGCAAAGTTTGTTGCTAATGGTAAACCTTATAAGAAAGAATTTGATACTGATGGTAAATCTTATGAAATGGTGTAATATGCATGATTTTTGAGAAAAGCTTTTGGATATGCTGAGTATAGTAAGCAGGGGGACGTATGGGGATACTGTTTCTCAACTAACACCTGTAAACAGGCTCAAAGCTTGTCACAGAAGGGAAACCATAATAAACCTGGTATGTTGTGTGGAAAGGGAACTGAGGCACACCATCTCATGGTCTTGATCAATATCTGTGTTGTGTTATAACCAGCTGGAAAAGCACAAGGGTTGAGAATGCTGCACAGGTACAAAGATAATTTTTCTAGTGACCTAGAGAGGGCACATTTGCTGACTTGTGAGATCACTAGTTTGAACAACAAAGTTTTAAAAGGTATACAAGAAGTTTGCAAGAACACATGTGGATAACACTACAATGTTTGCAAGACTTGGGAGTTGTATTGTCAAAACCTAAAGAGAGCCTTGGGCAAGCTGCCGCCTCATTAGTCAGTGATTAACACTCCTGCAGTAAACTGAGGGGGGAGGTGTCATGGAGCGTGGGGGGGGTCAGGGCCCTGCGCCCCCGGCTTCCTGCGATTCACCAGGACTCTCAGCCAGCCAGTAAAGCAGAAGGTTTATTTAGACGACAGGAACACAGTCCAACACAGGTCTTGCAGGCACAGATAACCGGATCCCCCCTGTTAGGTCCATCTTGGGGCCCCAGGAGCCCCATAGCCCCCATTGGGGATCAGAGCCCTGTCTGTGCTTCCCTTCTTTCCCCAGCCAGCTCCAGTCTGCCCAACCCCCTCCAGCCCCTCCTCTCTGCTCAGCTTCTTTCCCGGGCCAGGAGGTCACCTGACCCCTTTGTCTCCAACACCTTCAATTGCACCTTTGCAGGGGAGGGGCCCAGGCCATCAGTTGCTAGGAGACAGAGTGCCAGGCATTTGGCTGCACTGGCCTTTTGCTTTGCTAGATACTTAAGAACTGCACACAACATTCCCAGCCCCCAGTACGAACAGTCCCACTTCGTCACACCTCTCCCACCTTCGAGACCGAACTGAGCGGGGTCACTCCAGCCAGTGACCTGGGGAAGTTCGAACCCACCTACATTCCCAGGGATGCCCCAGGGCCCCCCCAGTTATGGGGTAAGAGTTACCCCAGGTCATTCCAGTTTCCTGCCCCCCTGTAGGTTGGGGGGACTCAAGGGCACTCGCAGTCTGCAGCTGGGAAGGCTTATGCAGCTCGTGCCCTTTCCCCACCCCAGTACCCCTGGGGTTCAAGCTGGGCTGGGGGCTTCTTCCCGTGTTCCAGTTTGGGGGGCTGCGCTTCGGGATCTCTTGGTTCAGAGCCCCCCTTTTGACCCTAGCCCCCCTCTGGACAGGCTCCTCTGTGCTGGGCAAGGGTCCTACAGCCATTTTCCCCTTGTCCCTCACTGGAGTCCCCCTCTGGCAGGGGTCACAGGAGCAGCAGTGCTGCCAGACATGGGGGAAGACCCCAGGCCAGTAAAAGTTCTGTAGCAGCCTCTGCTGGGTACGCCAGGCTCCCTGGTGCCCCGAGAAGGGGATGTCATGGGTCCGGCACAGCAGCTGGCGGTGATACTTCTGGGGAACCACCAGCTGCCTCCTGATCCCCCCGACTCCATTTTCCCTGGGGGAGCCCATTCTCGGTACAGGAACCCCTTCTCCCACAGGAACCTTTTCCGGCCACACCCCCCCCCCCCCATGGTCTGTCCCCCACCGAGGTCAGCCAGGTCCCTTATCTTCCGCAAGGAGGGATCTTTCTGCACCTCGGCCTGGAACTCAGCCGCTGGGGCAGGGATGGGGACCTGCTCTCTCTCACCAGCTGGGTCTGAGGCTGCAGCCTCCTTGAGCCGTGTCCCTGAGCGTTCCCTCCCCACCAGGTCAGGGTCCTGCGCCTCGGGCAGAGTACCTTTTCCGTTGTCAGGGTGCAGAGCCCTGCGCCGACTCTGACTATGGGTCATGACCAGGGCACCCCGGGCGTTGCTTGGCCAGTCCTCGAGGTCCCCCCCCATTAACACCTCTGTGGGCAAATGTGGGTGTACCCCCACGTCCTTGGGGCCCTCCTTGTCCCCCCACTTCAGGTGTACCCTCCCCATGGGAACCTTGAATGGGGTCCTGCTCACACCCCTCAGGGTCAGGTAGGTGTTGGGCACCATCCGATCTGGGGCCACCACCCCGGGCCGGGCCAGCGTCACCTCTGCGCCCGTGTCCCAGTACCCAGTGACCTTCCTCCCATCCACCTCCAGGGGAACAAGGCACTGGTTCCGGTGGGGCAGCCCCGTGCCCACCCTGTAAACCAAAAACCCAGAGTCTGGAGCATCCGGCCCCCCAGAGGGGCAGACCTGGGGCACTCCTCCCTCCTTCCCAGGTGGAACGCGGCCAGCCCCCCTTTCCTGGGAATGTTGCCCCTCATCCGACTGGGTCTCTACCCAGTCAACCCTCTGCGGGTTGGGTCTGCTCGATCTGTCTCTGAGCTTGGGGCATTGGGCCCGTATGTGGCCTCGTTGGCCTCAGTGATAGCAGCCCATGTCTCGTGGGTCCCCTTGAGTGGGTCGGATGGACCTGACACTGGATGTTTCTCTTTGGTGGGGGTTCTCCATAGGCCCCTGCTGGGAGGTCCCATGGTGACTCTCTCTCTGCGTTGAGGCAGACCTGCTCCTTCGAGACGCCTCCCTATTATCCCCTGACCGACTGTCCATGAATTGGTCGGCCAGCTGGCCTGCATGCTGTGGGTTCTCCGGCTTCTGGTCCATCAACCACAGCCTCAGGTCAGACGGGCACTGCTCATACAGGTGCTCCAGTATGAATAGGTCAAGCAGGTCCTCTTTAGTTTGGGCCCCAGCTGTCCACTTGTGGGCATATCCCTGCGCCCGGTTGACCAGTTGTAAGTATGTGACCTCCCGGGTTTTATGTTGACTCCGGAACCTTTTCTGGTACATCTCAGGGGTCAGCCCAAACTCGCGGAGCAGAGCCTGTTTGAACAGGTTGTAGTCCCCTGCCTCTGCCCCTTTCATTCAGCTGTACACCTCCACGGCGGTGGAGTCCAGTAAGGGGGTGAGAAACGGGATCCTATCTGCAGGGTCAACCCGGTGCAGCACGCAGGCATTCTCAAAGGCCGTCAGGAAGGTACCTATGTCCTCCCCCTCCTTACGCCGGGCCAGGAAGCTCTTATCAAAGCTCTTTGTAGGCTTGGGTCCCCCCTCACTCATCACAGTCGGGGCCTCACTGCTTTTCAGCTGGGCCAAGTCCAGCTCATGTTTATGCTGGTTCTCCCGCTCCTTCAGTTCTTGCCTCCTAAACTCGAGCGCCTCCCTGTTATATTCCAGCCGCATCCGCTCCAGGGACAGGGAGCTCCGCCGGGACGATCCCCTGCTGGCTGCGGAGCCCTCGGTATTTGCTGGGCTTCCCCCAACCCCTCCCCTAGGTATAGGTGGGCAGGGTCTCGGGGTGTCCTCGGCAGCAGTCTGGCCCCCCCCAGCCATGTCAGGCCCCGGGGTCCCCACTGTGTCCGCTGGGCGGCTTCCCTCTGGGACAGGGCCCGGTTCACCCAAGCGATCCATCTCCTCCAGCTGGGCAATTAGCTGTTCCTTGGTGGACCTCCCAATGCGCAGCCCCCTCTGCCTGCACAGCTCCACCAGGTCTTTCTTAAGGCGCTTAGCATACATCTTCCTGCTGGCCACTCGCCAGCCTGTGCTCTCAGCTTCCCACCGGTTCGAAGGAGACCCCTCGTGCACCAGCCCTTCTTCAGGTCACCACCTCTCTGCCAGGGTTGAGCTGCAGACTCCTCCGCCCCTGGGACTGTTCCTGCAATTCCCCCGGGGGACCCTGTTACTGCAAAGTCCTTCTCACTGGGCACACACTCCCAGGGGTTAATCGCCTCCCGAAACTGTCTCTCTCTGTTTCTTCAGCCCACCTGGTCCCCGTCAGTCCCCCTTCGTTTTGCTGCTCCCCAGTCACTTACTGCAGGAAGCGCCGTCCACGGGGTGCAGTAGATCTCACCGCTACCACCAGTTGTCACGGAGTGTGGGGGAGTCAGGGCTCTGCACCCCCGGCTTCCTGCGATTCACCAGGACTCTCAGCCAGCCAGTAAAGCAGAAGGTTTATTTAGACGACAGGAACACAGTCCAACACAGGTCTTGCAGGCACAGATAACAGGATCCCCCCTGTTAGGTCCATCTTGGGGCCCCAGGAGCCCCATAGCCCCCATTGGGGATCAGAGCCCTGTCTGTGCTTCCCTTCTTTCCCCAGCCAGCTCCAGTCTGCCCAACCCCCTCCAGCCCCTCCTCTCTGCTCAGCTTCTTTCCCGGGCCAGGAGGTCACCTGACCCCTTTGTCTCCAACACCTTCAATTGCACCTTTGCAGGGGAGGGGCCCAGGCCATCAGTTGTTAGGAGACAGAGTGTCAGGCATTCGGGTGCACTGGCCTTTTTTCTTTGCTAGATACTTAAGAACTGCACACAGCATTCACAGCCCCAGTATGAACAGTCCCACTTCGTCACAGGAGGTGTGACATTCTATGCTCCAAAGAAACACCCTGGCACCCCTTAATTACCATGGTGATATGATTGTGTATATCATGTAAGTTACCAATGGAAAAGTTATGTTTTGCTGAATATGATCACCCTATTTCTATGCATGTATCTTTTTTGTACCTAAAGTTATGAATATTGACTATGTACCAGTATTTCAAATGTATTTGCTCCTGGGTAACATCGACAATAGTTTACATGCAGTTTTGCCAGCACATTGTAGATGAGCCATTCAAGGTAATGGCTCATTAAGAAACATGATAAGCCTTGGAGGAAACTTATCCCACCCTGATGAGCATTCTAGGCAGAATATGGGTAATGTTTCCTGCTATGAATTATTGAAGCAGGTAAGTTCATCAAGAGACACTGTATCACCTCTTATAATTTGAGATATTCCTATCTCATAGAGCTGGAAGGACATTCAGTCCAGCCCCCTGCCTTCATTAGCAGAACCAAGTACTGATTTTGCCCCAGATTCCTACATGACCGCCTTAAGGACTGAACTCATAACTCTGGATTTAGCAGGTCAATGTGCAAACCACTGAGCTACTTGCTTGTATCTGTACTTTTTCACTAACTGTGCTGGGGGCTTTTGCTTGGAAAAATGAAGTTCCCTCTACATGGCAGAAGCTATAAAGGGTGAAAGCGACATCATCATTTGGCCTCATTCTCCCCCACAACTCAACACCTGGAAACACCTTAGGAACAAGGACTGAACTGAGGCTTGCTCCCAATCTGAGTGGACTTTTAGCTGGGTATGGAAGACTGGTGGACTGTTTGTACCAGGGTGATTCAAATCCTGTGTAGGGTATAATACTTAGATTGAAGTTTCGCTTATTTCTAAGGTAATAACTTTGATCCGTTACTTATAATGACTTAAAGCCTAAATTCTATACTTAATACATCTGTTTTATATTTATATTTTCAAATGCAAAAGGGAATCTGCTCATGAACAGGGTCTGATACATTGTCCTGTCCACGATGAGGCAGGAGTGGATTGGGGAATAAACTTACACTGCTCAGGCTTTTGACCATAGAAAGATGTTCAGCTTCCCAGGCTAGGAACCAGGAGCTGAGAGAGAACTAACTGGAGCCTCTCTATTTTTGGTTCATGAGTGGCTAGTAAAAGCTTTCATATAACTCCAGCTGGGTATGTCTCTCTACCTGTGTATGGCTGTGTAAGTGCAAGACCTGGTGAGAACTGCAGCTTGTCACAGTCTCATAGTGTGAGAGGGAACCCAGTTTGGGATGCCAGAGGGCTCAGGGGTACCCCAATTTCAGGTTGCACTCCAGGGAAATCCATCACATATACCAAACAAACCCTGAGTCCGTTTCCTTCTCATCGTGTGCTGTGTTACTGAGACCCTGGTTTAAAGTCAGGAATTCAGGACTCCTGTCATTCTCTGTGTGACCTTGGCCAAGTCAGATCCCCCCATGCCTCAGTTTATCTAGCTGTATAATGGGGATATGTTCATAGCGACTTTCCTTTCCTAGGTGTTTTGAAGATCCTTCAATGAAAGGTGTTGTCCAGTATGATGATAGTTACTGATGAGAATTATTGATTGGTGATACCAGAACAATAGCCCTGTGTATCTGCAGAAATGCTCACTTCTCCCCTCAGGCATCTTTCTCCAGATCTGTCTGTCTACTATCTACCCATCCCATTGTGCATTTACAGGGTATCAGACCCTATGGAGGTCTAGACATTATCCCTAGCTTTCTTACTAATCAACTATAACATTTAAATATAAACAAATACATAAAACAGCCAATTCCTCTCTGACTCAGCACAGAGCCCAGGAGTTCTCATCTCCCTTTGGGAAGATCCTTTAATTACTATTTATTCCTAAAGCTGGAAAAAAACACAGAAGCACAGAGATGGAAAAAGAGACATTAGCTAGAGTGTCTCCAGTCTCTAGCTTGTTTACATCCAGATGCTGCTTCTCCTCTAGAGGCTGAGTGAACCCCACTGGGATTGCACAGAGCTATATTATAAACAGTGCACACCCCTGGGTCAGCTCTTGGCATGGGATGCTGCTGCAGATGCTGGGGTGAGAGAGGTGTGGGACACAGTTACCTGAAGGGGATTCCCAGGGAAGTCACTTCGGTCTCAGAATTCACAGGTACCCATCTCTTGCTGAGGCTCACCTGTTCGACAAATGCAGTGCAACATGTGTGTCATGGGATAGAGAGTAAGTCTGTGTCCTTTCCACTCTGCACAACCATTAAAAACCCCAAGGCCCTTGCCAAAGAGGATGAGTTTGCTCCAGTATCATGGGCCAAAATATCACTCTTGGCTATGCACCCTTGTCCGGCTGAATGCCTCTAGCCCTGAGGTTTCACCATTTATGAGTGTGTGGCACATAGTTTGCTCAGGCTCCACTGAGGCAAAACTCCTCTTGGAGTCAGAACTGAGTAAAGACCTCAGGACCGAGCTGTGTGTGAATGCACAGAGACTGTCACCTCCTCCTTTTGCATTTAAGGGCTCTGGCTGTTAACATTTATCTGTTGGAAAGCATGGAGGTGCGAGGGCTCCTCTCTGGAATAATTAAAATGATTTTTCAACATGGGCAAGATCCCTTCTGTGATAGATTAATTTGAGAAGTTGGCTAAATTCTTATATCTGAAACTTTCAAAAAACAATTCAGCCAGATGTAAACAACCAATGTGTTGGAAATTTCTTTCCAAACCCTTGAAGTTTGGAAAACTTATAAATAACTGAAAATCAGGTCTTCTCCAATGGCCAGTCCATATGTGAATCCCATTAGCTTAGCTCTTCACTCTAATAATGACTGTGTCAAGGAGTTCCACGGGCAAAATATCATGAAATCATAGAATCATAGAAGATGAGGGTTGGAAGAGACCTCAGGAGATCATCCAGTCCAACCCCCTGCACAAAGCAGGACCAACCCCAAATAAATCATCTTTTGCTTTGACTACTGGCACAGCCCCTATTGTGATACAAACACCTCACTCTCCCCTGAAGTATATTTTATAAGGGAAATTGCAGGGGAAGAAGTACCAAATACCAGGATCTTTTCTTGGGTGGATGGAGGTGAGTCCCCACTAGAAGTCATACTTCAGAGACCATTGCCAAAAGAGTTGTGGGAAGTAGTGTTTACTAAATATGGGATGCCAAGAATAATGGACCACATTTTGTAGGAGAAGTTATTAAAAGTTTATTAAAAAGCTTTAGGAGTAAACCAACGACCGCCTATCCCCTATCATCTTAAATTGTCACGGACAGTAGAAAGGATGAATCAAACTAATAAATAAGTTCTACGCAAAGTAGTGCAAGAAACTGGCAAAGATTGAGATGATAAATTGTCAATGGTGTTGGCAGCCATCTGGAGTAGTGATCGATTGCACACTGGCTACCAGCCTTATCAAATTCTCTCTGGAGCCCTTTATTATATCCAGGAGAAAAAGAAGAAGAAGAGGAGGTGTCAGTTCTTAATGAGTAAGGGAGTTACTGACAGAACTTAAGAAAATAGAGTTAAACTGACTGATGCCATTGGAAATGCAAGCGACTATGTGGATTCTCATGTGCCTGAGAACAGTAAATTATGGAGAATTGGAGATTGAATAATGTATTTGAAATTAATATAGAAAAACCATGTCCTGGAGTCTTGATGGGTTGGAACATTTTCTATCATGAATACAATTTCTCCTACTGTAGTGCAGATTAATAAGGGGGAAAGGGATCAGTGGTCCTACACACCACAATTAAAGTTGTGGCCTAAAGATTAAATAATGTTCCTTGCTTTTTCTTTTAGTTTATCTTACAGAGGGAGTAGATACATTGCTACAATATTTGTAATTGGCTTATTGCTTACACTTGCTTTGCTTTGCACTTTTTGCTTAGTAGAAGAATTGTGTTGTGTGCGCTATATTTCAGGAAGAAAACATAATACCAGAGCTTGGGCGAAGAGAGAAGAGGTTAATATAAGTATTTAGAATAACACAGCTGGAAGCATCGGACATTATTTCTATGGAATAATAGTTATAGCTTCAAAATTGAGGATCCTCATAATTCAAAAAGGGTAGAAGTATGCTTTTTGGCTTTTATGTTTTTTGAATATTTGGGGAAGTTTAGGGGTACACTGATATCCTCTAAGATGGAGATATGATTCAAAGGGGATAATACATTTGACTGCTCATGGGACAGAATGAGAAAACAGGATGAAACAAAACCAAATGTGAAGAAAAATCTTTTGAGGTAAAATTTGAAATATGGTGCAAAGGTGACAAAAATGTGACATGGGAATATGTAAAGGCAAAAGATTTGGAAGAGCAACGGAGGTATTTTTACATAGTAAGAGAAGGTCACCTGATGTTTAGATGTAATTATGATGAGAATAAGCTGAATATTTGTACTCTGAATTGTACCTTTTTGAGTTTGGGATTTGATGTAGTCACCCTAGATGTGACTAATGAACAAGAATTGGCTAATACTCATGTGAGATAGAAAGAGTCAAAGTCTCTCATATTATGGGAATATGGTGGAATGGATTGAGTTGGTTCAAGAAAATTAATGGTGGAATATATTTTCAGGAATATGGTATTTTTATGTTTATTAATCAGATATCAGTAAACAAAACTGCACCAAGAATCATGGCAGACAAGCACCCATCTAGGAGGGGAGAAGTAATTGAAGCCCCAACTATTGTGGATCAAACAATCTGCTTGGAAGGAGCACAAGTAAACATAAGTGCACAACAACCGGAGTGTATGTCATATGCCTGACCTCTATTACAAGTGTGGCAACAACAATGGGGAGATGGTACTATACAAAATAATAGAAGTAAAGAGGAATATATTGTAGATGGCATTGGTGCTGGAGGTGAAGTTTAAATTAATTTGATATTGAGACATAACAAGGGAAAATGTCAGCCTTGGGTAAGATTTTGAGGGGCTATACAGACACATGTGACATATACTTTTGGTGCATTATCGGAACAAGGAATAAGAAGTGTGGAACTCCAATTGAAACAAGGGCAAGCCATGAAAATGTCTCTAAATCTTAATCTATTTGGTGTATCTGATGTTGACAACAAAACTATACTAGCAATAGGATGTGTACAGATGCAAACGTATGTATACAATACATAGAGAGAATGGTTAATCTGTTAAGGCAATTGCCTTTTGAGTGGTTCAAAGATCCTCATATATGGAATCAACAAATTTCAGGATGGAAGAAATATATGGAGTTTAACTGGAATCAAGCAATCACGAGGGGAGAGTGGAAAGGCACAATGATGTTACACAACACAGGGAAGCAAAGAAAAGCAGCAGTGGCTTGGGTGTTGCCAAAATTATTAATGGAGAGTTATGGCAAATTGAAATAAGTGGGACACACTTGATTCAAGAAGAAAGGGATTATAAATTAGTAGAATTAAGGGAACATTGTGAAGAGTGGGGACAAAGTAAATGGGTGTGCCCACAACTAACTTGGTCCCTGGAGGGATGCTATTTGAACCATTCAAGTGGACAATGTACCATGCAATATTTAGCCTCTGGTGGCACAAAAGTGTTTGATTTAGGCAATGGGCATATTTGTGTGGTAACCACTGAGAAACATGTATTTTGGGGAAGTATGACAGAAAAAGGCAGAATTCAGTCATGTAATTTTGATGTAACAGACGTCATTATTAATGGAACTATTTACCGAGGTCCTATCTTAAAAAAAAATAGTTTGGGAAACAAAAGATGTAGACTGGTTCTTTGATTTGGGGATACGTTGGGAACAATGGGAAAAATTGATTGATGAAAGTGAAAAAGATATGCAAAAGATATATCTAAGTCTGCTCAGCTGGGAAAAATAAACATTCTGATCCACAATGGTCAAATATTAAAATTAGGGGAAGAAGGAGAAGAACTGGCTATTTTTCATTGGTATGTTTTTAAAGGATGGTCTCCCAGTTTCACAGCTCTTCTACATTTAATTTTACATCCTATCATCATATTATTTGCATTAATGATTTTGTTAAAATGTATTATGCTACCGAATTAGAAGTAACAAAAAGTTGTGGACCAAGTGATATATAAAATTGAATTGTTTGTAAAATTATAGGTGATACAATAATTAATGGTATTAATCATATATAAAGGGGGTGAATGTTGGTATCTATCTATCTATCTATCTATCTATCTATCTATCTATCTATCCACACAAATAATATGTTATAGGTCATCGAGGCCTGCTATAAATAATGCATGTTTGATATGAATACATGCATTGTGACTTGGCAACTGAAGCAAGAACTTAAGGTCAAGAACTATTAGAACTATGTGTGCAAAAACAATCTTATTATGTTCTGGGAAAAATATGGAGAATCAGTAGAAAAGGAAACAACAGCAGCTGGACTGATATAAAATTGTATAAGAATTGGAGGAAATGGCACCTCTTGGATCATGACAGCCTGCACAGGATTGTCTCTTTGGAATTGTGTGCATAGAAGGCCTCGTATACAAAAGCAAAGAACTGATGAAGAGACAGAATGAACTATAAATGGTTACCTATGATTTCTGCAAAACCGAGCTGTTTATTGATCCAGGGCCTCGTGTGGATATAGATGACGTTTAGCCAGCCTCCCGCATGTTATGATTGGAAGGAATCTCAACTGGCCATCTGTGGACTCTGTTTTGGGGTATAAATGTGCAGTGAGTCCAGTTTGTTTTGTGATCAATAATGCATTTAGAGTATTATATACCAACACTGCTCCCCATTCCATAGGGAGATCTCTATTGAGAATCTAACATTGGTAGAGTGTCTCATTCACATTCTCTCTCCATCCAGGCATTTGTATTGCGACCATCAGCCTAGACCCTGGGCATATACAGGAAGTCAGGAGAACATACGATACATGCAGGAGATCTTGGACCAGGAGAGTTGACACCTTCTCCCTTACTCCATGTCAGATTTGAACACCACCGGCTTCACCAGCCCCTCCACCTTCATCCTGCAGGGCATTCCTGGCCTGGAAGCGGCCCATGTCTGGATCTCCATCCCCTTCTGTGCCATGTACATCATAGCCATCTTGGGGAATGTCATCATCCTGTTCATCGTGAAGAGGGAGCCGAGCCTCCATGCCCCTATGTACTATTTCCTTTGCATGCTGGCTGTCACCGACTTGGTCTTGTGCACGTGCACCCTTCCCAAAACACTGAGCATCTTCTGGTTCAATTCCAGGGAGGTAGATTTCAGTGCCTGCCTCACTCAAATGTTTTTCATTCACTGCTTCTTTGCGTTGGAGTCTGGCATCTTAATGGCCATGGCTTTTGATCGCTATGTGGCCATCTGCAACCCCCTGAGACATTCCACCATCTTGACAAACTCTGTGGTTGCCAAGATCAGCGTGGCCGTGGTGCTGCGTGGCTGCATGATCGTACTGCCCTGTCCCTTGCTGGCGAGGCAGTTGCCATATTGCAGAACCAACATAATCTCCCACTTGTTCTGTGAGCACATGGCCGTGGTGAAGCTGGCCTGCACCGACATCCGCATCAACAGTTATTATGGCCTCTTTGTGGCAATCCTGGTGATTGGTCTAGATGTGTTCTTTCTGGCTGTGTCCTATATCCAGATACTCAGGGCCATCTTCAGACTCCCCACAAAGGATGCCCGGCTCAAGACTTTTGGGACCTGTGGCTCCCACCTCTGTGCCATTTTAGCCTTTTATATCCCAGGTCTGTTCTCCGTCCTCACATACCGGATTGGCCACAAGGTGGCCCTGCATTTCCATGTTCTCTTTGCTAATGTGTGCCTCCTGGTGCCCCCCATGCTAAACCCCATCATTTTTGGTGTGAGGACCAAACAGATCCAGGACAGGCTGCTCCGACTCTTTACTCATAAAGGGACCTAAAGTTTTCTCCTGGTGCTCTGGCTCTCAGACCGAGCTCCAGGCAGAACTGGCTGGTGACGTGGTGCCTGGCCGCCTTCCTTGAATCCCTGACTTAACGAAGTGAGGTTTTTTATATCCACAAAAGCTTATGCCCAAATAAATCTGCTAGTCTTTAAGGTGCCACTGGACTCCTTGTTGTTTTTACAGTCAGAGAGACATTAATCCTTTTTGTGACTTTACTGTGTAGTGTCAGTATGACAAACTGGGGACTCAGTCTATGTGCAACTCATTGAATTGACACCTTTCTAATTGCTGGTAACTGGACCCTCAAGGCCCCACCCCATCCCTACCTCCTCCACCAAGGCCCTGCCCATGTCACTTACTCCTCTATTTTCCTCCCAGTACCTATACAAAAGAAAGAAATATAAATAAATATTAGATCCAATCAGTTCTGGTACTAACATGCTCTGGCATCTTGGGGCAAGCAGGGACAAGGGGAAGAGAGTACAGGGGTGCATAGTGGGGATGTATTCACAGATTGTTGGAGGGGTTTTTTGGCCTGTTTTGGCCTTGTTTTGAAATGGGAATAGCTTCATTTTTGGCTAATTGTTAAATTCAGGGTGCTTATTTACAGCATGAAGAAAATCAGAAGAACACCAGAATGAAGAACGTCAGAATCACCATACTGGGTGAAAGCAATGGTCCATCTAGCCCAGTATCCTGTTTCTTGACAGTGACCAATATCACATGCTTCAGAAGGAATGAAAAGAACAGGCAATCATCAAGTGATTCATTCCCTGTTACCCTCTCCCAGGTTCCGGAAAACAGACCCTGTGGACATGCAGAACATGGTGTTGGATTCCTACCCATCCTGGCTAATAGCCATTGATGGGCCTATTGTCCATGACCTTATATAGTTCTTATTGGAATGCTGTTATAGTTTGGGCCTTCACATAGTCCCCTGGGAAAGAGTTCTGCAGGTTCACTGTGAAGAAATTATTTCTTCTGTTTGTTTTAAATCTGCTGCCTAATAATTTCACTGGTTGAACCCTAGTTTTTGTGTTATGTGAAGGAGTGACTAATATTTCCTTATTCAATTTTTCCACACTAGTCATGATTTTATATCATATCCCTCCTTCGTCATCCCTTTTCCAAGCTGAAAAGTCCCCATCTTTTTAATGTCTCCTCATATGAAAGCCATTTCATACCCCTAACCATATCTGTTGCCCTTCTCTGTACCTTTTTAAAATCCAATATATCTTTTTTGAGATGGGGCAATAAGATCTGAATACAGTATTCAAGATGTGGACGTACCATGGATTTATAGAGGCAATATGATATTTTCTGTCTTATTAACTGTCCCTTTCCTAATAATTCCCAACATTCTGTTTGCTTTTCTGGTTGCCAGTATATATTGCACACATGTTTCCAGAGAACTATCCACAATGACTCAAAGATCTCTTTCTTGATGGGTAACATCTTATGTAAGCCCTATAGTTTTGTATATATAATTGGGATTACAGTTTTCCATGTGCATTACATTGCATTTATCAACACTGAATTTCATCTGCCATTGTGTTGCCCAATCACCCAGTTTTCTGAGATCCCTTTGTAGCTCTTTGCAGTCTCCTCTGGACTGAAAAATCTTGAGTAGTTTTGTTTCATCTGCAAATGTCACTTGCCTCTGGATCCTTTCCAGGTGGTCTACATCTTTCCCGACCAGTACCCTCTAGACTGGTACTGTCACCTCCCATGACTCCTTATGGCTCTGATAATGCAATCAAAAATTGCATTTACTTTTATTGCAACAGTAAAAACTCCTAAGAGATCTAGCTATACCAACCCAACCCTGGGGTAGACAGCATGAGGTCAGTGGAAAAATTCTTCTATCGACCTCGCTGCCACTTCTTGAGGAGTTGGATTACCTGTGCTGACAGGAGAACCGCTGCCGTCATTGTAACTACATTGAAGTGCAAGGGGAGCACTGCTGCAGTGTTTTAAGTGTAGACAACCCCTCAAGCTGATCTTCCAGAAAAGCATCCAGTCTGGCTCTGCAGCCATGGGGAGTTGGAGAATCCACCATTTCCCTGTGCAGTTTGTTCCAATGGCTAATCATCCTCAATGTTAAATATTTGGCTCTTATATCCAACTGGAATTTGTCTGGCTTCAGTTTCCAGACATTGAACCTTGCTCTGCCTTTCTTCACTATATTAGTACACATGGCTTTCTCTCCTGTGAAGTCTCCTCTTGAGATTTTTTTTTAGATATGAATAATAGATGAAGCTCTTCAAGTCTTTCTCTCTCTATCAGGCATTTTTTCCAGGCCCAAATAATTTTTGTGGCTCTTTTCTGCACTCTCTCCAATATTTCACTATCCTGTTTGAAATGTGCACCCTGGAACTGCACACAATCGGTTTCACCAGTGCCATTGGCAGAGGTAAAATCTTTCCCCTGCTCCAGCTCAACACTTCCCTGTGTATATACAGAAAGATCTCATCAACCCTTTTGGCCACAGTATTGCACTGGGAGCTCACGACGGGTTAGTTGTACACAATGACCCCTAAATTCTTTGCAGGGTCCCTGCGTTCCATATACAGTGCTATCGTTTGTAGGTCAGGGCTGCATCCCCTGTTCCAAGAGGACAACTTTGCATCTGACTGAATTAAAACATGTGTTTGTATGGGCCAAGCTCACGAAATGCTCCGCATCAATCAGTGGGTTCTCTGAAAATTTATCTGCAATGGTTTTCTCTTTGCTTCTAGATCATTGATAGAAATATTGAAGAGCATAAGGACTAGATCTGATCCCTGAAGAACCCCACTAGAAACAACATCATTCACTGACAATGGTCAATTGACAGCAGCTTTCTGAAATCTGCCAGTTTTTAGTCTATTTTACTTGGACTAAAATGTTATTTTACAGTGTTCATTGTTTTTATCTGCATGTTTTCCCCTACTCAATCAGACAAATCAAAGTCTTTTGAATCTGCTCAGTTTCCATGATCAACCAAATGTGTAGTCTCATTAAAGGATGAAATTGTGTTTATTTGACAAGCCCTGTTTTCCATAAACTATATGGTTGACTGGCATTCATTATATTCCTAGTATCAGAGGGGTAGCCGTGTTAGTCTGGTTCTGTAGAAGCAGCAAAGAGTCCTGTGGCACCTTATAGACTAACAGACGTTTTGCAGCATGAGCTTTCGTGGGTGAATACCCACTTCTTCAGATGCAAGAAGTGCATCTGTACTTCTTGCATCTGAAGAAGTGGGTATTCACCCACGAAAGCTCATGCTGCAAAACATCTGTTAGTCTATAAGGTGCCACAGGACTCTTTGCTGATTATATTCCTAGACTTTTTTTTAACTAACCCTATACCTGTTTTTCCATTGTTTCCTTACCTAGACAAATATTTTTTACACTTTCCTTGCATTTGCCCTTATTTTTTTTCTTTTTTGGCTCTGCTGCTGCCTGATTGCCTACTTGTTCGTACCTCTAAGGTTCTACTGTAGCTGCTACTTAACATCTTCCTTGACAGCTAATGGACTGGAAAGTATTTCATCACCTCATGTGGTATGAGTACCTCATACTGATTCTTTCCAAATACAGAATGAAAATGTTTCTTAAACAAATCTACTTTTTCTGAACATTAACCATTTTCTTCTCTCCCTCTAGTAATTGGCCTAATTATTTTCCATAATTTATTTTGTTCTCAATATGCTGAATAACCTCCTTTTTGTTTAACATCCTTAGCCCCACCAAAGCATGGATTTTTCTCTTCATGTCTTTCATGTCCCTTATCAATATTCATAAATTCCAATTTGTATTTTTCTGCCCTCCCTCCACCCATTGCTGCCTTCACTTTGCTACTGAACTGGGTTTTGTCCAAAGCTGTCAACTTTCTTCACTGTGGGATCACGGCTTTTCGGTTGTCTAATAACCTCTTACTAAAGAACTCCCAAATTTCCTTCCCATTTTTTCTGTCTAAATTATTCCTCCTAATCAGTTTTGCTGATAATGTTCTTGACCTTTGAGCAATTAGCCATTTTGAATGACGAAGTGTCGACATATACTATTGGTTGGGAACCGTTCTCTGTTTGTCCATTTGAATGCAATCAGTTCCATTCTTTATTTTGCTCTCCCCTATCATATACCTCCTTGTTTGTCTTTTCTTTAAAATAAACAATCCCAGACTTTTCAGTCTCTCTGCATATGGCAGCCTCCCCCACTATCATAACCTGTCTTGGAAACTCCTTTATAGA
The DNA here is from genome assembly GCF_020497125.1 of Mauremys mutica. NCBI lineage: Eukaryota > Metazoa > Chordata > Testudines > Geoemydidae > Mauremys > Mauremys mutica. The sequence continues at coordinate 367,606,493 of NC_059072.1, read as the reverse complement.
AACTGGGAAACCGATTGAATTTCCAGAGAAAGTTATTCTCCATCCCATTCCTTAGACAGCCAAACATTGCCTTTGATTTGGCCTCTGCTTTGTGTTAGAGGAAGGAGCAGGCTGACCCAGAGGCAAATTTGAGTAGGGATTCTTTATTGCAATACATGTTGCCCTTGACCCAATTGTCGAGTAAGCACTGGATTAGTTACAGCACACTCTTTTTATCTAAATTATATGTAAATGCCTACATCCGTCACAACCCCTCAAATCCTTATTAAGTAATAGAAACGCCCATACTACTAGTATACCCACCCTTATCTACTGGTCACAATATTACACATGTTATACAGGCATTTTTACCTAGAAAATACATTTCTTTCCAGTAATTTGCCTTTATCCCCTAATGCCAGGTCAGCACACCAGCAGCCTCCTAGGTTTTTACTTAACCCTATCATCTCCCAACACTTTGAAGGAGCAGGTGTTTCTGGTGAGTTACTATCACTGTCACCCAGATCTTACCCATCAGGTGTATAGTACTTGGGATGTTTCCCCCTTGCACATATCTTTGCAAAGCTTTGGGTATTTTTTTCCACTCAGATTTCCCTGCGTGAATGGGAAATTCCTTACAGCATGGACTCTCTAGCTTGGCATTCATTGCATTAATGAACAATGATGGAGGTACTCAATGCCTTTTTGCCTCTGTCTTCATGAACAAGGTCAGCTTCCAGACTGCTGCACCGGGCAGCACAGTATGGGGAGGAGATGACCATCTCTCTGTGGAGAAAGAAGTGGTTCAGTACTATTTAGAAACACGGGACAAGCACAAGTCCATTGGGCCAGATGCGCTGCACCCGAGGGTGCTAAAGGAGTTGGTGGATGTGACAGCAGAGCCATTGACACACCCAGATGAGTTACATGAATGCTTTCACCAGCCACTCAGGAGCCAATAATATAGACGCTCTAGCCAATTCCCTCCAGCTCCCCAGCGTAGGGCACCAGAGCTGTGTCATCTTGTCCTGATGAGAAGCCTGACCAGTGAGAGTGTGTTACTCAGTCTGCTCATCCCTCAGTTTGGATAGTACAATGCACCAGTCCCTGCAGCTGAGCAGATTTTTCTTTACACTTCAAACAATTGTTAAGGGTAATTAGCATGAGCGACTCCATTTTGTAAGTTCCCTTATTTTGTATCCATCATTAACTAAAAGCGAGCATATCACGTACACAACTCCCAAGGGCAACATTAAAGAAAGATAAAGCCAGAAACAGGAAAGAAGATAGGAAAACAGCTGCAACAGCATAATTAAGGAAAAATTCTAGTATGCAAGGTAATGCTGAACTGTGCACTAGCCAGCACGAGGACAATGATTAGCTGTAATAGGCTAAAGATAAGAAAATGGCTTGTTTATTGGCTAAGGCTTCCGATCCATGAGGGTAGCATGCACTCCTAAAAGGTATATAACTTCTATGGAATCTGCAGCCTTGGTCTCTGACTAGCAGGGAGACACCACGTTCGAACGTTGTTTGAACCTTGCACAATAAAACTTTGTTGTTTGGACACTTTGCAAATCTTTGCTTTTTTGTGCTTCAGAAACAAACGGTGCGTGGCCTACAGGTATAATTCACAACACAATGCATTGATTTAGGTAAAATAATATAAAAGAGATGTATTAACTACAGAAATATTTTAAGTGGTTATAAGTAATAAGTGTACAGATCAAAGAAGATTACCTAAGAAATAAAACTAAATCATAATCTGAGTTCTATAAACTAGACAGGGTGTGAATCAACCAGGATTTAACCCTCGGTGCAAAAAATTCACCAGTCTTCCATACACAGGCCACAAATTCGCCTTTCCAGCCTCAGACAATCTCCCCATTCAAAGTCTTTTCCCTCTAACTGTGATTTCAGGTGTTGACTTGTGTGAGGCCAAGTAGTGATGTATCTTCCCCGTTTTGGGAACTTCATTGTCCCACACTAATCCCCAAGCACACTTAGTGGAAAATTTCAGGCACAAAAGATGGAGTCCAGTGTCACATGAGCTGGTCACATGCCCATGCATGCTTCGATGAATCATAGCAGGGGCTATAACCCGTATTCTGGTTAAAATCATAGAATCATAGAAGATTAGGGTTGGAAGAGACCTCAGGAGGTCATCTAGTCCAACCCCCTGCTCAAAGCAGGACCAACCTCAACTAAATCATCCCAGTCAGGGCTTTGTCAAGTGGGCCATATAAACCTCTATGAATGGAGATTCCTCCACCTCCCTATGTTCACAATAGTCCATGTGCTGGATAGATTGTGTATAAACTACTTTTTGGAAATTACCATAGAAGGAAAACCAATTTAAATACAGATAGAGAGTCAATATTCATAACTTCAGATACAAAAAGAGACATTCATACTAATAGGATAATCATATTCAACAACCATCCAACTTTTTAACTGGCACCTCACATGACATATTTTGTACAAGATTTGTTGCAACTATATAGTAGTGGCAACTATGCGGTGCCAGGGTGTTGTTTTGTGGTACAGAATGTCTTAGTAATATGTCTATAGAACTAGATCTAATTTTGTATGTTTATATAAGACATTCATCCATATCCTCAAAAAGCACTGCATTCTAGACTGTACCTCAGGGGGAAAGCAAGTGGAGAGACAGAGCAGAAGACCATGAAAGAATGTTTTCCCTGCTTCCCATTATACACCCAATACCTGACTCCATGAAAATGTCCCTCTCATTTTCCTTGTTTAGTGAGTGTCACCTGCACTTTCTGTTTTTCAGACCTCAGCTTCACACACATTACTGGATTATCAGATGTTTTGCCACAGTATCTGGGCAGCCATTCATCCCATCAGTCATCATCATCATCTTCCTGGCAAATCCCAAAGGAATGTAGCCTCAATGCAAACTGAGCACGAGCAATATTCATAAGGTGGTCTGGTTGTATATTTGTGGAGTGGCAGTCATGTAGCACTGCTGCAGCTTTTGGCAAGCATGTGGTCATAGAATCATAGAATATCAGGATTGAAAGGGACCTCAGGAGGTATCTAGTCCAACCCCCTGCTCAAAGCAGGACCAATCCCCAACTAAATCATCCCACCCAGGGCTTTCTCAAGCTGGGCCTTAAAAACCTCTAAGGAAGGAGATTCCACCACCTCCCTAGGGAACCCATTCCAGTGCTTCACCACCCTCCGAGTGAAATAATGTTTCCTAATATGATTGGCTCTGTAGTAGCATTCCTTAATATGCTCATTTCAGAATTTGCTGGTCTTTCACTCTAGTAATGTGTCCCCATCAAGAAAGCGGCCAAAACTTTCTCAGTGCTGATATGGAAGGTTGCTGGTTTCAGCTTCGAATATACTCACTCCTGATCTTGTGCTGGTCCTTTATACGTAACAGCTGCTGGAGACCATGAGCATTAAAAATGTCAGCCCGGAGTTCCTCAGCCTTCCTCAGCCCCACATTTTGAATCCATCCGCTGGAGCCGGGGTATCCCTTGTTCTGTAGATCTGCAGCTTGGTAGCAAGCCTGCTGCCACGGCATCCCCACGAAGGCCATGGAAAGGAACAGGGCAGCAGCTGCTGCTGTATGAATGCCTGTATCTTTCAAGCAGCCTCCAGCCCTATCTGTGAAGCTTCACTTGCCCTGCAATCTCTCCAGACAAGTTAATACACAGCTGGTTACAATTTTCAGATGCAGGCTGCTTAATGGTAATGGACAGGATCTTAGCTTTAGCTGGATTAAGAAAAAATTAATGCGCACTGCATCTTGCCCAGCCAGATCAGCTGTCAGATGCATCAATTCCCAGTACTACACCTTCAATTCCCTCTGAAGTTGATGGAAACAGCCTCTTGAGCATTTGTAACTGGCACCTAAGCTGAGATGCACTTTAGACGTGGCAGGGTGTATGTGTGTGTGGGGGGGAGGAGTGTCAGGTACAAAGGAAAGGGAGAGATGGACCAAAATGCAGATTGAGAGAGCGAGAGGATGAAATCCACTAGAACAGGGATTTCCTGCCTCTGCCATTCTGGGCGGGACAAACCGTCTCCCTGACCCCAAGTCAGGACTTCATGGTTCAGGAAACATTTCCTCCAAGGGAGCCCGGCTGGATCAGTCCTGGAACCAGAGCACTCAGGGAAACACTGATGGGAGAGGAGCCACATTTGGGTGAAGAGAACATCTTGTGGACACTTCTGCAACAGCCCCACTCCCCTTCTATTCACAGTCCTCTAGCATCCGAGTAGCAGCTCCAGGTTTGCTGTCACAGCCCTGCTCAAGCTCTTGTGGCCGGACACACACCGGGTGGCTGTGTTTGGGTCGCACAAACTGGATCCATGTGCTTTTGAGTTGCAGCAGAATTGAGGCCCTGCCTCTGGCTCTGGGTTTCTAAGCCCACTCTTGGAATGCAGGTTCTGGTCTAGCGTATCTCTCTGGGAGTGGAGATCTGAGCAACAAGACACTGAAACTAGCTTGGCTCCTCCAGACTCTCCAGTTGGTTCAGCCCACCCTTCCTGGAGCTCACTTTTGGGCACATGATCCTTAAAGCAAACAGACCCAGGACTTGCAAAAGGAGCTGATAAAACAATTCCTCTACTTGAGACAGCACAAGAGATACCCAGATCCAGGTAAACAAAATACAACACCGGCACGCCATTCCCTGCCTCTGTGCCCTCACCACTCTGGAGCCTTTATTGGGATTTAGTCAGAGCCCTCCAGGGTGTCCAGGATCCACCTCCTACAGTTCCTGGCTTCTCCACCTGCTGGACCTGTCTCTGCTGCAGTCATAGCCCTGAAACCAAAGAGTCCCCTCTGATGAAATTGTGCCTCTCTCCTGCCCCAGCTTCTTCTGGCTGCACCAACCCCTCCTCTCTCTCTCTCTGTTACCCCTTCTGGGGAGGTTCCATTCTTTCCATGTCTGCCTCACTGCAGAAACATTGGGGAAAACAGGTTTTATCTAGAATGCAGTTACTCCTTTCGTCTCTCTGGGTGAGAGCTCATTAGGAGCCAATAGTCTTTAATGACCAACTTATTTATAGACTGAGGCCTCTGTCTCAGCCTCTGCCTCTGAGCACAAGGCGTGTGAGTGAAGAGTACAGGAAAAGACCAGAGACATAACGATAGAGATGGTTGATACAATCAACTGTGAATTAATAGGGTTGCCACCATCTGGGTTTTACCCATACACTCTTCTGTGTCCGGGTGCCATTTAGGGTTGCCCGGTACTCGGTTTTCAACAGAAAAGTTTGGTCAAAAAGGGGACTTTGGTTTGGTGTTTGGTTACTATAGGGCAGGGGTCGGCAACCTACGGCACGCGTGCTGAAGGTGGCACGCTAGCTGATTTTTCATGGCACGTGGGGCGGGCTGAGCTGCTCAGCCCACCGCCACTCTGGGGTTCCCACTGCTGGCCCCTTGCCAGCCGGGGTCCCCGCAGCCCCACTCCCCTTGCTTCCGGTTGGAGTTCCAGCGCAGGCCCCCTGCCAGACAGGGTCCAGCTTCCGGCCCTGCTCAGCCCTACCAGCCGCCAGCTCCACTCACCTCAGCTGCTGATCTGGGGTTCCAGCCGCTGACCTCTTGCCAGCCGGTTATCAGCTGATAACTCAGAAGCCTGTGTGCAGCTTAAAGTATCTAAATACGCGCCACCAGACATTGGAAAACTCAGCAAGGGAAGGCAAGGGCAAGGATCACACGAAACTGATAAGATCTGCATTTTAATTTAATTTTAATTTTAAATAAAGCTTCTGAAACATTTTGAAAACCTTGTTTACTTTACATATAAAAGTAGTTTGGTTATATATTACAGGCTTATATAGAGAGACCTTCTAAAAAACATTCAAATGAATTGCCGGCACGCGAGGCCTTTAATTAGCGTGTGTGCATGAAGACTCGGCACACGGCTGCTGAAAGGCTGCTGAGCCCTGCTATAGGGCATTAACTCATGGCTGCCCCTGCTCAGCCAACAAGCAGGCTCCTTGTCATGCTGTAGCAACTCCCGTCCCAGACCCAGAACTGAGGGAATCCAGGTCAGTGGAGGAAGATGGAGATAAAAGAATGTGTGATGTGGGAGGGGAGGACAGAAGTGAGAAACAGGGCTGGAATCTTGGGGCAAGATCTGGGGAAGAGGGCTGGGCCTACAGGGTTGGTGCGGAGCAGGGGCTGTCTCTTGTGGGAAGAAGCGGGGCAGAGGTGAGGCCTCGGGGATTGAGTTATCACCAATTAGAAAGATGTCAACCCTATGAGTTAATGAGTTGTGCACAGATGGATTCCCCAGTTTGTCATTCTGGCATGGCACAGTAAAGGTAGGAAAGGGTTTAATGTTGTTGTTTTTTTGACAGTCCAGTAGCTGATTCAGGGAAGAGGGTCCAGCACTATGTTACCAGACAGCTCTGCACGGAGCTTGGTCTGAGAGCCAGGGCACCAGGAGAAAACTTTAGCTCCTTTATGCGTAAAGAGCCGGAGCAGCCTGCCCCGGATCTGTTTGGTCCTCATCCCATAGATGATGGGATTTAGCATGGGTGGCACCAATAGGTACACGTTGGCAAAGAGAACGTGGAAATGCAGGGCCACATTGAAACCAAAACGGTATGCGAGGGAGGAGAAGATAGTTGGGATGTAAAAGGCTAAGATGGCACAGAGATGGGAGCTGCAAGTTCCAAAGGTCTTGAGCCGGGCGTCCTTTGTGGGGAGGCTGAAGATGGCTCTGAGGATCTGGGTATAGGACACGGCGATAAAAATCACATCCGTACCTGTCACAAAAGATGCCACAAAGAGGCCGTAATAACTACTGATGCTGATGTCCGCACAGGCCAGCTTCACCACATATATATGCTCACAGTGCGTGTGGGGGATCATGTTGGTTCTGCAATATGGCCATTGCTTCACCAGGAAGGGATAGGGCAGTGCGAGTATGCAGCCACGCAGCACCACGGCCAGGCCAATCTTGGCCACCACAGAGTTTGTCAGAATGGTGAAATGTCTCAGGGGATCACAGATGGCCACATAACGATCCAAAGCCATGGCCACAAATATCCCAGATTCCATCACTGAGAAGCCATGAATGAAGTACAACTGGATGAGGCAGGCACTGAAATCGATCTCCCTGGAATTGAACCAGAAGATGCTCAGCATTTTGGGCAGGATGGACGTAAACAGGACCAGGTCAGTGATGGCCAGCATGCAGAGGAAATAGTACATGGGCCCATGGAGGCTCGGCTCCCTCTTCACAATGAAAAGGATAGTGAGGTTCCCCAAGATGGCTATGATATACATGGTACAGAAGGGGATGGAGATCCAGACATGGGCCATCTCGAGGCCAGGAATGCCCAGCAGGATGAAGGTGGAGGGGTTGGTGAAGTCGGTTGTGTTGGAATCAGACATGGAGTAGGGGAGATGCTGTCCAACGCTGAGGTTGAACGGTGTCTCCTTCATGTATTGTACCTTCCCCTGACTCTCCGAATGTGCCCAGGGCTGGTCTCAGTACAAATGCCTGGATGGAGAGACAATGTGAATATGAGACACTACATGCACTACTGAAGGCTGATCTCATGGGTGAAGCAGATTGGTGGGTAGTAATACACTGAAAAATTACATTTTCATTATTCAGACAAATTAATTATGAAGCATTGACCCTACTAAAGCCAATTCCATATTTTATTGCGTTCCATGCTTCACCCAGGCTAGAGAATGGTAACAGCTAATTTAGAGCCCATCATATTATATGTTTATTTGAGATTATGCCTTCCAGTGTGAATTACTTTACATTTATCAACATTGATTTTCATCTGCCATTTTTTTGCCAAGTCACCCAGTTTTGAGAGATGCTTTTATAGCTCTTCACAGTCTGCCTGGGTCCTACCTATCTTTAGTAATTTTGTATCCTTTGAAAATTAGCCCCCTTACTGTTTACTCCTTTTTCCAGATCATTCATGAATATGTTGAATAGGACTGGTCCCAGAACAGCCCCACTATTCACCTTTCTCTATTTTGAAAACTGACCATTCATACTTACCCTTTGTTTCCTGTCTTTTAACCACTTACCAATCCATGAGAGCCCCTTCCCTCTTATCCCGTGACAGCTTACTTTGCTTAAGAGCCTTTGGTGAGAAACCTTGTCAAAGGCTTTCTGAAAATCTAAGTACACTATATCTACTGGATCCCCTATGTCCACATGCTCGTTGACCCACTTGAAGAATACTAATAGATTGGTGAGGCATGATCTCCTTTTACTGAAACCATGTTGATTCTTCCTCAACAAATTATATTAATCTATATGGCTATAGAGGTTCTAGAAAAAAGCCACAACAACGATTGGAGACTGGAGAAAATGCTCAAGAGAGGGAGAGAGACTTAAAATATGTCATCTATTTATCTTATCAAAAACAGAATTATGCGGGGAGAAAACTGTGGCTAATAACAGGCTCTGCTTTCTAGTTTAGAAAGGCAGAGCAAGGCCCAGTCATTGGAGCTGAAACCAGACAAATTCCAGTTGGAAATAAGGGCCAAATTTTTAGTACTGAGAGTGATTAAAAAATTGGACAAACTGCAAAGGGATGTGGTGGATTGTCCAACTCCCCATGTCTGCAAACCCAGACTGGAATCCTTAATGGAAGATCTGTTTAAGGATTTGTCTACACTTAAAATGCTGCTGTAGAGCTTCAGTGTAGACACTTTTTACACCGACGGCAGGGGTTCTCCCTTCAGCATAGATAATCCACCTCTCCAAGAGGTGGTAGCTAGGTAGATGGAAGTATACTTGACCTCAATCTGTCTACACCGGAGTTAGATTGATATAGCTACATCTCTCAGGGGTGTGAATTTTTTTTGCTGTTGCAAAAGAAGCAGATGCAGTTTTGAGTTCTATTAACATAGGCATACCATGATAGTTCTGGCAGGTGAAACTATCACTCTATTTGGTGCTGGTTAGTCCTCGGCTGGAGTATTGTGACTAGTTTGGGTCACTAATGTCTAGGAAGGATGTAGAGAAACTGGAAAGGATTTAGAGACAAGACACAAAAATGATCAAAGGAATGGAATAGAAGTCATATGAGGAAGTTGAAGGAACTGGATATGTTTAGTCTGGAAAAGATTAGATTGAGGGTGGACATGACAGTGGTCATCAGATACTTGAAAGGCTGTAATAAACATATGGAGAAAAGTTGTTTTCTCCTGCCACAAAAGTAAGGACTAGAGACAAGGGGTTTAACACTCAGCCCTACAGATTTAGGTGAAAACTCAGGAGAAACTTTTGTAACTGTAAGAACTGGAAGACAGTGGAACAGACGCCTCAGTAGGTCATGGAAGCTCCTTCACTGTAGGTTTTCCAAAGGAGGCTGGATAGTCATCTGCCTGGAATGGTTTAGATGCAACAAATCCTGAATCTTTACAGGGATTAGGCTAACTGTCCCTTGCAGTCCCTTTTCATCCTGTGGGTCTATGATTGTATGAAATAATATCATTGTGCACACCAGGCTTTAGTCAAACACAAATTATGGAGCTCAAGATAGGAGTAACTGTATAAAATGTAATGGCCTGATTTATCCAGGAATTCAGACTGGATGATCTAATGGTCTTTTCTAACCTGAAACTCTATGAATATATCCATAAAGAAAGTAGAAGCAGCATTTATATTTACTGTGTCTCATAACAGACGAACAAGGGAATATTCAGTTACACTGAAAGCCTGAACACACAACACTGATAAAAGAAAATTGTTTTCATAATACATATTTGGCCTGGGGAACTCCTTGACACAGACATATTGGAGCAAAGCACTTAGCTGAATGGGGTTCACAAATGGATGAGCCATTGTAGGTGGTACTGGTGGCATCACCTTTAGGTAAGGCTGTCTGACACCTTCCATTAGGACACCTCATTTTCAGTTTCTTATAAGTCTGCTTCCGACTGATTTTTTTTTTAATTTCAGACAATACAGTTCAACTGGCTTCTGAAATGTAATTGGGAGAAAACATGCCTTGCCCATGTTGAAAAATTCTTATACTTGTGCCAGAGAGGAGCCCTATCACCTCCATGTTTTCCAGCAGATAAAAGTCAGGTAACCACCCCAACCCCCTGACCCCATTAAGAGATAGAGCCCTGAGATGCAAGTGGAGGTAGTGATAGTCTCTGTTTCTCACTCTAAGGGGAGTTTTGCCTCAGTGGGGTCTGAACAAACAACGGGACACAGCTTCAGAATTTAGTCTTGTATTGTACATCTACTAACACCTTTTATCCTGAGCGATCCATTCTGCAAATGAAATGCAGCCACCTCACGGCTCAAAGCTATCTGCTGGAGTGGACAGGGGTGTACAGTATAGAGTGACATTTTGCTCCATGTTAGCAGAGCAAACTCCTCACTGTCACAAGGGCCTTGGGATGTTTAATGGCGTGTGGTGAGGACCAAAGACCTATTTTCTAGCCCATCACTCACGTATTGCCCTGGGTCTTCAAGCAGGTGAGCTCCTCAGCAAGAGACGGGTACCTATAAATTTTGAGATGGAAGTGTCTTCCCTGGTAATCCTCCTCAGGTAGCTGTGTCCCACACTTCTTTCACCCCAGCATCTGCAGCAGCATCCCACGCTGAGAGCCGACACAGGAGTGTGCTCCATTTATAATATAGCTCAGGGCAATCCCAGAGAGGTTACCTCAGATTCTAGCATGGAACTGGTATCTGGATGTAAACAGGCTGCAGACAAGCCTGTCTGCGCCTCTTTGCTTTTTTATCCAGCTTTAGGAGTAAACAGTAATTAAGGGACGACCTTCCCAGAGGATGATGAGATCTCTTAGGCTCCACACGAGTCAGAGAGCAATTAGCTGCTCTGTGCATTTGTGTATATTTAAAAGTTATAGTTGGTTAGTAAGAAAACTAGGGACAATTACTACATCTCCATAGGGTCTGTTACCCTGTAAATGCCCAGGATGGATGGAAAGATAGTAGACAGATAGATCAGGAGACAGATGACATAGGGGAGACCGAACACTTTCTGCAGGCACATGGTGCTGTTGCTAATCAGAGATCAGTAATTCTCATCAGTAACTGTCTTCACACTGTGCAGCACCTTTCATTTAAGGATTTTGAAAACACCTATCAAAGGAAATTCACTATGAACATATCCCCATTATATGGATAGGTAAACTGAGGCATGTGGTGAGATGAGTGGTCCAGGCTCTTACAGGGATAAGGGATAGCTCAGTGGTTTGAGCCTTCACCTGCTAAACCCAGGGTTGTGAGTTCAATCCTTTAGGGAGCCACTTAGGGATCTGGGGCAAAAAAAATTGGTCCTGTGAGTAAAGGCAGGGGGCTGGACTTGATGACCTTTCAAGATCCTTTCCAGTTCTAGGAGACTGGTATATCTCCTTTTATTACAGAGGTGGGATTCAGAGGAAACACTGGAAGAGGGATCCTGAGCCTTCGCCATCCTCTCAAGTTTTCAGAACTAACTGGAGTTTGTGAGCTCCTCACTCCTGTGAGGTGTGAACTCCAAGACTCCACTTCTGCTCCCTCTCAGAAACCTGCCAAGGTATCACAGTCACTGGGGTCACTTTGGGGGAACAGACTTAGTAAAAGCAACACCAACACAATGTTGCTGTGGATAGAGCCAGGGGCTTGTTCTGGGGACAGAGGCCTTCCCCTCCCCCAGAGCTCCCATGGAAGAGTGATGCCCTGTAGGCAGGACAGAGAGTGGACTAATGTTTGCATTGGATTAGTTTGAACCTCTTGGATTAGTTAGAACCTCTTGGTTCGTTTCCCCCTAGTCTCTCAAAGGTGGAATTGAAATTGAATGTTCCAGACTGTGTCAGACTTTCCAGGACTGCCCCAACTGGAATCACTTGGATTCCCACAGCTGAATTCTCTGCCTGCTCCTCGAGGGAATGAGAGTGAATGAATTCTCCTATCCAAGCCAAACAGTGGCAGCATTTCCACCTATATTCAAGTTACTAACACTCTGTATCTGGCAAAAATGGTCTTCCCTTCATCTGTAGTTAAAAACAAAAGGGGTGGCAGGGGGCTAGGCCCTGATTTGGCTGGATTATTTTGTTTATTAACTATCATCTTTATTTGTATTGTGGAAGCTCCAGAGGCTCTGCTGCAGTTAAGGGCCCTTTGTGCTGGGCCCTTTACAAATGCAGGAGAAACAGCCCCTGCTCCAAGAAACTCACAAATCAAATTAAGATGATGATAATCAAATGGAAGGGGTCAACAAGCATGTGGACAAGGGGGATCCAATGGACATAGTGTACTTAGATTTCCAGAAAGCCTCTGGCAAGGTCCCTCACCAAAAGCTCTTACATAAATTAAGCTGTCATGGGATAAAAGGGAAGGTCCTTTCATGCACTGAGAACTGGTTAAAAGACAAGGAACAAAGGGTAGGAATAAATGGTAAATTTTCAAAATGGAGAGGGGTAAATAGTGGTGTTCCCCAAGGGTCAGTCCTAGGACCAATCCTATTCAACTTATTAAAAAATGATCTGGAGAAAGGGGTAAACAGAGAGGTGCCAAAGTTTGCAGATGAAACTAAACTGCTCAAGATAGTTAAGACCAAAGCAGACTGTGAAGAACTTCAAAAAGACCTCACAAAACTAGGGATTAGTGCAACTAAATGGCAAATGAAATTTAATGTGGCTAAATGTAAAGTAATGCACAGTGGAAAAAAAATAACCCCAACTATACATACAATATGATGGGGGCTAATTTAGCTACAACGAATCAGGAAAAAGATCTTGGAGTCATCGTGGATAGTTCTCTGAAGATGCCCACACAGTGTGCAGAGGCGGTCAAAAAAGCAAACAGGATGTTAGGAATCATTAAAAAGGGGATAGAGAATAAGAGTGAGAATATAGTATTGCCCTTATATATATCTATGGTATGCCCACATCTCGAATACTGTCTACAGATGTGGTCTCCTCACCTCAAAAAAGATATACTGGCACTAGAAAAGGTTCAGAGAAGGGCAACTAAAATGATTAGGGGTTTGAATGGGTCCCATGTGAGGAGAGATTAAAGAGGCTAGGAAAGGAGGAGACTAAGGGGAGATATGATAGAGGTATATAAAATCATGAGTGGTGTGGAGAAAGCGAATAAGGAAAAGTTATTTACTTGTTCCCATAATACAAGAACTAGGGGTCACCAAATGAAATTAATGGGCAGCAGGTTTAAAACAAATAAAAGGAAGTTCTTCTTCATGCAGCGCACAGTCAACCTGTGGAACTCCTTGCCTGAGGAGGTTGTGAAGGCTAGGACTATAACAGTGTTTAAAAGAGAACTAGATAAATTCATGGAGGTTAAGTCCATTAATGGCTATTAGCCTGGATGGGTAAGGAAGGGTGAGCCTAATCTATGAACAGACTGGCTCTGGAAGTGGCCACAGTATGACCGTTCTTATGTTCTTAAGATAGGACACAGCTATTGTGTGTCTCAAACCAGAAAGAGGGAAAGTGGGGAAGTAGGGGAGTAAAAGCATGAAGAATAGGTTGTTACATAGGCTGTTGGGTGGGTGTAAGAGAGGTAAAATGCACAGCACGGCCCTTTCTGTTAAAAGTATGTGCTGGGCCTTTAAGAACAGAGGATATGTTCAGGGGAACTGTATTGGGCCTAGTGAGAACAGATCCCAGCAAATCGAGAGAAGTGATTATTCCCCACTCTTCAGCACTGGTGAGGCCACACGTCTCAGGCTCTAGGTGGCAGGGCCCTTTTCCCAGCGTCAATCTCACTTAACAGGGTTACGATTCCCCTCCAATGATGGCCTGCAAGGTGATTTGTCTGGGGGCACCAGCCTGCTCCGGTCCCTCTGCCCAGGTCTCCCTTGCTCTCCCCAGCTGTACACTGAACCCAGCTCCAGACTGCTCCAGCCCTGACCCCAAAAGTCAGGGCTCGGCCTCCAGCTGCCTGGGCTGCTTCTCTGGCCCCTCTGGTTAGGGCTTCAGCAGCTCTGCTCCCAGCTCAGCTCTCTGGGCTGCTTCTCTGGGTCTGGCCGGCGTGTCTCTGCTCTCAGCTCTGCCCAGGCCCCTGCTGTCTCCTTAGCTCAACCCCGCTCTGGCTCAGGCAGTCCCAGCTCACACAGAGGGTGGGAGCCTCCTGATCCCCAGACTTCCTCATTGGCCTGCCCACCCTGTCAATCAGCTGGCCCTGTAAAAGGCCAGTGAGCCAGGAGCTGGCAGAGACTCTTTCTAGCTTTGAGGGGGAAGGGCCTGGCTGCAGGGAGCTGAGAAGGTACCTGGAGTGGAGCAGGGCTGGGGGAAGGCCAAGGGAGCTGGGAAGCTCTGGCCTGGAAACCCCCCAGGCTGCAGCCTAGTGGCAGGCCAATTAGGTCCTGGGGTTGCAGGGGGCAGCCCACGGGTAGGCAGAGACAGCAGATCCAACCCTCACTTGCCTATGATGAGTGGCTTTTACACTGCAGTCTGCCCCAGTGAGCGAGGGCAAAATGGTGACTGGCAGTAGCCCATGACTGAGGCAAGGTGGGGACAGAGGGTTGGCAGTTCCCCTGGGTGGGGAGACCCTGAGACTGTGGGGGTATTGCCAGGGGAAGCCCCCCAAAGACAAGGGGCACTGGGTCTGTTAGCGATAGGGGGGCTGGTGGCAGTGGGACACCGGCCTGCAGAGGGCGCTGCAGAGGCTGGAAACGCTAATTCCCTGAGACGACCAGCAGGCGGTGCTGCGGGGGTAAGTGCTGCACCTTCACAGCATAGCATGCATTCCTATAGAGGCAATATGATATTTTTGTCCTAATTTATGTATACTCTTTCTGTGTGAAATATTGAATATTGGCCATGGACTTTTATCAAACACATGTGTTGTGTTCCTGGGTAACACCCATCTGGTAGATAAGGCCACAGAGATATGTGTTGATGGACCATCAATGACACTTACCTCACACAATGGGTCACAGAAGAAATACACCTCTCTAAGAATATGATCAATGGCTGTTCACGGCTGTCAGCGAAGCATGTAAGGACACGTGATATGCTCGTGTGACTCTGGACTCTAATGTGGGACAATAATTTTCCAGGCATGTGGACTGCGTGCTTTGTTTGGGACTGTAAAATTCCATGCAAGAGCAGAAGATATGGAAAGACCCCTGAGACATCTCCATCTTGTCTTTATTTCTCTGGACTGGGTTTCTAAAGAGGAAGCTCTGAACAAGGATTTTCAGACAGACTTTTGCAAGCTGCCAGTTTATTCCATCACTGCTATGACCCTGATCTATGAACACTGAAAAATCCCTTGTATGTATCCCATTTATTAACCATTTTTATCTCTTCTTCTTTTCTTTTATTATTTAATCTTGTGTTTAGTTACTAATGGATTGGCAATAGTGTGATTATTGGGTAAGATCTGTGACATATATTGGCTTGTCCAAGTGGCTGATCTCTTGAGAATAGAAGGACTCTAAATGTGCTGAAATTGGTTTTCACTTGCTGCTCATCCGGGTGTCCAGTGTTCGAGTGGTGAGCCAAGGCCTGGGATGCCTAAGGGGACTGTATTTTTGCTTCCAGTTAACCCGTGCGGTGAGACAGAAGTTTACATTTGTTACTGGCTTGGTATAATCTAGTGATAGAATAACCACCCTTCTGTGGTGAGTCTGCCCTATTTCTCAGCTCTTTGTCCTGAATTTGGCATCCTCTGCTTTGTCGCACGGAGACACGGTGCCACATGGAAACCACAGATAGGTGCTTTACAGAGTATTACTCACTACTTCATGAGGTATCCCCCTTTTACAGCTGGGAAAACTGAGACAGAAGAAGGGGATGTGTCTTGAGCCAGGAACATCGCCCATGAGTCCCTAGCTGCCAAACCATTGCTTAGTGTCTCTCAGACCTGTCTTTTATGGTCCATGCAGCAGCACAGAGGTGTGATGTTCTCTCTCCCTTTATTTCTCTAGTGAGGGAATTTCCCCTGATTTCCATAGGGCTGCACCCACTTACACCAGCTGAGGATTTGGCTCAAGTCAATGAGCTAGAGACAAAGCATCAGCAGACACCAGTGAGCTGGGAGCAAAGAGTCCCAGCTCTGTCATGGATTCGCTGGGTGACCTTGTCACTGGCTGACCAGAGTCACTTCCTAACTCTGAACCACAAACTCTACATGCATTAAATGAAGATTATTATTAATTATTCATAGTGTGCATCTTTTTCCTGCATTAAATTGAGATGATTATTTATTATTTCTAGTGTGCTGGTACCAAAAGGCCCTAATCAGGGCTGTAGAATCACACACTGCACTGATTTGATACCCCGCAGGGAACAACTGGGCTCTATGCATTATGTAGAATTCCAGCCAGTGTGTGGTCCCTGGTAAACAAGCAAGACAAGGCAGAAGACCGAACTGTGTGGAAACCTTTGTGGATGTAGTTTTCAGTTGTTTCTTTAATAAATTCCTCCTGTTTAACAAGGACTGTAACTTCACTGATCACTACACACAAATAGACTCATTGCATCTAATAAAACATCTGCCCACAAGCAGATGGGGTGAAAAGCGTTAAGAGATGGCTCTAAAATGTTACAGGGTGTGGTGGAATGTAATATATGAGCATACACTGGAATTTCTCCTGGCTCTTCTTTCAAAGCAAGGTCAAGCAACTGGTTGGGAGGGGCAAGGGAATATGGGGGGAAAGTATAAAACACTAAAACGCCAAAGAAATGCCTGTCCATCACCATAGCCCAACCTCACTCCTCATCCCTCCCATGAGATACAAAAGAGGTGGGACAACAACACTCGACTGACGACCCTCGAGACGGGAACATGACAATAAGCTGTAAGGGGTTGGACGGAGGGCGTGCATTGATGGTATATCTGGAGCCTGCTAAGAAGGAGGAGGAGGAGATGGGAAATGGGATTAAGGAATGGGGATACAGGTGAGGCTTTGCAGCATCAGAGCTGGGAAGGGGGGCATGCGATAAAGAGTCTGAGGCATCAGAACTGGGAGCGGAACCCTGGGGAACAGACTTTGCCGGCGTGTAGAGCTGTGGATATGTGTGCTTGGAACTAACCCCAATAAACATCACCTTGCCTGCACTGCAGATTTCTGCTTTCTGTCTGCGCGACAAGAACCAGGGGATGGGGGGAAGGGAAAGCCCTTTAACAAAGAGCCATCCCAGTTCATGGCCATAGCAATGGTGGTGGGGTTCAGGATTCCTGGTTCCTATTTTCAGCTCCGGCCCCAACTCATTATGTGATCTTGAGTAAATCAATTTATTGCTGCTGTCATAACTATAAAGGGAAGGGTAACAGCCCTCCTGTGTGCAATACTAGAAAATCCCTCCTGGCCAGAGACACCAAAATCCTCTTACCTGTAAAGGGTTAAGAAGCTCAGGTAACCTGGCTGGCACCTGACCCTAAGGACCAATAAGGGGACAAGATACTTTCAAATCTCGGTGGGGGGAGGCTTTTGTTTGTGCTCTTTGTTTTGGGGGTTGTTCGCCCTTGGGACTAAGCGGGACCAGACATCAATCCAGGCTCTCCAAATCTTCCTGCACAAGTCTCTCATATTTCAAACTTGTAAGTAACAGCCAGGCAAGGCGTGTTAGTTTATCTTTGTTTCCTCGACTTGTAAATGTTCCTTTTACTAGAGGGTTTACCTCTGTTTGCTGTAACTGTGACCCTAAGGCTAGAGGGGGTTCCTCTGGGCTCTTTGAATCTGATTACCCTGTAAAGTTACTTTCCATCCTGATTTTACAGAGATGATTTTTACCTTTCTTTCTTTAATTAAAAGCCTTCTCTTTAAGAACCTGATTGATTTTTCCTTGTTTTACGATCCAAGGGGGTTGGATCTGGACTCACCGGGAATTAGTGGGGCGGGGGAAGAAGGGCCAATGGTTAATTTCTCCTTGTTTTAAGATCCAACGATTTGGATCGGTGTTCACCGGGAACTTGGTGGAGAAGGCTCTCAAGGCTACTCAGGGAAGGGTTATAGTAATGGGGAGGGAGATATTCAGGGTGGGAGGTAGACAGAGTTTCCCAAATGACTCATAAATAATTTGTGTGCTGGCAGCAAAGCCAGATCTAAGCTGGTAATTAAGCGTAGAGGTTCTCATGCAGGTCCCCACATCTGTACTCTAGAGTTCAGAGTGGGGAAGGAACCTTGACAGCTGCGTGGCTCAGTCCATCCATTGCATGGGGATAACGCTGCCTAGCAGACAAGCTAAAGAACTGTTAGATGAAGTGATCAAAAGCAACATGAGGAGCATATGTTTGACTCAGGTTCACTGTTCAGCTTCAGTGCCTGGGCAGTGGGTGCCCTGTAGTTCCAGATAAGATTCCATGTACGTGTGTGAATAGCCGGCTAATGGCAGCTGTGCTGTTTATCTCCCTCCCTGTGAGCTACTGCAGCCACCCCAGCCTCTGCCCAGCACCCTGCCTTCCCAGCAATGCAGGGGCTGATCCTTCTGCCTCTATCAGCTGTTGTCCTCCTACATTCACACATGATCCCTCACCCTGCCCCCAAGGCCTGGCTCAGGGCAAAGGGCACCCAGCCTGTTCCCATTGCAGGGACTCTGCCTGCTACACGTCCCCAGCTGGGAGGAACAAAGGGGAATTGAAAGCTAAAGAAATAAGCCAAACAGGCTTCCACCTTCCCTCAGGACTCGGTAGCTGAGCTTTAGGGCCCACAAACTGTATGATGCACAGCCTCATCCACCTGCTTCCTAACTCTTTGGGGGGAGGGATAGCTCAGTGGTCCCTTCCAACCTTGATATTCTACGATTCTATACCCAAGCCTCATCTGCTTTTGTATGGCTTCCCTCTCTGCTCCTGATTGCCCAGTCACCATGTCCTTGCTGCACTCACTGCAGGCTCCTTCTCAGGCTGCAGCAGCTCCTGTCCAAACCTGGAGCAGAGGGAGGGAGCCCCAATGGAGTGGTGGGGGAGAGAGGTGGAGACGATTCAGAGAGTGACAGGGTGGTGAGAGAAGGGAGCAACAGGGATGGGGCCTTGGGAAAGAGCTAGAGGAGAAGGCAGGGCCTTAGCAGTCCAGTTACCAGAAGTTACTAGATGTTTTTAAGGCCCAGCTTGACAAAGCCCTGGCTGGGATGGTTTAGTTGGGAATTGGTCCTGCTTTGAGCAGGAGGTTGGACTAGATACCTCCTGAGGTCCCTTCCAACCCTGAGATTCTATGATTCTATGAATTTGAAAGATAGTAACCCTCTGAGTTAAGGAGTTATACACAGACCAATTCCCTGGTTTGTCACGCTGACATAGCTCAGTAAAACTGTCTAGAAGATGACTCAGGAAAGAGAGCCCAGCCCCTTGTTACCAACCAGCTCTGCAGGGAGCTTGATCTGAAAGCCAGAGCACAATGATAAAATATTTAAGTCCATTTATGAGTAAAAAGCCAAAGCAGCCTGTCCCGGATCTGTTTTGTCCTCACCCCGTAGATGATGGGATTTAGCATGGGGGGCACCAGTAGGTAAACATTGGCAATCAGAGCATGGAAATGCAGGGGTACATTCTGACCAAACCGATGTGTGAGGAAGGAGAAGAGACGTGGAATATGAAAGGCTAAGATGACACAGAGATGGGAGCTGCAGGTCTCAAAAGTCTTGAGCCGGGCGTCCTTTGTGGGGAGACTGAATATGACCCTTAGGATCTGAGTATATGACATAACAATAAAAAATATATCCAAAAAAGTCACAGACAATGCCACAAAGAGGCTGTAGTAACTACTGACGCGGATGTCGGCACAGGCCAACTTCACCACGGCCATGTGCTCGCAGTGCGTATGGAGAATGATGTTGGTTCTGCAATATGGCCACCGCCTCGCCAGGAAGGGATAGGGCAGTATGAGCATGCTGCCACGCAGCACCACGGCCAGGCCTATCTTGACCACCACGTGGTTTGTCAGGATGGTGAAATGTCTCAGGGGGTCGCAGATGGCCACGTAACGATCCAAAGCCATGGCCACGAGTATCCCAGACTCCATCACTGAGAAGCCATGAAGGAAGTACATCTGGGTGAAGCAGGCACTGAAATCAATCTCCCTGGAATTGAACCAGAAGATGCTCAGTGTTTTGGGCACGGTGGCTGTGGACAGGACCAGGTCGGTGACAGCCAGCATGCAGAGAAAATAGTACATGGGCACATGGAGGCTCGGCTCCCTCTTCACGATGAACAGGATGGTGAAGTTCCCCAAAACAGCTATGGTATACATGGTGCAGAAGGGGATGGAGATCCAGAGATGGACCATCTCCAGGCCAGGAATGCCCTGCAGAATGAGGGTGGAGGGATTGGTGAAGTTGGTTGTGTTGGAATCTGACATGGAGGAGGTGAGGAGGTGTTAAACTCTGCGGGAGAACGGTGTCTCCTTCACCTGCAGTAGAATGGTATCTCCTCCCCTGACTTCTTCTATGTGCCCAGGCTCTAGGGTGATGGTTGCAGTACAAATACCTGGATGGAGAGACAATGTAAATATGAGACACTGCATGCACTTTTGGTGGATGTTCTCATGGGTGAAGCAGATTGTTCACTCTTTATGCATTGAAAAATAACATTTATTATTCAAAAAATGAATTATGAGCAACTGACCCTTCTAATGCTAATTCCATATCTGCATCAATAATTCCTACATATCGTGGTCTGGTAAACCTTAATAGGCACCAGCAGAAAACATAAGTGTAGATACTGGTTATCCATCGTTGTTCCTTAATGCTGTGTAACCAAGGCTAGAGTAGGGAGTTCCTCATTTACTTGGTTGCTCAAAATCTGAGAGTGGAAAAAAAATTCCAAGACATGTGCCGGGGAAACATCTAGAACACTAGAACACACGTCAGGGAAAAGAGCTGGGTGTCATTGATAGCAGCTCTACAGAAACACCTGCTCATTCGCAGCAGTGCCCAAAACAAAGACAATGTCCGGATGCCTAAGCAATGGGATGGAGAATACCTGCTCTGGACATGTGCTCAGGTTTGGACACCCAATCTCTATAAATGATGTAGCAGATAGAAAGGGGATTTCTGAGAGAGGCTGTGAGATTGGGGGAGGTTGCCATAAACGGATAGACCAAAAAGTCTGGGACTACTTAGTTTAGAGAAGAGACAAAGAAGGAGGCATAGATAGAGAAGAACAAAATAAATGAATGGAACTGATAATTTTGAAATGAACAAACAGAAAACAGTCCCAAACAGTAATTATCTATAGAGACTGAATGCTGCAGAAGTGCAAATTCCTTAAATCTGAAGCAGATTATCAGGAAAATTGATTGGGAGGAAACATTTAGAGAGAAAAATGGGAATGGAACTTGGGAGTTCTTGAAGAAGAGTTTAATATACATCTAAATGGCCATGATTCCACAGTCAAGAAAGTGAACAGCTTTGGCTAAAAACCAGGTTCAGTGGCAAAGAGAAGGCTGCAATTCGGGGTGGAGAGAAAAGCAATATATAATACACTAGGGAAATGGTAAATAGCCAGCAATACAAATTGTAAATTATGAAAATTGATCAGGGATGTTAAACCCATCAGGGAAAAATCCATGCTTGTTAGGGCTAAGGATCACAAAAATGAGGCTATTAAAAAGATAAAGAACTAAAGAGATTCTAGAAAAGGTTCAGACCAATTTCTAAATGGAAAAATCAACTTATTAACATTGCAGAAAAGGGGAAAAGGTTCAAGAAATTGTTTTTGCGGGGGGCTGCTTTGGTCAGACACGAGCCCTGTCTGGTAAAGTTCAAAGAGTAAATGCTGGCTGGCAAGCCGCTAGCAGAAGGTGCATAACAGGAAGCCCTGTAACCACAAGTTGATAAAAGGCTAAATGTTCAAGTTTGCCTGGTAAGAGCCAGCAGACACAAGCACGGAAAGTCCCTTGGTGTACGCACACCTGCAAAAGATCAAATCCAAGTGCTCAAAAACTATCCCCCTAAGGCAAACAGGTCAGGACAGGAATGAACAATAAACAGGTGTGAAGAATTGGCAGGATAATTAAAGAATATTTATTGGGGCAAGACTGAGATTGGTTCTGCCCACCTGGGTAGGGGGAGAGCTAATACTTACAATAAAAGGGTAACATGAGTAAACCTCTGGGTTCACTCCTCAGGGTTAGGGAGGAGGGGAATGGGCAGTAAGGCTTGCAAGCTTGTAGCAACTCTGATTCAATAAACAGTGGTAACTTGACTGAAAAGTCCAGCATTTCTCTCAATTCGACCCCCAACAGTTTTGTTCTCTTTTGGAAAGAAGTTGTATGAGGTGCTCACATCACCTGAAGTGATGAAATACTTTCCAGTGCATTAGCAGTCAAGGAGGGTGTTAAACAGTATCTACAGTAGAACCTTATAGTTACGAACATCAGAGATACGTACTGACTGATCAGCCATACATCTCATTTTGAACCAGAAGTACAAAATCAGGCAGCAGCAGTGAATAAAAAAATACAGGAGACTACTGAGTTAAATGTAAATAATTAAAAGAATAAAGGGAAAGTTTAAAAAAAATGACAAGGTTAGGGAATAATGGAAAAGCTGGATTTATTTTTAAAGCCTAGAAATATAATTAATACTAACCAAAAAAGGGGTTAATGGAAAACCGGTCTTGCCAAATGAACCCCATTTCATCCTTTACTCTGAGTCCACATATGGTTGATCAAGGGAACCAAGGAAGATGCAATAGACTTTGATTTCTTGATGATATTTGTTTAGTATGGGAAAACATTCCGATAAAAATAAACACTAAACAATATCAATACAGCACACGTAAAATGGACTAAAAACTGGTTAACTGATAGATCTCAGAAAACAGTTGTCAATGGGCCATTGTCAGCTAAAGGAGATGTATCCACTGGGGTTCTATGTGGATCAGTTTTAGGCAAGATGCTATTCAATATTTTAATCAATGACCTGGGAGCAAAAAGATCACTGCAGATAAAATTTGGGATGACCCAAAGATCGGCAGAGTGGTAACAATGAGAACACCACTGCAGGCCTAATGATTGATCTGGAGTATTTGTTGAGCTGGGCCCATACATACACTGCATTGTGGAACGCAGGGACCCTGAAAAGAATTTTGGGGTCACTGTTGACATCATGAGCTCCCAGTGCTATGCTGTGGCAAAAAGGACTGATGAGATATTTGAATGCCTGATGAACTTGATTGCCTTCTCTGATGAGACAACTGGCTCCGTGGATATGGGGAAAGTGGTGGATGTGATATATCTTGACTTTAGCAAAGGTTTTTTATACATTCTCCCACGGTATTCTTGCCAACAAGTTAAAGAAGTATACACTGGTTGAATGGATAATAAGGTGGGTAGAAAGCTGGCTAGATCATCAATCTCAACGGGTAGTGATCATCGTCTTGATGTCTAACTGATAGCCGGTATCAAGCAGAGTGCCCAAATGGTTGTTCCTGTGCTGGTATCGTTCAACATCTTCATTAATGATCTCGATGATGGGATGAATTGCACCCTCAGTAAGTTCACGGATGACACTAAGCTAGGAGGAGAGGTAGATGCACTGGATGATTGGGATAGGGTCAAGAGTGATCTATTCAAATTGGAGGATTGGGGCAAAATGAAATCTGATGAGCTATAACAAGGATAACTGCAGAGTCCTGCACTTAGGACGGAAGAATCCCATGCACTGCTACAGGCTGGGGACCGACTGGATATGTGACCGCTCTGCAGAAAAGGACCTGGGGGTTACAGTGGATGAGAAGCTGGATATGAGTCAGCAGTGTGCCCTCGTTGCCAAGAAGGCTAACAGCATTTTGGACTGCATTAGTAGGAGCATTGCTAGCAGATTGAGGGAAGTGATTATTCCCCTCTATCTGGCCCTGGTGAGGCTACATCTGGAGCATTGCGTCCAGTTTTGAGCCCCCCAATAGAGGAAGTATTTGGACAAACTGGAGAAAGTCCAGCAGAGGGCAACAGAAATGACCGGGGGCTCGGGTACATAGAATCATAGGAGATTAGGGTTGGAAGAGACCTCAGGAGGTATCTAGTCCAACCCACTGCTCAAAGCAGGACCAACCCCAACTAAATCATCCCAGCCAGGGCTTTGTCAAGCAGGGCCTTAAAAACTCTAAGAATGGAGATTCCACCTTAAATTAGAAAAACTGATTTTCAGTTGCTTATACGTTTGCCTGACTTTAATGGTTTGGTCTAAAATTTGCCACACATATTCCAGATGAATAGTTTTTTGTTTTTGTGTTTTGTTTTTGTTTTGTGTTTCAGGCATAACAGTTCAGTTAGGATTCCTAGTACCTCCATGCTTTCCAGCAGGTAAAAGTCAGGTAACGCCCGCCCCCCCACCTCTCCACCTCCGTTAACAGCCAGAACTCTGAGATGCAAGAAGAGGAGGTGACAGTCTTTGTACATCTACTAACACCTTTAAACCTGAAGGATCCCCTGTGCTACTGAAATGCAGCCACCTTGGCACTGGAGGCCATCAGCTGGGTTGCACAGGGGTGAACAGAAAAGAATGACATTTTGTCCAGTGATACTGGAGCAAACTCAAACCTTCTGGCAAGGTCCCTGGGATGTTTAATGGCTGTGCAGAGCAGAAAAGACCACAGACTTACACTCTATCCGATGATGTCCGTGTTGCACAATGTTTGTTGAGCAGGTGAGCTTCTCCTCAAGAGATGTGTACCTACAAATTCTGAGATGGAAGTGTCTTTCCTGGGAATCCCTCTCAGGTAGCCATGTCCCACACCTCTGTCACCCAGCATCTGCAGCAGTATCCCACACTGTGAGTCAACACAGGTGTGTGCACCGTTCATAATATAGCTCTGTGTAATCCCACTGGGATTCGCTCAGCCTCTAGTGGATAAGCAAGCATCTGAGATAAGCTGGAGACCAGCCTGTCTGCATTTCTGCACTTTAGGAGTAAACATTTATTAAGGGACCTTCCCAAAGGGAGATGAGAACTCTTGGGCTCTCTCATCAATTGAGAGGAATTGGCTGCTCTGTGCATTTGTGTGTATTTAAAAATGATAGTTGAATATTAAGAAAACTAGGCATAATGCCTAGCTCTTTATAGGATCTGACACCCTGTAAATGCCCAGCATGGATTTGTAGATAGTAGACAGAGATATCTGGAGAAAGATCAGGGGAGACAGGAACTCTTTCTGCAGACACACAGGGCAATCATTACGGTATCAGAGATGAGTAATTCTCATCAGTAACTTTCACAGAGTGTGGCAGAGTCAGGCCCTGCACTCCCCACTTCCTGTGATTCACCATGTCTCTCAGCCAGCCAGGAAAACAGAGGTTTATTAGAAAACAGGAACACAGTCTAAAACAGAGCTTGTAGGTACAGAAAACAGGACCCCTCAGTCAGGTCCACCTTTGGGGGTGGGGAGCCCAGACCCAGGATCTGGGCCTCCCCCTGTCTCCCCAGCCAGCTCCAAACTGAAACTCCCCCCAGCCCCTCCTCTGGCCTTTATCTCTTTCCCAGGTCAGGAGGTCACCTGATCTCTTTGTTCTCTAACACCTTCAGTTGGCACCTTGAAGGAAAGAGGCTCAGGCCATCAGGAGACAGGGTATCGGCCACTCTCCGTGCAAATGGCATCACAGTGGCCCTCTAGGGCTCTGCAGCAATCACACCCCCTTATCCCACCACCTAGATACTTAAGAAGTGCATAAGGGAAACTGAGGCACCCACACAGTAGTCAGAGAAAAGATTAAGAACATTCCCACTTTGTCACCGTAATTATCATTATACTTTGCAGCACCATTCAGTGAAAGCTCTTTAAAACACCTGGCAAAGGCAAGTTGTTATGAACACATCCCCATTATGCAGATAGGTAAACTGAAGCAAATGGAAACATGACTTGGGCGAGGTCAGAGAGAAAATGACAGAGAGAACACAGGAGTCCTGCCACCCCTTCCATAACCACGGACTTTCGATCAGTAATTAACTGCAAGACAACAAAGAAATACACTCATGATCTACCAGGACCTGTTCATTGTGTGTGTGTGAGATGGAATTCCCTGGCCTGGAACCTGGAATTGGGGGACCGCTGCGCCCTCTGGTATACCAATCTGGGCCCCCTCTCACACCTGAGGCTGTGACAAGCTGTAAAACTGTGTAGGTCTTGCACTTACACAACCACAGACAGACAGGGACACACCTGCTGCAGTTACATGAATGCTTTATCCAGCCACTCACAAACCAACAACTCATGAGAGTCTGAAGCCAGTTTCCCCAAGCTCCCAGCTGAGAACACCAGAGCTGTACTGTCTTGCCCTGCTCAGAAGCCTGACTGGTGTAACTTTATTGTCCAGCCTCGTCTCCCTCAATGTGGAGAGGACAATGCACCAACCCCGGTTCCTGAGCATTTCTCTTGTGCATTTCAAACAACACACTGTTACAGGTAATAAATAAATAAATAAATAACGATGGAACGATGGATTTTAAGTGATTATAAATAATAGAGAACACATCAAAGTTGGCTTCCTAAGAAATATACAAAATTGCAATCTAAATTTGATACAGTAGACAGGATTTGAATCAAGGATTGCCTCACCCTGATGGTACAAACAGTCAAAAAATCTTTCATAAACAGACTAGAAATCCCTTCAGCCTGGGACACCAGCCCCAGTTCAGTCCTTTGTTCCAACGGTGTTTCCAGGTGTTGAGTTGTGGGGGAATGACACCAGGTGATGATGTCCATTTTCCCTGTTATAACTTCTGCCATGTGGAGGGAATTTTGACCAAAACAAAGCCCCCACACAGTTAGTGGATAAGGTCAGACACAAGAGGGAATCCAGATTCCCATGAGGTGGTCTCATTCCATTGCCTGCTTCAGTGAGTCATATCAGGAGCCATTACCCATATCCTGACTAGAACATTAACAGGAAAGTCCATCAGGTGGGGACAAGCTTCTTCAAATGTTTATTGTGTTTCTTAATGGGCCATTACCTTGAATGGTTCATCCACAATGTGCTGCCTATATTGGATGTAAAGTTCCTTGTGGGAATTACCAAAGGAGCAAACACATTTGAAATACAGAGCCAGAATAAATATACATAACTTCAGATATAACAATGGTACATGCATACAGATGGGATTATCATATTCAGCAAAGCATAACTTTTCCACTGACACATCACATGACAGATTTTGGACAAGATTTGTTGCAATGTATAACACAGGTGAATATGGGGGTGCCAGGGTGTTGCTTTGTGGCACAACATATCACAGCAATATATCTATAAAACGAGAGCTCTGTGAGATCTATTATTTGTATTTTTACATAAAACATAAATCCATGTCCTGAAAAAGACTGCATTCTGGTCTATACCACACACACACACACACACACACTCACACACACACACACACACATGCGCGCAAGCCAAAATATAAACAAATGGAAAATGTAAGTATGATTTAAATTCTACCCTTCACAGGTGCAATAAGAGACCTTTTAAAATGTCCCTCTCATATTCCTTCTTCAGCAAGTGGCACCTGAGCTTTCTTTTTGTCAGACCTTAGCTTCACAAACATTACTGGGTCAACAGACCTTTTGAAACAGAATCTTTGGAACCATTCTTCCCATCAGCCACCATCTCCATCTTCATGGCAAATCCCCAAAGAAGTTAGCATCCTTTCAAACCAAGCACTATCTGGATCAATCTCTGGGAAGGTGTTTAAGGGTCCAGTTATACATCCATGCAGTGATAACGGGCCACGTAGTGGCATTCTATGTAGTAGTCTTTCACTCTAGTAATGTGTCCTCAGAAAGAAAACTACCAAAATGGACACAGCGCTGATGGAGGCGGTTGCTGGGCTCAGCTTCGAATATCCTCCTGATCTTGTGCTGGTCCTTGATATGGAGCTGCTGCTGGAGAGAATGAACACTGAAAATATCAGTCTTGAGTTCCAAAGCCTTCCTCAGCCACCAGATTTTGCATCCATCCACTGGAGTTGGGGTACCCATTGTTCTATAGAGCTGCAGATTTGTAACAAGCCCACTGCCACAACATCCCCATAAAGGCTACGGAAGAGAACAGGGCAATAGCTACCGTTGTACGACCACACACATCTTTCAAACAGCCTCCAGTCCTGTCTACAAAGCTGCCACCTGATCAGCAATTCCTTCAAACAGGTTAATACTGAGCTGGTGGTAGTTTGCAGCTGCAGGCTGCTTGATGATAATGGCCAGGGACTTTGTTTAACCTAGATTAATAACCAGATTAATGTGCACTACTTTCTGTCCAGCCAGATCAGATCTCAGTTGCAGCAATTCCCAGTGCTACAACTGCAATTGCAACTGAATTCAGTGGCACAGCAATCTCTTGAGCATTGTTGAACCTCACCAGATTTCTTTTGCCCAGTCCTCCAATTTGTCTAGGACCCTATCCTATCCTCAGGACCCTATCCTTACAGTAGTATAGCAGGTGTGCCATCAATCAAATGTTGGCCCTGCCCCATGATACTTTAAGACCTGCTCACCTGTCACCAGAAGTCCCACCACTGGGAGTATTCCTTCTGGAGTCAAGATGGATATGTGACCAGAAGCAAGGGTAATCATGTGATCCCTTCTAGAACTCACACCACCCTCTACCAATCAGGATTTTGCCCTCCATAGGACCATCATGAGAGGAGATTTGACCAATTGGGGCATGTTCCAGAGTGGGGTGATCTGTCCAGAAGTGCGTTGTATGATCCCTCTTAGAACTCCTCCCACTGCCCTCTACCAATCAGGAGGGGTTTCAGCCACTGGGGACCACTCTCAGGAGGAGATTAGACCAATCGAGGGGGATGGGGATCAACCAGTCGGGAGGGGTTTTGGCCACAGATGAGCTTCCCAAGAGTGGGTTTGACCAAATGGGGTAGGTTCTGGGGCAGGATGAACCCCTCAGAACAGGGTTGTATAATCCTTCTAAGAACTCCTCCCACTGCCCTCTGCCAATCAGAGTGCAGCACCAACACCCTGTAAGTCCCAGTGCCAGGAAGAAGAGGCCATCTCTTACCAAGAACACGTGTTTTAGAAATCATGGAAACGCTGAGAGGAAACACGGATTCCTTCACCACCCACATAAGAACTTTGGACTTTGTTTTAGCTCTGAGGGCCTTCAACCATCCACAATGAAAGTTCTACATTAGTGACAGTTGCGAGGAGAAGGAGGGAGTGACCGAGGGGGCCCTTTGGTCCAGCTGTTGATGGATATGCCAGTATATGACCTTGAAACCCAGCCACTTGGATACACCACAATGAGGGTTAAGGCCTCTCGTTGTCCATCCCAATGGAAGAAGGCAAACATGACTCATTGAAGTACCTGGCAGACAAGGGGAACAGAAGAGACGTCACTCGGGTAAATGAATGATTTAGAAGTAACAGTCGAGGATGGGGTGTAATGGGGTTAGGTAATGATCCGAGGTTTCATAAATCTAAAAATGAGCAGTGGGGGGGCTTACTGTTGTTTCTTTTCTGTAAATCTCTCAACAGCTTGATGATGCCTTTCTAGAGGATACAGAGGCCCTGGAGAGCATTGCATCAAACAATGAAGATGAACCGGGCCCGCCTTGTTTTTGCTCAATGCCAATACAAATTGTTGAAGAGGACACCGAGGATGAAAGCTATGAGGAGTATAGGAGGAGGCTTGGCATGAAACTAACTGAGCCAGTGCCATGTCGTGAGTGTGAAAAAGTCACACGGACTATTGTGCATGTTGCTATTTATGCTGTCCTTAAACGCTGCCTTAGGGAAAAGCTTTTTGAAAATTGTGAGATGTGTACCATAGATGTGCCAGGCCAGTGGTCCCATGACTGTGTGACTTGGACTTCAATGGATATGAACTGCAAGCTCCGGGGCCTGTGTGCTGAACTGTGTTATTAAACACTGTTATTGCAATAGGTTATGTTATGCAATGTCTGTGCTTCACTCAAGAACATTTTGCGCAAGGGGTGACCTTGATAAATACTGTGCAAATCAATGGCGACCCTGACCACATTGTAAAGAAAATGACCACACCGGAAGATGCCTGCTTACAGCGTTATATTGACCATCTGATCTTCACTAAATGTTAGAGAACCCTGCTTAAGAAAAAGACTATTTGTAAGAAATCTAAAGGGATTAAGTCAGAGAATGGTGAGAGGACAAACATGATATAACTTGATAGCTGTAAATAAATAAAGGAATCTATTGAAAAGGGCTTTGTGACTATCTCTGATTCTGTTAGAAGTTTTCTGTGGCCCACAAGTGAGCTAAAAGTTTTCATGGAGCATCTTGGTTTGCTTTCAAGCAGCCGTATGTCTATTAAATAAAACAAAAGGAGTTTGTGAGAACCTAGCTTTTGTGTCTTTGTGTAAAAGCGACCCATTTACAGCAAAAAGCTTAAATGTATGTTGTAGAATCTTGTGGGGGGGAAAAACCCTAAAAATGTGTTTACAATTAAAAAAAACGAACAGGGATGTTTCAGACGTGTTTGAGAACAATAGAGCTGACTCACCCTGTTGAACTGAATGGTTTTATCCACATCCCCACTGAATAGCAAGAGGGGCTGTGATTACCCACCCTTGTTGCCATCAGGGATAATCGTATTAGTGACCAGTAATTAAATTTGATGGGTGTTACACCCACAGTAATGCCGGTGGGTGAGGATGGTGAGCTCTGACTAAAATGAAATGAAATCAGGACCACCCGGAGGGTGGGGGCGGGCAAGTGGGGCAATTTTCCCCAGGCCCCGGGCCCCACAGAGGCCCCCACAAGAATATATTATTCTATAATATTGCAACTTTTTTTTATGGAAGAGGCCCCCAAAATTGCTTTGCCCCAGGCCCCCTGAATCCTCTGGGCGGCCCTGGACCTCACTACCCTGGAGTATCTTTGGGATTTGGTCAGAACCCTCTAGGGTGTCCAGGAGCCACATCCGAGTCCCCTCAGCCACGCTTGTGCCTTTGTCCTGCCCTGCTTCTTCTGACTCGTCCAGTCTCTGTTTTTAAAGGGCTGGACCAACACCTCTTCGCTCTGTTCCCCCTTCTGGGGAGGTTCCATTCCTTCCATGCCCACCCCTCTGTAGAGAAGCTGGATAAACCTGTTTTTATCTAGAATGCAGTTACTCCTTTCTTCTGTCCGGGCGAGATCTCATTAGGGGCTGATAGTCTGTAGTGACCAACCTATTTATAGACAGATAGCTCTGCCCCAGCCTCCTACTTCTGAGCGCAAGGCACATGAGCGAAGAGTACAGGAAAAGTACAAAAACGTAAGGATAGAGACTGTTTATATAATTAAATGTCAGTTAATAGGTGTACCATATGGTCAGAAAGGTTAATGCAACTTGCAGGCTAATTGACCTAAATGCAACCTTTAAAGACATATTACAGAAGTATATAAATGTTAATTAGGGATATTCCTTATAAATAGCTAACATAGCTGTGGTAAATGGACTAGACCTTTGAATTGCAGACCTCTATTGTTAGAGACTTAGAGGTATTACTAACTGCATGTGTTTACTTATATCTTGTTAGATGTTAACCATGTAAACAAATTTCAGAGTGGCAGCCATGTTAGTCTGTATCAGCAAAAAGAACGAGGAGAACTTGTGGCACCTTAGAGACTAACAAATTTATTTGGGCACAAGCTTTCATGGGCTAGAACCCACTTCATCAGATGCATGGAGTGGAAAATACAGTAGCAGGTGTATATACAGAGTACATGAAAACATGGGAGTTGCTTTACCAAGTGTGTGTGTGGGGGGTCAGTCTAATGAGACAATTCAATTAACAGTAGAATACCAAGGGAGGAAAAATCACCTTTGTGGTGGTGATGAGTGTGGCCCATTTCAGACAGTTGACAAGAAGGTGTGAGTAGCACAAGGGGCAAATTAGTGTGGGGAAATTAGGTTTTGTAATGACCCATCCACTCCAAGTCTTTATTCAGGCCTAATTTGATGGTGTCCAATTTGCAAATTAATTCCAGTTCTGCAGTTTCACACTGGAGTTTGTTTTTGACGTTTTTTTGTTGAAGAATTGCCACTTGTAAGTCTGTTATTGAGTGACCAGAGAGGCTGATGCTACTGTATTTTCCACTCTGTACATCTGATGAACTGGATTTTAGCCCACAAATGCTTATTCCCAAATAAATTTGTTAGTCTCTAAGGTGCCACAACAACTCCTCATTGTTTTTATGTAAACAAATGGTTCCTGTCTGTTGCTATATCTGTTGATTCAAAGATCAAAAGGGAGTATTAATATTTAAATGAAACTTGGGTATAAGAATTTCATTGTCTTGACTTCTTTTTGAACTTCGTAGTATACTGCCTATGAAACATTTAATGGATAATTACCTTATGCTGATTAATGGAAACTGTTACAGGTAATTCTACTTCAAAGCAATTATTCTTCACTATCATAGCCTGCCAGTGGTCTATAAAAAAATGCTTGGGCCTGATCCTATCATCTCAAATGTACTTAAGTTTCATCAGGGGAAGCTTGACCCCGCTAACACAGGTCTCCACTTCCATTCTGGATGACCCTGATATTGTATTTTGGACTGCAAGCTATGGGCTAATTCTGAAAGAACTCTTTGCAATGATAAATCTCATAATCGCTGCCATGAAACTGACTTAAGAATGCTATTCATATCTGTATGTATAATGATCTTCTAACTGTCAATAAAGATTAGCTGCAAGCATGTAGTTGTATTTGGTAAGATCTGAAATATTTATTCACCTGGAAGGTAATGTGTGCGAGTCTTTGCAACTGGTAGAACTTGTTATATGATGAACAAGATTGTAAGTAATCCTCATCATACTTTACTTGGCTGTCTGAGAGGAAGCCCAAGACTGGGTTACTTTAAGGGATCTGGCAGTGTCTTAGGGAGGTGTTAGGTCATTAACCAGGCCTGCCTCCTACCCGCAGGCAGGCTCTTGTCATGCTGCAGCAGCTCCTTTCCAAGGCCTGGAGCAGAGGGAGCCCAGATGGTGTGGGTGGGAGGTGGAGATTGTGTTGTGATGTGCCCAGGAGTGAAGCCTGGATGCTGTTGGAAATGCTGTGCCCCCTAACTATTCAGCTGGATTGGCTTCTCCTCCTAGGGTGACCAGATGTCCCAATTTTATAGGGACAGTCCCGATTTTGGGGTCTTTGTCTTATATAGGCTCCTATTACCCCCCAACCCCCATCCCGATTTTTCACATTGTCTGGTCACTCTATCTCCCCCGGCTCTGCTGGTGACACACAGCCAGCCCCTCCCAGCCCTGTTACCACCCAACACAACAGCAGGTGGAGCCACACACCCAACGGAGTTACCCGAGTGCTTTCCTCAGCTACTCATGCACCAAGAATCGAGGCCCCAACCAATTTCCCAGCTCCACGGCCTTTCAACCCTACAGGAGGATAAACTCAGAATTATACCGTCTTTCCCTGCACAGGGATAGGGAAGGATGCAAACTCATTAAACAATCTGCTCCACCCTCTATGGGGGAAGATATGAACCAGCCTTTGCTAACAGAGCTAGGATGCCCAAACACTTCACTCAAAACCACGCTGGTTAAGATAACACATAAAACAGGGTTATTAACAATGGTAGGATGGATTTTAAGAGATTATAAGTGATAAGAAACAGATCAGTTACCTAGGAAATCAAACAAGTCACAATCTAAGACTAGTGTAACCTAAATAGGATTTGAATCAGTAACATCTCACACTCTGACTGATGATACAAGCAGGCGTACAGATTTTTGAGGCACAGGCTGCATCTGCTTTGCAGCTTGGATTTCCCTCCCCCATTCCAAGTCCTTTGTCTTCCAGAGGTTCTTACAGGTATTGAGTTGTGGAGGAGAGAAGACAAGAGATGGTTTCACTCTGCACCTTGTATAGTCTTTTTCCTGCTTGCTGGAAAGTTTATGCATGTGATGTGAGGGGTCCACCCACCACTGGCCAAACACTGTCCATTGTCTCCATGCTCTTTATACAGAGTCCCTTATACAGAGTTAGTGGATTCGTCCCTGGAGGGGTGTTGACAACAGCAGTTAACACTGTCTGGCTATTCTACTCTTGTACCTGAAAGGTTGGTTGTGGGTGTTCCCAGCCTCACACAATATTTTAGTAACTTACATATAGAAAGATTCCATAACTTCACATACAATGAAAGCACATACAACCCAATGAGGTATTCATACTTAGGAGATCAAGACTTTGAGCATGATACTTCACAAGACATACTTTGTACAAAACCTACCATAATTACATCACCATGGTAAATGACAGATGCTTTGAGGTGCAGAGATGATCTGATGAGTGACAAGGGAAGGGGAGGAGAGTAGCAAGTGACGGGGTGGGGACTGGAGCGGAAGAGGCAGAGCTGGGGAGGGGCCTTGGAGAAAGAGGTGGGGAAGGGTGGTGAGGCTCCAGGCATCCAGTTACCAGTAATTAGAAAAGTGGTCAGTTGTATATAGATGGAGTCCCCAGTTTGTCACGCGGACAGAATAGGGTAAGGTCAGGAAAGGATTTAATCTCTCTTTGATTGTCCAGCAACAAGTGATTCAGGGAAGAGGGTCCAGCACCATTTCACCAACCAGCTCTGCACGGAGTTTGGTGTGAGAGCCAGAGCACAAGGAGAAAATTTAGGTCTCTTTATGAGAAAAGAGCTGGAGCAGCCTGTTCCGGATCTGTTTGGTCCTCACCCCGTAGATGATGGGGTTCAGCGTGGGTGGCACCAGGAGATACACATTGGCAGTGAGAACATGGAAATTCAGGGCCACATTCTGGACAAACCGGTACATGAGGGAGGAGAAGAGACCAGGGATGTAAAAGGCTGAGATGGCACAGAGGTGTGAGACACATGTTCCAAAAGTCTTCAGCCGGGCATCCTTTGTGGGGAGCCTGAAGATGGCCCTGAGGATCTGTGTATATGACACTGTGATAAAAAACACATCAAGAGCAAGCACACAGAATACCACAAAGAGGCCATAGTAATTACTGATGTGGGTGTCGGCGCAGGCCAGCTTCACCACAGCCATGTGCTCACAGTGCGTATGGGAGATGATGTTGGTCCTGCAATACGGCCAACGCCTTGCCAGGAGAATATAGGGCAATATGAGCATCCCACCACGCAGTACCACGGTCAGGCCAATCTTGGCCACCACAGGGTTTGTCAGGATGCTGGAATGTCTCAGGGGGTTGCAAATGGCCACATAGCGATCAAAAGCCATGGCCACGAAGATCCCAGACTCCATCATGAAGAAGCAGTGAATGAAGTACATCTGGGTGAGGCAGGCACTGAAATTGATCTCCCTGGAATTGAACCAGAAGATGCTCAGTGTTTTGGGCAGGATGGATGTAGGCAGGACCAGGTCGGTGACAGCCAGCATGCAGAGGAAATAGTACATGGGCCCATGGAGGCTCAGCTCCCTCTTCACTATGATCAGGATGGTGAAGTTCCCCAAGATGGCTATGATGTACATGGTGCAGAAGGGGATGGAGATCCAGATGTGGGAAGCCTCCAGGCCAGGAGTGCCCAGCAGGATGAAGGTGGAGGGGTTGGTGAAGTCAGTTTTGTTGGAATCTGACATGGAGTAGGGGAGAAGGTGTCCAACTTGAAGACTGAACAGTGTCTCCTGCATATACCCGTATGTTCCTCTGACTTCTTATACGTTCCCAGTGTCTAGGATGATGGCCACAGTTCAAATGCCTGGATGGAGAGACAATGTCAATGTGACACATGACATGCACTACTGGAAGATGTTATCTTGGGTGACACAAATTGGTTGCTCTTCACACACTCAAAAATGACATTTTTATTATTCAGAGAAATGAATAATGAACTACTGATCCTAAAAATTCCAATTACATATTTGTGCTTCAAATATTCCTACACATTGTCATGTGGGAAACCTTAATAGGCATCAGCAGAAAACACCAGTGTTGATACTGGTTATCCAGAACTGTTTCTTAATGCAATGAACATCAACCTAGAGTGTCCATGCTATAGGGAGCTTCCCATTCACCTAGTTGCTCAAAATCTGACAGTGGGAAAAAACCTCTGCCAAGCTTTGCCAAGACATGTGCCAGGGGACACATCCCAACTAGAATATACCTGAGGGAAAAGACCTGGGTGCCATTGATAGATGCTCCATGGAAACACCTAATGATTGTCAGCAGTGGCCAGAACAAAGACAGTATTCATATGCCTCAGAAATGGGATGGAGAATAACCTGCTCTGGATATGCACTCAGGTTTGCTCACTCAGTCTCTATAAAGGAAATAGCTGACGTAAAGGAGAATTCTGAGGCTATGAGAATGGATAAACCGGGAATAGTTTCCAACCAGTAATATGTAAAAACACTTAGTGTTTCAAAACATTGAATTCCCCAAAACTAGGATAAGTATCACCAAAATTGATTGGGAGGTAATCCAAGGTACAAGGTACAAGGAAGGATTTGGGCCTTGGGCCTTGGGGATTTTTTAACTTAAGCTGGTAGAATTAAGTTTAGGGGGTCTTTCATATGGGTCCCTGCATCTCTACCCTAGAGTTCAGAGTGGGGAGGGAACCCTGCCAGAGTCCACATCAATAATCAGGTAAATACAATAGCTGGACAGCGTGACATAGCAGTTGTAACCAAAAGTAAAAGAAGAAATGTCTGTGCTGACACATCTGAGCCAACAGATGGCACTACAGACTGCCCTAACCAAGTTCCAAAATAAAAAACAAAAAAAACCCAGAAGTTACTTAATGTAGCCCATCAGTTTATGCATAAAAAAGTAAAAGAGACTTTAAGAAGGCGAAAGCAAGTAGTAGAATGAGAGTGTATGAAAAATGATGTTAAAACGTGGGTGCGAAATTGTGTGCGGTGTGCTCAGGACAAGGCTCATCCTCTGCACTGGCAACCCATGATGCACCGATGAAGGCTTGGGCCGTGGCACAGGGTTCAAATTAATTTTATTGATAAATTGCCAAGGAGTAAGGAAGGATTCCAGTATTGACTGGTAACAACTAATTCATTTTCAGGATGGGTGGAGGAATTTCCTACTAAAGATAATAGCATCAGGGTAGTGGCCAAAAAAGTTTTTTAATAATATACAATACCAGCCTCAATCCTCAGGCCAAGTAGAGCCCATGAATTGCACTATTAAGGAAGTGCTCCAGAAGGTAGTAAATCCCACAGGAAAAGACTGGCCAGATAAACTGCCTCTAATTTTGGCTGCCATTCCCAACAGTAATAAACTAAGGACAAAAATTCAACCCTTCCAAATCCTGTATGGCCTTCCAACGTGCCTAATAATTAATCCTAGTTACCTAGTACAGGGTCAAGAAGAGAGCTCTAATATAACCTGACATGATTATTTTCAATGGCTTAAACAGTTACAAAAAAATAACCACCCTCCAGTATAGGGTTAATCAGACCATCAAACACATGAATAACCAAATTAAAAAATAAAAGCCCACAAAGGCAGCCCTGTGGAAAACAGGGAACCAAATCATGTACCTTAAAATGGGGAAAAGGGGTCACTCATTGAATTCAAAATAAATAGGCCCTTACTCCATACTGAACCACCTTGGCCCATTCATATTAAAAAAAGATGAAAAGCTAAAATGGATCCATAGTTCACAAATTAAACTGTTTACATAAATAATGATGTTTAAATTCTTTGCAGAAAAGGACATCCTGGAACCTGAGCACAAGGTGCTCTTAACCACCACAATTTTAATCCACAGAAGATGAGACTCCAGTGTAAGGTCTGGTTTTACCTGCTTCTGGGAACTTTTAGTGCTCAGATAATTAGAGTAATCATCAAAAAAATGCAGCCCTCCTTATAAGCCAATATTTAAAAAATAATTCACTCTCCACCAACCAATCATGGATTCCTACCCATAATCCAGTAATCCTCAAGGAATGGTATTAGAAAAACACTAGCCAACTCTTCAAACCCGTAGGAAATACCAATATGTATGCCTGAAAAGGGAAAGTGGGACTAAGGTACACCACAGGAATACCAAAACCCTAAAAAATAGGTGTTCAAAGAGAGGGTCCCTATGGGGATACCCCCTGCAGTTCCAGCTACCCACAATTACCATATCAGTGAAATAATCCTGTTAAGACAGGAACAATACGAACAGTTATTGTGGAATACTGTCCAATACCTAGTAGTGAATTGAACATATGGTTCCCGGACACATGTACCAAAACTTGGACCAAAAGCTATGCATTTGAAAGAGGTATCCCAATTAAAATAAAGAAACCAAAATTATTTGTAACTCAAAGTGATCCAATAAAAGTCTTGTTAAACCCACTATTAGTAAAAATAAAAATTTGTATGGATTGAACTCAGTTCAACGTGTCTAAATTGGAACCCAAATGTTCACCCTACTTGCTTCCTATTATAATAGCCTGGATAAAAACACATCAACCCCCCAATGGATGAGCAAAACAAGATGTAGTAGACAACATATTAGAAAAAGTTAAATTTGAAGCAGAAATTATAAACACTATAAACCCGAAGGAAATTAAAAATAACTTAAGTTTCTTGTCGCAACTGCATGATAGCCTCATTCACAAGCACACCGATAATACTGTGAATTTGATATAGATAGGTTTGGAAAACCTAAAAGCAACACAAAATACGTGGTGGTGGCTAAACACCACCTCTGTGCTGCTGTATAAACAACAAATAAAATTAGGAAATAAAATTGCCTTGGCTATGGGATGCACTGAGATGCAAATTTAGCAACACTGAAACACAAAATATCTTGGGTAATATCTGGAAATTTTCACATATTAACGTATCTTTTAAAACAACAGAAGAGGTCCGTGTTTGACACCTACAAATATAAGTGAATGCAATATGTTTCCAGCATGGTTAAACCCGATTTGTTATCAGGTGAAATTATTGTTAAAATTGCTCACCAACAGTCTGTGGAGACAAACATATGAAAAGTGAGCCCTCTCCCCAAAATGACCATGGGATCCTTTTGGCTACCCTGGGTTATGACTCAGTGGGCTTGAAAAGAGGAAAAAATATTGGACACCTAAGGGTGTACAGAGTGGAGCCCTCAGAAATAGGTGTGCTGTCACCACAAAACAATGCAGCAAGTGCACATCACTAAAAACATGTGTATGGAACAAACTAGAAATTGTGACATGTTTTGTACAAAGGACAATGTGTATGTGTTACAGCCTGGAAAACAGTATTATGGGAGGATACAAGTATTAGCCAACCCCCAGTGACTAGCAATCACACATACTATTTACCTAAAATAAAAGAAGCACAGAGCACTATAACCGCTACTCCGGTTAATTTCTCTGTTACTCTTGGCCTGGATGGGTGCAATCTAACTGATCACTTGTTGTAAAAAAAACAAAGCTAACTCAGTTTTTACACAGACAAAGAAATATAGAAAAGTGTGTCATTCAAATAATACATGCAAATGGAGACATGCTAAATATTGCTAAGTCTAAAAAAGAACTAAAAGCCTATCATTGGTACGATGTTTTCACAGGCTGGTCCCCGACCTATAATGGCATATTGTCTATTATGATTCACCCATTAAAAGTTGTGTAAGTATTGTCCTGTGATTGCTTGCTAGGAATGTGCTGAATGTGCTGGTGGACAAAAAAAAAGTTTGTTAAATTACAACCACAAGCTCAAATTGTCCCTCAGTATATTGCTATGAAACCATTGTATAAAATATGACCCGCTCAAGAATTGTTATTGAGAGGTCAAAAGGCGGACATGTGGTAGTAGGATTTTATGTTTGTATTTAAAATAAAGGATACAAAATAACAGTGTAGCATATATTAAATGTCTTGGTGTATAATTTAATTATATCCTGCCAGCCACCCTTTTTGAATAGCAGAAAGGAATAGCCTCTGGGCCATTGGTAAAAATACATCAGCCAGAATCTGTATCTGGACTGATTTCAAGGCAGTAACAGACCTTTGAGGCTCACCAATTTCTTGTAGGGTTTAGAATTTTAAAATAAGTAAAAGAATGCCATGATTGTTTTCCTTTTGCACTGCAACGTAATGTTCCTTTTCAAAACTAATTTTGTTTT
This sequence comes from Mauremys mutica, assembly GCF_020497125.1. NCBI lineage: Eukaryota > Metazoa > Chordata > Testudines > Geoemydidae > Mauremys > Mauremys mutica. Next base: position 367,566,585 of record NC_059072.1, on the reverse strand, counting down.
GTGTATAAATAAGAAATGTCTATGTTAAAAGATAAGTGTAAAGGCCATCGCTGAACCAGATGTTCTAGGGAGGAACCAGAAACAGACGCAAGGGCGCCAGAAGGCTGCAACACATCCCAATTAAAATGTCAAAAAAGGGCAAATTAACAATTCTAAAAATAAGACAGGCACCTGTCAATGAAAACAAGTTAGCGGTGATCAAAACCAGCATGAAATATGAGATGAACAATTAAAAAAAACAAGCGCTCATCAAACAACAATTAATTACAGCATGACGGTTCAAAACTCATTGGTACCAATGAACAAAACTCACTATATAGACAGGGTGCCTTGCCATAAAACTTTGGGTTGGTCCTGCCAAGACTTCCCCGGAGCATGATGCTACAACCGACGGAACTCGGCTCCTCCCTACCAGTGATCAAACTAACTAGCTGGCCACTAGATTGAGCTGGACTCTGGAGTGGTAACTATAACATCAACTGGCGGAACAGTGTATGTGTGTGGTGTAATTAAATGCATATGCTAATTGCTGTATCTTCAATAAATGTGGCTTATTGCATTTCCTCCTAAAAAGGATCAGGTGTGATTCTTATAAGCATAAAACTCATACCTTGTGGCATGATCCCTGGAATGTTTCATGGTTGTGCAGAGCAGAAAGGAACTGTCCTCTATCTCATCATGCACATATTGCAATGGGATTGCGGAGCAGGTGAGCTCCTCAGCAAGAGATGGGTACCTGAGATTTCTGAGATTGCAGTGTATCCCCCTCAGGTAGCCGTGTTCCACACCTCTCTCACCCCAGCATCTGCAGCAGGATCCCACGCTGAGAGCTGACACAGGGATGTGCACTGTTTATAATATAGCTCTGTGCAATCCCAGGGGGGTTCGTTCAGCCTCTAGGGGCATCTGAATGTAAACAGGCTGGAGACAAGTGTGTCTGCACTTCTGTGCTATTTATCCACATTCAAGCTCAAACAGCAATTAAGGGACTTTCCCTAAGGAAAATGAGAACTCGGGCTCTGTGCTGAGTCAGAGAGGAATTGGAATTGTTCTGTGCATTTGTGTATATTTAAAAATTATAGTTGATTAGGAAGAAAACTTGGGATAATGCCTAAATCTCTGTAGGGTTTGACACCCTGTAAATGCCCAGACATTTCTGGAGACAGATGATTGAGGGGAGACACGAGCACTCTCTTTAGGTATACAGGGCTGTCACTAAGGAATCAGAGATCAATAATTGTGAACGCCCCACACCTGGGAAGTGTGAACTTCAGGACTCCATTTCCACTTCCACTCAGAAACTAGCCAATGCACCACAGTCACCGGGGTCTCTTTATTGGAACAGAGTGAGTAAAAGCGACACCAACAGAATGTTCCTGTGCATGCAGTGCAGCCCGGGGTCTGTCCTGGGGACAGAGACCTCCCCCTACCCCAAAGCTGCTGTGCTACAGGCGGGATGGAGTCTGGATTAGTGTTTGCATTGGATTTGCTCTCTATATATTGGTTCATTTTCTCCCAGTGTCTCCAATTTGGAACTGAAAACTAATGTTCCAGGCTGAGTCAGACTTGCCAGGATGGTCCCATCACTGAACTCTTGGCCTGCTCCTCTGGCTAACTGGGGGTATTTCTCCCGTGAGGAGCACTTGGGTTTTTAAGCACTGGAAGGAAATGGAGAGATTTCTCCTGTCTGATCTCAACAGGAGTGCGGTGTCCACCTGTATGCAAGTTACTAACGCTCTGTAGCTGGCCGGCATGGTTTGACCTTTGTCTCTAGATAAAGGTAAAGGGGAGGATGGGGGTACTAGGCCTTGATTTGCCTGGATTATTGTGCTCATTATTTATTAGCATTTTTTGTGTTGTGGAAGCCCCCAGAGGCCCCGCTCCAATTCGGGGGCCCTTTTTCTAGGCCGTTCACAAACCCAGAAGGAGAAACAGCCCCTGCCCCTCGTATAAATCAAATCAAGACAAGACCCAGCTACTGTGTGTAACAAACCAGAGACAGGGCAGGCGGGAGATGGGGGAGTAACAACACTACAAATGGGTCGTTTCATAGGCTGCTGGGTGGGTGTGAGACAGCGGAAATGCACAGCCCGGCCCTGTCCTGGGCTTTTAAAAACAGAGCTCATCTTCAGAGGATCGAGTCTGGGGCTGGTGTGAACAAGATGGAATTCCTGGAGATGGAATACTGTGGGAGACCCAATAAAAATTAAAGTCCCATGATGCACACGGAAGTTACCCTGCAAAAGCAGCAATAACTGAATGCTCTGTAGCCCTTTAAGGCAGCAGTGCACATAGACAGCGATAAACAACAAAAAAGTGTGGAACTTCCCCAGAAGAAGGATCAGAGAGGGGAGCTGACACAGAGACTGGATGAGTCAGGAGAAGCTGGGGCAGGAGAGAGGCACAAGGGCGGCAGAGGAGACTCGTGGGTTGTGGATCTATGGCTGAAACAGAGAGACAGACTCCAGATGCAGGAGAAGCCATGAGTTGCAGGAGGGACAAAGTTTGCCCCAGGGAGGGTGGACAAAATAATGGCTATTGGAAAACACAATCCAAACTGTACATATCAAATTATGAGGTCTAAATTAACTGATACCAGTCAAAAAAAAGGTTGGTGTCATTGTGGATAGTTTCTGAAAACATCCACTCAGTGTGCAGCAGGGAATCAAGTAGAAAGGGAGAGAGAATAAGAATGAAAATATCATGTTGCCTCTATATAAATCTATGGTACGCCCACACCTAAAATACTGCCTGCAGATCTGATCACCCCATCTCAAAAAGATACACTGGAAATGAAAAAGTTATGGAAAAGGAGAACCAGAACAATTAGGGGTATGGAACAGCTTCCATATGAGGACAGATTAATAAAACTGGGTTTTTTCAACTTGGGAAAGAGATAACTAAGGAGAGGGGTATATGATAGAGGTCTATAAAATCATGACTGGTGTGGAGAACATAAATAAGGAAGTGTTATTTACTCCTTCTCATAACACAAAAACTAGGGGGTCACCCAATGGAATTAGTTGGCAGTGGTTTAAAACAAACAAAATGAAGTATTTCTTTACACAACACACAGTCAATCTATGGTACTCTTTGCCAGAGGATGTTGTGCAGGCCAATACTATTATGGCTTTAAAAAAGAACTATATAAATTCATGGGACATACATCCATCGATGACTATTAGCCAGGATGGGTTGGGATGGTGTCTTTAGCCTCAGTTTGCTGGAAGTTGGGAAAGGGTTATGTGGAATGGATCACTTGCTGATTACCTGTTCTGTTCATTCCCTCTGAAGCATCTGACATTGGCCACTGTTGGAAGACAGGATACTGGGTTAGATGGACCTTTGGAATGTCCCAGCATGGCCATTCTTATGTCCACTGAGGCAGGAAATGGTGTGCAGATGTTGTGTTGTGTTTACGTGGATCTAGGTATCTCTTGTGAAAGCTGTTTTGTTGCTGCCTTGGCAAATCCAGGTACCGTATTAGAATAACAGCCCATTTTGTGGATGGTAAGCCCCATTCTTTGCAGTTTGACCTATTTTAGCAACCTATGAATGGAGTTCCAGAGGGGCCCACTCTGAGATTGCTCAATTAGGGCAAACTGCAAAGAATGGGGCTTACCATCCACAAAACGGGCTGTTATTCTAATACGGTACCTTGATTTGCCAAGGCAGCAACAAAACAGCTTTCACAATGTTTTACTGCTTACACAGCAGCCAAAACACAGTTCACATACACCAACTTGGCCTTCCGTTTCCACCCAGACAGCCAAGTCAGGTATGATGATGATCATTGAAAATCTTGTTCATCATATAAAATGGTTCTAACAATGCCAAAGTATTGGACAAATCACCTCCCAGGTGAACGAATATTTCAGATTATACCCAGAGACATGATTAGAGTTTTTAAGTCATTTTCATAGTAGAGATGGCTGGCTTCAGAATTGGATAGAGTTCTTTCAGAATTAGTCATGAGATTATAGTCCAATATTGAAACATTCATTATCAGGGAATTCCAGGGTGTAACTGGTGACCAGAGATCTGTGTCTCAAGCTTCCTCCGATGAAGCTTAAGCAGATCTGAGATAAAAAGGATCAGGTTCCAAGATCCCTTTATACAGTTTCTGGGCCACAGAGTCCTTGTATGAATAATAGGCTTGTGAAGCAATCTTCTCTGATGTTATTGACATGAATTGTGACTGTATAGATATGCTGTTGGTATGCATGTATCATTTTTATATCTGAATTTATGAGCATTGGCTCTGCTTGTATTTGAAGTGTTTGCTGTGGGAAACACATAATGGAGGCTTGGCCAACATATTGTTGTGACGGGTTGGGTAACAGCAAATCCCTCAAGACTGCCACTAGATGTGCTGGAATACCATTGAGAACAACCCCCCTGCTAGAAAAGGCTTCCCTCCACTCCAATCTTGCTGAGCTAGACACTCCAGTCGGCTCCAGCACAGACCAAGAGGTTGGGCCATGCCGCCCCTACATTTCACAAAAACTAAGATTTGCTTAGCCCAGGTGCTTCTCAGTTAACAAGGACTTTCCCAGCACCCAGTAGTCAGTCTTTGTGGGAGCCTAACCCCCAAATAAATTGGTTTTACTCTGTATAAAACTTATACAGAGAAAACGCATAAATTGTCTGCCCTCTCTAACACTGATATATATATATAAAACTGTTTGCTCCTCCAGGTGTAAATCACTTGTTCTGTGTTAATTAATAAACAAAAGTGATTTTATTAAGTATAAAGAGTATGATTTAAATGGTTTCAAGTAATAACAGACTGAACAAAGAACGTCACCAAGTAAAATAAAGCAAAAACACACAAGTCTAAGCCCAATACATGAAGAAACTGAATACAGGTAAATCTCACGCTCAGAGATGTTCCAATAAGCTTCTTTCACAGATTAGACTCTGTAGCCTGATTTGGGGAGGGTTAGTAGGGACAGTGGAATTTATCCACTTAATTTAGTTTTATTTAATAATTAATTTTCTAATTAATTAGTAATATTAATAATAATTAATAGATATTAATAATATGGGTATGGCTCGCCAATATGTGTGATCAGAAGATAAAGTTCGTCTTGAATCAGGCTTCACAGAATTTATACAAGGAGATTGGGGTATATAGCAGGAAATTACACTGAGACAGAACTAGTCATAAAGACCTTTTATTTAAAATCAATGAAACAATAAGTAAATATAAAATGTTAAAAGCAGTTTGAGATTACAAAGTTACAAAATATCACAGTTCTTTAAGAGATATGAATCTATGATAATACACAGTTCTAAATGCACTCTGTAGCAAATAGGGTGTTGTTCACACCTTTGATAGAGGAAGTTATAAAGAAACTGGTTATGAGTTAAACCCTTCTTAGTATAGATGCTTTAGCAGAAATAAGAATTTGTTCATACTTACAACTTTGAAAAGAATTAGTACTACGACTTAGTATTGACAGCTTTCGTAGGAGAGAGAGAGAGGCCTCACTGTAGGTTGAGACGATAAGGAAATAGATAGGTGTATCGCCTGTCTAATGGAGGATTGTCACCCTTTTTATAGGGAGAAATCCTTCCTCCTATGCCCAAATTTGTCTTTCCCCCATGGAAATGTGAGGGTACCTGTTCCCATAGGCTGACCTTTTGTGTGAGTATTAATGACAGCTATGTACGCATCTGCGGGTGTATGTGTGAAATTTGTGGGCAGAAAAACCCCACTTTTCACCCTATCTAGGTGAAAGGTTAGCAGACATTCAAAAGGTCCCTAGACATTTTGCGTAGGTTTATATCCTATTATTACTTTTCTGAGTAAGGGTCTTAAAGGTTGCTGTCAGCATCACAGAGGAAATAGGCCAGGATGTCTGGCCTAGAAGTTTCTAGGTATCTTGCATTACAGCTTATTGTAAATAATTCTATTAATCTATGCAGCCTACACACTTTTATCAAAAAGACATTTTATACAGACCAACAGATTAATCCTCAGGGCTACAACTCCTTCTTAGTCTTGACCCAATCCTTTCCCATGGTACAGTTCTTGTTAGCTCCAGCAGGGCTGCCCAGAGGATTCAGGGGGCCTGAGGCAAAGCAATTTCGGGGGCCCTTTCCATAAAAAAATTGCAATACTATATTCTTGTGGGGGCTCCTGTGAGGCCCACGGCAAATTGCCCCACTTGCTCCCCCCCCCCCACGGGCAGCCCTGAGAAAAATAAACCTTCCGCATTTTGGCACAAACCCAGTTTTGAGAAAACTTCTTTACAAGGTGTCACTGGTTCTCAGCATCAGCTAGTGCTAAAAGGCACTAAAGCTCATTAAAAGGGTTGGACAAATATTTTCCATCAAAACTTTTTTTGGATCGAAAACTAGCGGTTTTTAAAAAGCAGAAAAAAATCACGGACAATATCTGCTTTCCATCAAAATTTGTTGTTTTTTTTTAATTGAAAAGCTGAAATTAGTCTGCCAAAACCTGAACATGGTTTGGGGTTTCAGAAGTGTGTGGCCAAATATTTGCTGCTTGCTGTGTTTGATTGTTTAAAGAGACAATAAAAAAATTCTGCTTAAAAAAAATCCAAAACTTTTGAACCACCTCCGCTTGTGACCAAACACCTGAGCCCATCCAGTCAGAGATTTTTCCAGGTTTCTGATACTCTGCTGGCTTCCTTGACTCACATCTGTCTCCATAACTTTGGGTTCACTTAGGTTAGAACATAAGAACAGCTATACTGGGTCAAACCAAAGGTCCATCCAGCCCAGTATCTGTCTACCGAGAATGGCCAATGCCAAGTGTCCCAGAGGGAGTGAACCTAACAGGTAATGATCCAGTGATCTCTCTCCTGCCATCCATCATCACCCGCTGACAAACAGAGGCTAAGGACACCATTCCTTACCCATCCTGGCTAATAGCCATTAATGGACTTAACCTCCATGCATTTATCTGTTTCCTAGAGACTGGCTCCATGGGGTCCTTCACAAACTGGAGATGGTTACTGTGGGTTTGTCTTTAGTATAGACTATCTACATACTCCACGAACTGAGCATTTGAGCTTATTCCAGAATCTGGGATGATCCTATGTTGTGAAAACTGAAATGCTCAAAATAGCACATGCATGTGAATGGACACAGGGTGCTAAATTAAATTAACCCAGGGGGTCGGGAACCCTCAGGGGGCCACGAGTTTATTACTGGGGGTTGCGAACAGTCAGCCTCTACCTCAAGCCCCGCTTTGCCTCCAGCATTTATAATAGTGTTAAATATATAAAAAAGTGTTTTTAATTTATAAGCGGGGGGTCGCACTCAGAGGTTTGCTATGTGAAAGGATCACCATGACAAAAGTTTGAGAACCACTGAATTAACCCCTCAAGGAATGCAGGGGAGTGGGGGGGTCTCCCATGGTAGGGTTGGGAAGGATATTGCTCTTCTCATGTGATCCCTCCCCCAGTGGCTAATTTTAAATGAAGCTCCCCTCCCCTGACATGAATCTCCCTATGACACTGAAATTGAATATAGAAATATAAAATTCTATATAAAATATAGAAATTCGGCATTTGAGACGTGAAAGGGATGGTAGCCCTAAAGGAAAAGCTAACAGCTTGGCTCTTCTACAAGCCTCAAATTGCTGTATGAGCTTTAGGGTAGGGAAGGCTGTGCCTCCCAGACAGCCTGGCCCTGCCGCCTATCCAACCCCCACCCACTTCCTGCCCCCCAACTGCAAACCCCCCTCAGAATCCCCGACCCATCCTGCTCCTTGTCCCCTCACTGTCCCCCAGAGACCCCACCGAATCACCACCCTGGGACCCCACCCCTGCTCCCTGTCTGCCCCGATCCCTATCCACCCTCGCTGAGTCCTGACAGACCCCCAGAATGCCCACAATCCAACCCCCCCATTCCCTGTCCCCTGACCGCCCCCCCAACCTCTGCCCCTTCCCTGTGCCCTAACTGTCCCCAGGACTCCCTGCCCCTTAGCCAACCCACCCGGCCCTGGCCCCTTACCCCCGGCTCCCCCGTCACCCGGAGCCTCAGCGTGTCGTTGAACAGCTGCAGCGTGGCTCCGGCAGGCCTCCTGAGCTCCGCCCCGCTCAGAGCCGCGTGGTAAGGGGGTGGAGCTTTGCGCTCCGCCCCGCTCAGAGCCGCGTGGTAAGGGAGTGGGGCTTCGAGCTCCGCCCCGCTCAGAGCCGCGTGCTAAGGGGGCGGGGCTGCGAGCTCCAGTGGGACCTGAGCTCCCTCCACTCAGCCTGGAGCTCGCAGCCCCACCCCCTTACCACACGTCTCTGAGGGGGGAAGAGCTCAGGTCCCGCTGGAGACATGCTGCAGCGCTGTCCGGGGACACTGCTTGTTGTGCTGAGGCTCCAGGAGAAGGGCAGAAAAAAGTGAACACGCTCAGTAGATTATACACCAGGGGTAGGCAACCTATGGCACGTGTACCAGAGGCGGCACGCGGGCTGTTTTTCAGCGGCACTCACACTGCCCGGGTCCGGGCCACTGGTCTGGGGGGCTCTGCATTTTAATTTAATTTTAAATGAAGCTTCTTAAACATTTAAAAAACCTTATTTACTTTACACACAACAATAGTTTAGTTATATATTATAGACTCATACAAAGAGACCTTCTAAAAACGTTAAAATGTATTACTGGCACACAAAACCTTAAATTAGAGTAAATAAATGAAGGCTCAGCACAAAGGTTGCCGACCCCTGTTATACACTTTGGAATGATACCTTACAAGAGACCTTTTGCATAAAGCATATTACAATTACATCATATTCACACTTATAAAAATATATTTATAAACATATGGAGTGCAACATCACAATTGTGAAGGGACTATTCAAGTAATTGGAAGTACTTGACTGACAATGGACCTTGGGAGACTCCAATCCACATCTGAGGAGCATTCCTAGGAATGTTCAAGGTAGCATGTGAGCAATGGCTGCTTTACTTGCAAAGCACTGAGTCATGCATGGACATGTGACTTGCCCATGTGACTCTAAACTCCATCTTGCTGCTGTGATTTTCCAAAGTAAGAACAAAGGGGTCCTTCCACATGGCAGAGGATATACAAGGCCCTGGAAACCCCTCCATTTTGTCTTCTATCCTGCTTCTGACCTCTGGAGGAACTTTCCTAGAAACTTAAGCTCTGAACAAAGGACTGAACGACCCATCCAAATCTATGGATGTACTCCAGGATGTACCTGTAGTTTATTCCACCACTGCCATAAGCCTAACCAAGAATTTTGCAGTTGTTGTATGTATTTGATTCCATTTAACACATTTTAACTCTCATCTATATTTCTTTCTTTTTTATGAATAAACCTTTAGATTTTAGATTCTAAAGGATTGGCAACAGTGTGATTTGTGGGTAAGATCTGATTTGTATATTGACCTCGGGCTGGGGCTTCATCCTTTGGGATCAGGAGAATCTTTAACTGGGGACACTGATTTTCATAACCATTTGTTCCTATAAGAAGTGTTATTGGTGGTGAAACAAGACAACTGGGGTATCTGAGGGAATTGCTTGTGTGACTTCTGCTTAGCCAGTGGGGTGAAACCGAAGTCCTCTCTGTTTGGTGGTTTGATGCCTTAGTAGTGAAGGACATGCCCCCACCCCACCCCGCCCCCAGCCTTGGGCTGTGACTGCCCTGCTCTAAGCAATTTGTCCTGAATTAATACTTTCAATAGTGCCCCCCAAGAGCACCCCTTGTTACACCTTCAATTTCCTAGACATCACTGGTAATTAACTACCTGGATTAACATAAGTATATTATCCATTAAGCAGTTTATAGAGAGTTTACCAGAAACTTTAAAGAGACAAACAGAAAATGATGTCATTGCACCCAAGTTCCATCTAATAATATGTCCTTTTCATCTCTGAAATAACCGAATCCAGCTCTAGACAGGAATCGTTTGGTCACACTGTTAATCTCTAACAAGCTGTTGGTACTACAGTAACTAACTTCTTCCAATTATTTAACACTACAAGTCTACATTTCAAAGCTGTAGCCTATCTAGGATGGAAAGGCCCCCATTATCATTTACATACTTTTCTAACCTGTCTCTAAAGGGTGAATCTGGCCTGAAAGTTGATTAACTCTTTCTGGCCATGTGTCACACAACTGCTTTTGCAAGGCCATGTGACCCGAAAAGGAGAAACTGGAACCGGAGTGCGCCCAAGGGGGAGCCCTGGGAAGGGTGGGCTGAAGCAATTGGAGAGTCTGGGGGAGCCGAGCCAAAGCTCGTGTCAGGGCCTTGGTGCTTGGCAGGCAGGTTTCGGCTCCCAGAGGGAGGCACTAGAACGGAAGCTGCACTGCGAGAGTGGGCCTGGAAACCCAGAGCCAGAGGCAGGGCCTGAACAGTGCTGTGACTCAAAAGCACAATGGTCTTGTTTGTGGGCCCCAAACACGCTCGGCTGGGGAGTGTCCAGCTGCACGAGCTTGAGTGGGGCTGTGACAGCAAACCTGGAGCTGCTACACAGATGTGGAAGGGGAGTGGGCCTGGTCAGGGAGGTGCCACAAGGTATTTTCTTCACCCAAATGTGGCTCCTTTGCTGCCTGTGTTTCCCCAAGTGCTCTTGTTCCAGTACTAATCCATCTGGTCTTCCTTGAGGGAAATGTTCCTGGCACACACGGTGCCTGCTTGGGGTCAGGGGGAGAGTTTGTGTCTCCTTGGGAAAATGCTCCCCAGAACGGCAGAGACAGGGAGTCCCTGTTCCTGTGGGTTTTGTCCCATCGCTCTCTCTTTCTTTCTCTCTCTCTCCCTCCCTCCCCTGGTGTATTAAGGTCCAGCTCTCTCTCTCCTTTGTAACTCACCCCCCACACACACTTGCCTCCCTCACTGTCACTTCTAAGGGTAGGTCCATACTTACCTGCCAGGTCGACGGGTGGCATTCGACTTCTCGGAGTTTGAACTATCGCGTCTAATCTAGACGCGATAGTTTGAACTCCGGACGCGCTCCTGTCAACTCCGGAACTCCACCACCGCGAACGGCGGTGGCGGAGTCGACGGGGGAGCCACGGACTTCGATCCCGCGGCGTCAGGACGGGTAAGTCAGTCGAACTAAGGTAGTTTGACTTCAGCTACGCTATTCACGTAGCTGAAGTCGCATACCATAGTTTGACCCCCCCCCTAGTGTAGACCAGGCCTAAGTCCCTGGCCATTACCAACTAGGATCCTGCAGCTGTGGTACCCTACAGTCTAGCCTATTTGCTTGCCTATATATATTTTCTTATAAGTTTCTTATTTTCTTATGGGTTTGATTATTTCTTTTCTTAATAAGTTTACAGATTAATATTAGAGTATATTTCACTGTAACACAAGGGACCTGTAGGCCACATTCTGTATGTTGAGCTAAAGCAGGTAGCAGATATGAAAAGGTTTGGCGATAAGTGTGGCCAGAACCTCCTGTTGAAGTTGTGGAGGAGTTGGAATAGGGGCTGTAACCTTGCACATTGTAGATAGGCATGTGCCAGGGTCTGTCTCATGCCACAAAATGGGCAGGGATCTGGAATGGGGGTGAACTCTGCTACATACATTCCCATTCTAGGTGGTACTAGGTCCCACGACTTGGTATCAGGGTATATGAGGAAGTGAAGCATGTGGAGTATGAGCATGTAAAGTTGTTCCCTCGGTGTAATTCAGAAATGAACTGGCTGCAGGGTGTGCAGCCAGCTCGGCTTATGAAAGGGAGGGGGCCAAAGGGACTCACAGGACAGGAGCCCAATCAAAGAGTCCAGAGGTCTTGGGGTGAGGCATTGGTGGGGAGCATCCTCTTGTAGGACCCATGTGCAGGGTGATCTGAATGGTGAAGAGCCCCAGGTGAGCTGTGAGATAAATAGGCCATGATGGCCACTCAATGGAGGGCTGAGAACTGGGCTGGCCGAATGCTGGAGGAGTGAGCCCTGGCAAGATGGAAACAAAATGCATACAGGAGTGGCACAACTGATTGATGTCCACCTGGACATAAGTAACGGTAGAATTGTCATCTGGGTGTTGGTTGCACCAGACGTCCACCAGGGAGTGATGATTGACGATCTCTCTGAGGATGCCTGCAGTGGCCTGGCTGCTCTCGATCCCTGAGTGATTCTGGTCCTCAACAATGGTATTAAAATCCCCACTCAGGACCAGGCACTAGTGAGGATCCAAGGTGCCAAGGAAGGCAGAGGTCTGTTGATAGAAACACACCCACTCTGGGTCCGCATTCGTGGGGTAGACATTGAACAGATTCAATGTCAGCCCCTCCACACAGGCCTGGAGGTGAAGCAGGCAACTTGGTATGACCTCAGCAACTCCCAGCATTTCAGGCTGTAGATTCGGGGAGAACAGGGTGACCACCCCAGCCGAATGAGCGCTGAGGTGTCTACAATATACCTGGTCTCCTCACTCTAGCCACCAACTAGTCTCGCGGCTGGATCCATGTGGGTTTCCTGCAGGCAAATCACACAGTACCCTGTCACAAAGGAAGGAGAGCACCTGGAAACTGTGGAGACCCACTTTAGAGCCCCTGGTGTTCAATGTTGAAAAGACGATTGGCTTCATTCTGAGGGCTGAGGAGGATCCTTGTGGGCAGGAGGATCCCCAGCCGGCCTTGCAACAATCTCTGACCAAACTGAAAAGCTTGTCACAGATTTTGCAGGCCCAGCATTAGACCAGGATGTCCTGCCTTCTGGTTCCCCTCCACTCCTCCAAAACAGCCCTTGTTGCCCAGAGGACGAGATGGAAGTCTCCCCAACACTTCTGAGGGAGCTTCACCTTACCCTCGAAATCACAGGTGTCCACCAGAAAATGGAGAAGCTCATCCCACAGCACAGTGGGGGATGGTGTCACGGACCTATGATGACCCTCTGGCTGGGCCCCCGTTACAACCTGTGGCCCACAGAGATGGGCAAAGAGAGCAGACCATTGGTGTGTTGACTATACTCGGTGGTGCCGCGCAACCCATCTCTATCTCCAGAAAGGGAAAGGGAAGTGGAGGGAAGAGAGAAGCCCCTAAAGGGTCAGGGAAGGGAGCCAAGGAAACCTCCTCCTGAGGTTTGTCCAAGGTCAGGTGAAATAGACAACCCATGGGTGGCAGCGATATGGAAGATGGTGGGACCAAGAAATCAGCTGTCCTTCGTGAAATCTGATCTCCTGTGCTGCTGGGATCCTGAGGCTCCTAGCCGCTATTCTGTTGGTTGTGGGGAGGGATGGGAGTAGTTCTTCCCCTGCACAGCTGCTCTTGGTGGGGAGATCAGACCCACCTTCAGCGGCAGCGCATAAATAGGGGTGGTACATGCTTAATTGTGTTCTGCAGCAGCCCAGGAGCTGAGCTCAAATCTTCTGTCCCTTCCCCACCCCTCTGTCCCCACAACTTCTGCCACAGCACCAAGCACCGAGCTCAGGGCTTCCTCCTGCAGCGGCTCCTGCTGGGTTGGGGGCTTTTTCTCCCCTGCTCCCCCTGCAACTCCTGCATCCGCTCTGTGGCTGCAGCTGGGCTTGGGGGAGCCTGAATGGAGGGCTTCTTCTGCCGTTCCAACCGTGGCACCCTGGTCTCTTCCCCTCCCCCAGTGGCTCCTACTGGGGTTGGAGGCTTGAACTCCTGCCAGCTGAAGCTGACACATCCCAAGCTCAGGGCTTCATACCCTCTTCTGCTGCAGGAATCACATGATGATTGCAATATTCTGTTCATTCCCTCTGAAGCACCTGGCACTGGGCACTGTCAGAAAACAGGCTACTGGGCTACATGGACCATTGGTTTTACCCAGTATGGACATTCTGATCTTATTTAGACCCAAGATATATCTGCCTCCTGCTATATCACACTACACCCCACCTCCCTCCCAGAGCTGAGATAGATCCTAGGAGTCTTGATGGGGTCTCTCTCTCCACAGAGTTAGTAACAAATTAAGAATAAACATTCAAATGTTATCACAACCAGTGTCCTTAAATGACTTGCCACAAGATGTGAGAACATATTGGTTTTAGAGATGACTGGGTCGCAGTTGACAAAGGGAAGGGAAGAGAGGAACAAGAGAAGGGGGCAGGGCCTTGGGGAGAAGACACACAGCACGGTCAAGGCTTGACAGAAAAGATGGGTAAAGATTTTAATTCCAGGGATACAGCTACCAGCAATTAGAAAGGTGGCAAACCAGTGTAGTGTACATAGACTGATTCCCCAGTTCATCACATTGCAATGGCACTGTAAGCACAGGAAAGGGTTTAATCTCACTTCGACTGTCCAGTAAGTGATTCAGGGAAGAAGTCCCAGCATCATGCATCAGCCAGCTCTGCACAGAGCTCAATCTGAGAGCCAGGACACAAAGTGGAAACATTTAGGTCCCTTTATGAGCAAAGGGCTGGAGCAGCCTGCCCCGGATCTGTTTGGTCCTCACCCCATAAATGATGGGGTGTAGCACAGGGGGCACCAGCTGGTACACACTGGCAATGAGAACAAGGAAATGCAGTGGCACATTGTGACCTAACCGGAATATGACAGAGGAGAAGAAATCTGGTATGTACAAAGCTAAGATGGCACAAAGATGAGAGATGCAGGTCCTGAAAGTTTTGAGCCGGGCATCCTTTGTGGGGAGGCGGAAGATGGCCCGGAGGATCAGAGTATAGGACATGGCGATAAAAAACACGTCCATTCCACTCACAGAGAAAAGATCAAACAGTCCATAGTAACTACTGATGCTGATGTCAGCACAGGCCAGCTTCACCACAGCTATATGTCCACAATAGGAGTGGGGGATAATATTGGTTCTGCAATATGGCCACCGCCTCGCCAGGAAGGGATAAGGTAATGTGAGTATGCCACAGCGCAGCACCACGGCCAGGCCTATCTTGGCCACAACAGAGTTTGTCAGGATGGTGGAATGTCTCAGGGGATGGCAGATGGCAACGTAGCGATCCAGAGCCATGGCCACGAGGATTCCAGACTCCATCGCTGAGAAGCAGTGAAGGAAGTACATCTGGGTGAGGCAGGCACTGAAACTGATTTCCCTGGAATTGAACCAGAAGATGCTCAGCATTTTGGGCAGGGTGGTTGTGGACATGACCAGGTCAGTGATGGCCAGCATGCAGAGGAAATAGTACATGGGCTCATGGAGGCTCGGCTCCCTCTTCACGATGAACAGGATGGTGAAGTTCCCCAACACGGCTATGGTGTACATGGCACAGAAGGGGATGGAGATCCAGATATGGGCTGCCTCCAGGCCAGGAATGCCAATTAGGATGAAGGTGGAGGGGTTGGTGAAGTCACTTGTGTTGAAATCTGACATGGAGTAGGGGAGGTGTCCAGCTCTGAGTTATAAGGGAGTCTCCTGCATGTACTATATGTTCCCCTGACTTTCCGTGTGTTCCCAGGATATCGGGTGATGGTCACAACAGAAATGCCTGAATGGAGAGACAATATTAGTATGAGACACTATATGCACTAGTGGAGGCTGTTCTCTTGGGAGAAGCAGATTGACACACTGAAAAATGACATGACATTTCCATTCTTCAGAGAAAAAAACTATGAACAATGACCCTACTAAATCCATTCTGTAGGGAGTTCCTCATTCATCCAGTTGCTTGAAATCTGAGAGTTGAAAAATACAAAACGTTTGCTAGGACATGTGCTGGGAGAAAGCTCCCAACTAGAACATACCTCAGGGAAAAGTCCTGGACGCCATTGATAGCAGTTGAATCATAGAATCATAGAATCATAGAATCTCAGGGTTGGAAGGGACCTCAGGAGGTCATCTAGTCCAACCCCCTGCTCAAAGCAGGACCAAGAGAAACACCTGCTCATTTGCAGTAGTGGACAAAACAAAAGCAATTTTCAGATCCTTAAGACATGGGATGGAGAATAACATGTTTTGGCTATGCGTTCAGTATTTATCACCCAGTCTTTATAAAGGATATAGCATATATAAAAGGAGTTTCCAAGACAGGCTTTGAGAATGGGGGAGGCTGCTATATGCAAACAGATAAAACAACAACAACACAAACAACAACAAAAACCTCTTTCCTGTGCTTACTGTGCTGTGTCAATGTGAGGAACTGTGGAGTCAATCTATGTACACTACACTGAGTTGCCACCTTTCTAATTGCTGGTAGCTGTATCCCTGGAATTACAGTCTTGCCTCATCTCTTCTGTCAAGCCTCGACCCTGCTGTGTGTCTTCTCTCCAAAGCCCTGCCCCTGCAACTTGCTTCTGTCTTCCAGTCCCCTTGTCATCTGTGACCCAGTCATCTCTAAAACCAATATGTTCTCACATCTTGTGGCAAGTTATTTAAGGACACTGGTTAGTGTTAAAATTTGAATGTTTATTCTTAATTTGTTACTAACTCTGTGGAGAGAGAGAAACCCCATCAAGACTTCTAGGATCTATCTCAGCTCCGGGAGGGGCATAGTGGTTTACAAGAGAAGGCAGATACTTCTAGTGTATAAATAAGAGGATCAGAATGGCCATTCCGGGTAAAACAAATATAAAAAATGGAAACTAGGACAAATTACAGATGATGAATATAGACAAACAACACAGGAATGCATGGGAAAGATTAGAAAGGCAAAAGCACAAAATGAGCTCAAACCAACCACAGGAATAAAGGGAAACAAGAAGACTTTTTATCAATACATTAGAAGCAAGAGGAAGACCAAGGACAGGGTAGGCCCACTGCTCAGTGAGGAGGAGGGAGAAACAGTAACAGGAAACTTGGAAATGGCAGAGATGCTTAATGACTGCTTTGTTTCGGTCTTCACTGAGAAGTCTGAAGGAATGCCTAACATAATGAATGCTAATGGGAAGGGGGTAGGTTTGGAAGAGAAAATAAAAAAAGAACAAGTTAAAAATCTCTTAGAAAAGCTAGATGCCTGCAAGTCACCAGGGCCTGATGAAATGCATCCTAGAATACTCAAGGAGCTAATAGAGGAGGTATCTGAGCCTCTAGCTATTATCTTTGGAAAATCATGGGAGATGGGAGAGATTCCAGAAGACTGGAAAAGGGCAAATATAGTGCCCATCTATAAAAAGGGAAATAAAAACAGCCCAGGAAACTACAGACCAGTTAGTTTAACTTCTGTGCCAGGGAAGATAATGGAGCAAGTAATTAAGGAAATCATCTGCAAACACTTGGAAGGTGGTAAGGTGATAGGGAATAGCCAGCATGGATTTGTAAAGAACAAATCGTGTCAAACCAATCTGATGTCTTTCTTTGATAGGATAACGGGTCTTGTGGATAAGGGAGAAGCGGTGGATGTGGTATACCTAGACTTTAGTAAGGCATTTGATACGGTCTCGCATGATATTCTTATCGATAAACTAGGCAAATACAATTTAGATGGGGCTACTATAAGGTGGGTGCATAACTGGCTGGATAACCGTACTCAGAGAGTAGTTATTATAGGTTCCCAATCCTGATGGAAAGGTATAACGAGTCGGGTTCCGCAGGGGTCTGTTTTGGGACCAGCTCTGTTCAATATCTTCATCAACGACTTAGATATTGGCATACAAGTACGCTTATTAAGTTTGCTGATGATACCAAACTGGGAGGGATTGCAACTGCTTTGGAGGATAGGATCATAATTCAAAATGATCTGGACAAATTGGAGAAATGGTCTGAGGTAAACAGGATGAAGTTTAACAAAGACAAATGCAAAGTGCTCCACTTAGGAAGGAACAATCAGTTTCACACATCTAGAATGGGAAGAGACTGTCTAGGGAGGAGTACGGCAGAAAGGGATCATGGGGTTATAATGGACCACAAGCTAAATATGAGTCAACAGTGTGATGCTGTTGCAAAAAAAGCAAACATGATTCTGCGATGCATTAACAGGTGTGTTGTGAGCAAGACACGAGAAGTCATTCTTCTGCTCTACTCTGCGCTGATTAGGCCTCAACTGAAGTATTGGTTCCAGTTCTGGGCACCGCATTTCAAGAAATATGTGGAGAAATTGGAGCGGGTCCAGAGAACAGCAACAAGAATGATTAAAGGTCTTGTGACCTATGAAGGAAGGCTGAAAGAATTGGGTTTGTCTGGTTTGGAAAAGAGACGACTGAGAGGGGGCATGATAGCAGTTTTCAGGTATCTAAAAGGGTGTCATCAGGAGGAGGGAGAAAACTTGTTCACCTTAGCCTCTAAGGATAGAACAAGAAGCAATGGGCTTAAACTGCAGCAAGGGAGGTTTAGGTTGGACATTAGGAAAAAAGTTCCTAACTGTCAGGGTGGTTAAACACTGGAATAAATTGCCTAGAGAGGTTGCGGAATCTCCATCTCTGGATATATTTAAGAGTAGTTTAAATAAATGTCTATCAAGTATGGTCTAGACAGTATTTGGACCTGCCATGAGGGCAGGGGACTGGACTCCATGACCTCTCGAGGTCCCTTCCAGTCCTATAATCTATGAATCTATGAATCTATGAAAAGTCTGGGATTCTTTAGTTTACACAAGAGACAAAGAAGGGAGCATATGACATGAGGGAGGAAAATTAATAATGAAACTGATTTATATTCAAATGGCCAGTTCCCAACCAGTACTATCTATAGACTTAGTGCTCCAAGAGGACTAATTACCCAAAGGTGAGGAAAATTGTCAGAAAAACTGATTGGTAGGAAAAATGTAGATAGAAAAATATGAATGAAAATTGGTAATTCTTTGAAAAGTTTATTAGATAGCGGAAAAACATGATTCCACAGTCAACAAAATGAACAACTTTGGATGTAAACCCAGTTCAGTGGCCAAGTGAAAGCAGCAGTTAGTGGGGGGAAGCGATATGTAACAAAAGGAAAAAGGGAAAGTTGATAGCCAAGAATAGAAGTTGGAAGTTATGAAAATTGACAAGGGATGTTAAGTCATCTGGGTAAAGTCCATGTTTAGCAGGGCCCTGGATCACAAAAATAAGGTTATTAAGTATATTTACAACAAGAGAAATCCTAGAAAAGTTTTATGTCAGTTCCTGTGTTAAATGTAAAGCATTAAAAATAAAGGGAATTTTTTTTTATAAAATAATTGACAAGGTTAAGAAATAATGAAAAAGCTGGTATGGGGTTAGTTAAAAACAATGTCCAGAAATATAATTAATGCCAGTCACCAACAAGGTTTATGCAAAACAGATCTTGTCAAATAAACCTGATTTCATCCTTTTATGAGAACACATTGGTTGATCAAGTGAACTGCGCAGGTGTAACAAACCTTGATTTCTCAAAGGCATTTGATTTAGTAGGAGAAAACATTGAGTTAAAAAAATAACATCATGTAATATCAGTAGAGGTCATTTAAAATGGACTGAAACTGGCTAACAGATGGATCTCAGAAAGCTGTAGTCAATAGGCCTTCATCAGAAAATGAGGCTGTTTGTAATGGGGTTCTGCAGGGATCAGTTCTAGGCCCGACGCTATTCAATATTTTCATCAGTGATCTGGAAGGAAATAGAAAATCACCACAGATAAAATTTGTGGATGACCCAAAGATTGTCAGAGTGGTTGCAATGATGAGACTAGGGCAGGCACACCGAGTGATATGGAGCATTTGGAAAATGGGGCACATGCAAAGAAAATATTTTAATACAGTCAAATGCAAAATGATCCTCTAGGAACAGGTAATGCAGGCCCGACCCACAGACTACAGCACTGTTTTATGGAATGCAAGGACCGTGAAAAGGATTTAGGGGACACTGTGGACAACCAACTCATTGTGAACTCCCAGTGAGATACTGTACCATAAAGAGGTGATGTGGTCCTCGGATGCATAAACAGGGGAGTGGTGAGTTGGAGCAGGGGAAGGATTTTACCTCTGCACATGGTACTGGTGAAACAAACTGCACCCAGTTCTGTTTCACATTTGAAAAAAGATGCTGAAAGCTTGGAGAGGAGGCAAAAAAGAGACATGAAAATGATTGGAGGATAGAGAAAAAGTTGGACTGTTAGACTTGAAGGTGTGTATCTCTTTAACTTATGAAAAAGATGATCAAGCAGAGACTTTCATGGGGAGAAAATAATGGGTATTAATGGGCTCTATAATCTACCAGAGAAAGGCTGAACGAGAACAAAAGGCTGGAAGCTGAAGCCAGGTAAATTCCAGCTAGAAATTATGGTCAGATATTTAACACTGAGGGTGATTAACCACTTGGACACACTGAGAAGGGAAGTGTTGGATTCTCCAATTCCCCATGTTGGCAGATCCAGACTGGATGTTGTTTTCTGGAAGATCTGCTTGAAGGGTTGTTTACACTTAAAATGCTACAGTGATGCTGCCATAGCGCTTCAATACTTACACAGATGGAAGGGTTCTCCCCTCAGCACAGGTCATCCCCGAGAGGTGGTAGCTAGGTCGATGGAAGAATTCATCTCATGCTGTCTACACCAGGGCACAGATTAGCCAACAAGTTCTTGGGATGTATTGGAGGCATGTTTTTGTTCCAGAAGCAGGAGAAAATTTCTAGCAGAGAGGCTGTTCTAGACTTGATTTTGACAAAGAAGGAGGAACTGGTTGATAATTTGAAAGTGAAAGTTTGGGGGAAAGTGATCATGAAATGACAGAGTTCATGATTCTGTGAGGGAGAATAGCAAAATAAAGACAATGGGGCACAAGAACAAACTCTCCCACTGTGTAGGAAAGATAGGATGTATGGCAAGAGACCACAATGGCTTGACCAGGAGATCTTGAATGATCTAAAAAACAAAAAAAAGGATCCTACAAAAAGTGGAAACAAGGTCAAATTACAAAGGAAGATTATAAGCAAATAACACATGTATGTAGGGGCAAAATGAGAAAGACCAAGGCAGAAAACAAGATCAGACTAGCTCAGGACATAAAGGGTAACAGGACAACATTCTACAAATACTTTAGAAGCAAGAGGAAGTCCAAGGACAGGGTCAGCCTGTTACTAAATGAAGAGGGGGAAACAATCACAGAACTTCTTTGTTTCAGTTTTCACCAAGAAGTTTGGTGGTGTTTGGACAACTAAGATAGAGAATGCCAGTGAACATGGAGTAGGTTCACATGCCAAAAACGGGAAAGAACAAGTTAAAAATTACTTGGAAAAGATAGATGTCTTCAAGTCACCAGGGTCTAGCGAATGCATTCTAGACTGCTCTGAAGGAACTGACTGAGCAGATATCCGAGCCATGAGAAATTGTCTTTGAAAAGTCATGGGAGACAGGGGAGATTCCGGAAGAATGGAAAAGAGAACATATACTGCCTGTCTATAAAAAGGGAAATAAGGGCACCCCAGGCAATTGCTTCTCTACTAGGTAGGATAATGAAGTAAAAAATTAAGGAATCAATTTGCAAGCATCTAGAAGATAATAAGGGGATAAGTGATAGTCAGCATGAATTTGTCAAGGACAAATCATGTCAAACAATCTGGATAGCTTTCTTTGACAGGCTAAGACGACTTGTGGATGGGTGGAAGCAGTAGATGTATATTTTGACATTAGAAAGGCTTTTGATAGAGTCTCGCATGACCTTCACATTAAGGATCTAAGGAAATACAACCTAGATGGAGCTTCTATAAGGTGGGTGCATAACTGATTGGAAAACTGGTCCCAGAAAATAGTTATACATGGTTTACAGTGATGCTGGAAGGGCATAACAAGTGGGGATCCACAGAGATCAATTATCGGTCCAGTTCTTTTCAATGTCTTCATGAATGATTTAGATCATGGCGTACAGAGTAAACTTATTAAGTTTGCAGATGATACCAAGTTGGGACGGGTTTCAAGTCCTTTGGAGAATATAAGAAAAATTCAAAATGATCTGGTAAAACTGGAGAAAAGAATGATTAGGGGTCTTGAAAACATAACCTAGGAGGGAAGACTAAAAGAACTATGTTTGTTTACTGGGAAGAACACCTCAGCTGTGCAACACTGTGGCATTTAATTTCAAAAGGGGGAACTATACAAAAATGAGGGGGTTAGTTAGACAAAAGTTAAAAGGTACAGTGACTAAAGTGAAATCCCTGCAAGTTGCATGGGCCCTTTTTAAAGACACCATAATAGAGGCCCAACTTCAATGTATACCCCAAATTAAGAAAAACAGTAAAAGAACTAAAAAAGAGGCACCGTGGCTTAACAACCATGTAAAAGAAGCAGTGAGAGATAAAAAGACTTCCTTTAAAAAGTGGAAGTCAAATCCTAGTGAGGCAAATAGAAAGGAGCACAAACACTGCCAACTTAAGTGCAAGAGTGTAATAAGAAAAGCCAAAGAGGAGTTTGAAGAACGGCTAGCCAAAAACTCTAAAGGTAATAACAAAATGTTTTTTAAGTACATCAGAAGCAGGAAGCCTGCTAAACAACCAGTGGGGCCCCTTGATGACCAAAATACAAAAGGAGTGCTTAAAGACGATAAAGTCATTGCGGAGAAACTAAATGGATTCTTTGCTTCAATCTTCACGGCTTAGGATGTTAGGGAGATTCCCAAACCTGAGCTGGCTTTTGTAGGTGACAAATCTGAGGAACTGTGACAGACTGAAGTGTCACTAGAGGAGATTTTGGAATTAATTGATAAACTCAACATTAACAAGTCACCGGGACCAGATGGCATTCACCCAAGAGTTCTGAAAGAACTCAAATGTGAAGTTGCGGAACTATTAACTAAGGTTTGTAACCTGTCCTTTAAATCGGCTTCGGTACCCAATGACTGGAAGTTAGCTAATGTAACGCCAATATTTTAAAAGGGCTCTAGGGGTGATCCCGGCGATTACAGACCGGTAAGTCTAACGACGGTACCGGGCAAATTAGTTGAAACAATAGTTAAGAATAAAATTGTCAGACACATAGAAAAACATAAACTGTGGAGCAATAGTCAACATGGTTTCTGTAAAGGGAAATCGTGTCTTACTAATCTATTAGAATTCTTTGAAGGGGTCAACAAATATGTGGACAAGGGGGATCCAGTGGACATAGTGTACTTAGATTTCCAGAAAGCCTTTGACAAGGTCCCTCACCAAAGGCTCTTACGTAAATTAAGCTGTCATGGGATAAAAGGGAAGGTCCTTTCATGGATTGAGAACTGGTTAAAGGACAGGGAACAAAGGGTAGGAATTAATGGTAAATTCTCAGAATGGAGGGGGGTAACTAGTGGTGTTCCCCAAGGGTCAGTCCTAGGACCAATCCTATTCAATTTATTCATAAATGATCTGGAGAAAGTGGTAAACAGTGAGGTGGCAAAATTTGCAGATGATACTAAACTGCTCAAGATAGTTAAGACCAAAGCAGATTGTGAAGAACTTCAAAAAGATCTCACAAAACTAAGTGATTGGGCAACAAAATGGCAAATGAAATTTAATGTGGATAAATGTAAAGTAATGCACATTGGAAAAAATAACCCCAACTATACATACAACATGATGGGGGCTAATTTAGCTACAACGAGTTAGGAAAAAGATCTTGGAGTCATCGTGGATAGTTCTCTGAAGATGTCCACGCAGTGTGCAGAGGTGGTCAAAAAAGCAAACAGGATGTTAGGAATCATTAAAAAGGGGATAGAAAATAAGACTGAGAATATATTATTGCCCTTATATAAATCCATGATACGCCCACATCTCGAATACTGTGTACAGATGTGGTCTCCTCACCTCAAAAAAGGTATTCTAGCACTAGAAAAGGTTCAGAAAAGGGCAACTAAAATGATTAGGGGTTTGGAGAGGGTCCCATATGAGGAAAGATTAAAGAGGCTAGGACTCTTCAGCTTGGAAAAGAGAAGACTAAGGGGTGATATGATAGAGGTATATAAAATCATGAGTGATGTTGAGAAAGTGGCTAAGGAAAAGTTATTTACTTATTCCCATAATACAAGAACTAGGGGTCACAAAATGAAATTAATAGACAGCAGGTTTAAAACAAATAAAAGGAAGTTCTTGTTCACGCAGCGCTAGGACTATAACAATGTTTAAAAGGGGACTGGATAAATTCATGGTGGCTAAGTCCATAAATGGCTATTAGCCAGGATGGGTAAAGAATGGTGTCTCTAGCCTCTGTTCGGCAGAGGATGGAGATGGATGGCAGGAGAGAGATCACTTGATCATTGCCTGTTAGGTTCACTCCCTCTGGGGCACCTGGCATTGGCCACTGTCGGTAGACAGATACTGGGCTAGATGGACCTTTGGTCTGACCTGGTACGGCCATTCTTATGTTCTTATGTTATGTTCTTATGTACTCTGAAAAACAGAAGACTGAGGGGGGACATGATAGCAGTTTTCAAATATCTAAAAGGTTGTTACAAGGAGGGAGAAAAAATATTCTCCTTAACCTCTGATGATAGGTCAAGAAGCAATGTAATTAAATTGCTGCCAGCGTGGTTTAAGTTTGACATTAGGAAAAACTTCCAAATTGTCAGAGTCTTTAAGCACTGGAATAAATTGTGTATGGTGGTTGTGGAATCTCCATCATTGGAGACTTTTAAAAGCAGGATAGACAAACACCTGTCAGGGATGTTACAGATGGTGCTGGTCCTACCACTTCTATGATTCTATGATATAGTTACATTTCTCTGGGGTGTGGAATTTTTTGCTGTTTAAAAATAGGCAAATGCAATGTAAGGTTATATTAACAGAAATATAAAATGCAAATCACGGTGTGTGATAGTATTCCTCTACGCGGTGTGGTCTAAATTGGAGTAAAGTGTCCAATTTTGCTCACCAATGTATAGAAAGGATGTAGAGAAACTGGAAAGGATCCACAGGCAAGTGACAAAACTGTTATTGAGGGGATGGAATGCAAACCGTATGAGCAAGCTGAAGGCACCAATATGTTTATTTGGAAAAAGGAGATTATTCGGGGACATGATAGTTGTCTTCAAATACTTGAAAGGTTGCCATAAAAATAAGGAGGAAAGTTATTCTGTCTTACTGGAGAGGGGCAGGATAAGAGGCCATGGGTTCAAATTCCAGCCTAGTAGATTTAAATTAAATTTCAGGAAAATATTCCTAACTTTAAGTACAGGAGGCCAATGGAACAGACTCCCAGGGAAGTCATGGATGCTCCATCTGTGGAGGTTTTCCAAAGATGAGTGAATAGCCATCAGTCCTGGAGGACAAAGACAAAAAAAAAGACTTTGCCTTCCTTTATAACTCTATGGCTCTATCATTTTATTATGTAAAATCCTAGTGTAGACCCAGACTTAGTCACACACAAGTATTTTGGCTCAATCCAGAGGTAACTGAGTGAAATTTAATGGGCCTGTGCTTTACAGCAGGTCAGACTGGATGATCAAATGGTCCATTCTGATCTTAAACCCTATGGATCTATTGATAAAGAAAGTAGATCAGGCATTTATATTTAATGTGTCTCATAACATGAACAAGGGAAAATTTAGTTAAATTGAAGGTCTGAACATATAACATTGAGAAAAGGTAATTGCTACCATAATTCCTATTTGGCCTGTAGAACTCCTTGCTACCAACATTATTGGAGCAAAGAGCATAGAAGAATGGGATTCACAAATTGATTGGCCAGTGTGGATGGTGCCGGTGGCATCCCCTGTACTTAAGGCTGTCTGACACCTTCCATTAGAAGAACTCATTTCCAGTTTCTTATAAATTACCAAATTTTACGTGTTTGGACTGAAATTTATCATGCTGGGTGTCTGCTTCGAGAAGAATTATTTTTTGAAAGTTTCAGGCATAACAATTCAGCCGATTTCTCAAATGAAGCTAGGAGAAAGTATGTAAAAGCAGCAAAGAATCCTGTGGCACCTTATAGACTAACAGACTAATAGACTATCTGTTAGTCTATAAGGTGCCACAGGATTCTTTGCTGCTTTTACAGAACCAGACTAACACGGCTACCCCTCTGATTCGAGAAAGTATGTGTTACCTATGTGGAAAAATTCTCATTATTAGTCTAGTGACGAACAGTAGCACCTACATGCTTTGCAGCAGATAAAAGTCAGGTGGAAGTCCCTGTCCCCCTGCCCCATTAACAGACACAGCCCTGAAATGCAAGAGGAGGGGGTGACAGTCTCTGTGCATTAATGCACAGTTTACTCCTGACGTCTGTACTAAATTCTTGCTCCAAGGAGAGTTTTGCCTCACTGGGGCCTGACCAAAGTATAGGGCATGGTCTCAGAAGGATTCACTCCGCTAATGAATTGCACCACCTTGGGGTGGAGGCTATCAGGCAGGATGCGCAGAGGTGCACAGAAAATAGTGACATTTTGTCCAGTGATTCTTTAGTAAACTCATCACTTACGGCAAGGGACCTGGGATGTTTAATAGCTGTGCAGAGCAGAAAGGACAACAGACTTACTCTCTATCCCTCCACACCCACGTTGCACAGGGTTTGCCGATCGGGTGAGCTCCTCAGCAAGAGACGGTGAATTCTGTGAATTCTGAGACCGAAGTATCTGTGACCCACACCTCTCTCAACCCAGCATCTTCAGCAACATCCCATGGCAAGAGCCGACACAGAGGTGAGCACAGTTTCTAATATATCTCTGTGTAATCCCAGTGAGGTTCACTTAGCTTCTAGAGGAGAAGAGACGGAAGAGTCTGAATGTAAACAGGCTGTAGACAAGCATGTCTCTGCTTCTGTGCTAATTATCCAGCTTTAGGAGTAAACAGTAATTAAGGAACCTTCCCAAAGGGAGATGAGAACTCCTGGGGCTCTGTGCTGAGTTGGAAAGGAATTGGCTGTTTTGTGTATTTGTGTATATTTATAAATTATAGTTGATTAGAAAGAAAATAAGGGATAATGCCTATATGTCCATAAACTCTGTTACCCTGTAAAGGCCAGGATAGCCGGATAAATAGGAGAGCGACAGATGACTGCATTTATTAGCATTATTAGTATTATATGTATTAATTAATGAATAAATAGTGATTGGGCAACAAAATGGCAAATGGAATTTAATGTGGATAAATGTAAAGTGATGCACGTTGGAAAAAATAACCCCAACTATACATACAATATGATGGGGGCTAATTTAGCTACAACTAATCAGGAAAGACTCTTGGAGTCATCATAGATAGTTCTCTGAAGATGACCACGCAGTGTGCAGCGGTGGCCAAAAAAGCAAACAGGATGTTAGGAATCATTAAAAAGGGGATAGATAATAAGACAGAGAATATCTTATTGCCCTTATATAAATAGACGGTACGCCCACATCTTGAATACTGCGTACAGATGTGGTCTCTTCATCTCAAAAAAGATATATTGGCACTACAAAAGGTTCAGAAAAGGGCAACTAAAATGATTAGGGGTTTGGAGAAGGTCCCATACGAGGAAAGATTAAAGAGGCTAGGACTCTTCAGCTTGGAAAAGAGGAGACTAAGGGGGGATGTGATAGAGGTATATAAAATCATGAGTGATGTGGAGAAAGTAGATAAGGAAAAGTTATTTACTTGTTCCTATAATAAAAGAAATAGGGACCACTGAATGAAATTAATGGACAGCAGGTTTAAAACAAATAAAAGGAAGTTCTTCTTTACCCAGTGCACAGTCAACTTTTGGAACTCCTTACCTGAGGAGGTTGTGAAGGCTAGGACTATAACAATGTTTAAAAGGGGACTGGATAAATTCATGGTGGCTAAGTCCATAAATGGCTATTAGCCAGGATGGGTAAAGAATGGTGTCTCTAGCCTCTGTTCGGCAGAGGATGGAGATGGATGGCAGGAGAGAGATCACTTGATCATTGCCTGTTAGGTTCACTCCCTCTGGGGCACCTGGCATTGGCCACTGTCGGTAGACAGGATACTGGGCTAGATGGACCTTTGGTCTGACCCAGTCTGGCCGTTCTTATGTTCCTATGTAAATATTATTTAATTATTAGTTAATTTACACGTAATTTATATTAATTAATAACACTTGTTTGTTTATTGATTAATTATTAACTCACAATATTGTTTTCCTCTTTTGCAGTACTCAAGGCTCTTCAAATTTCTGCAAAAGTGTGTAATAACCTGCTCCCTCTGCCTGCCTGAGGCTCTGTCTCCACCACAGACCTTACAGCAGCACTGCTGTACCGCTGAAGATGCACCGCTGTAAGGTCTCCCGAATGGCCGCTCTATGTCTATGGGAGAGCGCTCTCCTACAGATATCATTAAACTACCCCAATGAGCATTTTCTGCTCACGTAGCGCTCACCACACTGGTGCTTTTGTTGTTTTTTTCACACTCCTGACCGACAAATGTTTTATTGACAAAAGTGCTAGTATAGACAAAGCCTGAGTTGCATGCTAGTAAAGACACCCACTGCCTCAAGTCCTGCAATGTTTAAGAAGATTTCAGTTTCTTCTGGTCTTCTTTCTTCTGGTCTTAGCTTAATTTGATTGATAGGCTCCTTGGGGCAGAGGTTATTTCTCCTTCTGCATTTGCAAAAAGCCCAGCACAAGGGGCCCTGAACTGGAGCGGGGCCACAATAAATAACTGATGGAGTAGGGAGTGGAGAATATTGACCTGGTAATGTTGTGTGGGAGTTTTACTAGTTTACTGTCTGCATTGGTGCTGGATGGTGATGGGATATCAGGCGTGACTTCACTTGAGGGATGATACGAGAGCATGTAACCTGAGCCCAGGAGGGGTTGGGCCCAGGTGACACCTTCTGCCTAGGAACTGGACAAGGCTGGAGGAGGAGCCAGGGGGTGTGGTTGGGGGGGGGAGACTGCTGGAGGAGGTTTCAGTTTGGAGCTGTCTTGGGAAATGGAGGGAATGGGGTCTCCCTATCCTCCAATATGGACCTGACTGAGGGGTCCTGTTTTCTGTACCTACAAACTCTGGTTTGGACTGTGTTCCTGTCATCTAATAAACCTTCTGTTTTACTGGCTGGCTGAGAGTCACAGTAAATTGCAGGAAGTGTAGGGGGTGCACCCTGACTCCCCCACATTCCATGAGAATAATAAACAAAATAATCCAGGCAAATCCTAGGTAACCTGCTTTGATCTGTTTGTTATGATTTATAATCACTTAAAACTTATCCTTGTGTAGTTAATAAACCTGCTTCATGCTTTATCTTAACCAGTTTTTTGTTTGTTTTTTTGAGTGAAGTGTTCGGGTATCTTAGCTCTGGAAACAGAGACTGTTGCATATCTTCCCCAAATCGAGTGGGGGAGCAGTTTGTTTAATGAGTTTGCATCCTTGCAGATCCCTGGGCAGGGCAAGACGGTATAATTCTGGGTTTACACTCCAGTAAGGGTGCAAGGCTGTGGAGCTGGGAAATTGACTGGGGCCTTCATTGCTGGTCCATCAGTGGCTTAGCTAAAGCACTCAGGTAACTCGGTACAGTGTGTGGCACTCTCTCATTTTCCTTAGCTCTCTACCTCAACTTGCTTTTCTCCTGTGGTGCAGACCAGAATGTATTCATTTTGGGATATTCACCACAGTTACATACTTTCAGCACAGCTTGTACAAAGTTGGTTATGTGAGGTGCCAAAGGAAAAGTTATGATTTGCTTCATATGATTATCCTATTTATATGCACGAATAATGTTTGTATCTGAAATTATTAATATTGACTATGTACCTATATTTCAAATGTGTTTGCTCCTGTGATAACTCCACTAGGTAGTTTACGTCTAACCTAGCCAGCAAATTGTGAAGGGACTAATCAAGTTGATATTCAATGAACACAATGGGCCATGGAGGAAGCTTATCCCTGCTTAATGGACATTCTTGTGGACTTTCTAGCCAGAATAGGGTAATGGCCCGTATTACGATTCATTGAAGCATGCAAGAGCATTTGACCAGCTCATGTGACCATTGACTCCATCTTGTGCCTGAACTTTTCCACTAGCTGGATAGCATCTACCTTGGCCTGTAGGGGGTTTATGGTTCCTCGACCCACCTGGTGCCCCAGGTAAGTCACTCTGTTTTGACCTATTTGACACTTTTTAGCCTTAACAGTTAGTCCTGCCTGCCTGATGTGCTCGAAGCCTTTTTCCAGGTGCTCCAGATGTTCTGCCCATGAATCGGAAAAAATGACCACATCATCAAGGTAGGCAACTGCAGATTCTCCCAATCCTGCTAGGAGACCATTTACAAGTCTTTGGAAGGTGGCGGGTGCATTTCGCAGCCCAAAAGGAAGCACATTAAATTCATACACCCCTGCATGGGTGATGAAGGCTGACCTTTCATTGGCGGGTTCAACTAGTGGTACTTGCCAGTAGCCCTTGGTTAAGTCTAAGGTAGAGATGAACTGGGCACGTCCCAGTTTCTTCAATAGCTCATCGGTGCGTGGCATTGGATAGTTGTCGGGGCGAGTTACAGCATTCAGCTTACGGTAGTCCACGCAAAAGCGTATTTCCCCATCTGGATTGGGAACTAGAACCACTGGAGATGCCCATGCACTGTTAGAGGGGTGGATTATACCCATCTGTAGCATGTCCTGGATCTCCTGTTTTATAGCAGTTTGGGCATGAGGTGACACCCAGTAGGGTGGGGTTCTAATTGGGTGAGCATTACCTGTGTCAATGGAGTGGTATGCCCATTCAGTCCATCCTGGGGTAGCTGAGAACATTGGCACAAAGCTAGTGCACAGCTCTTTGTTCTGTTGTCACTGCAGACGTCCAAGGGTCGCAGAGAGGTTCACGTCTTCCACGCCACCGTCACTTTTTCCGTCGTAGTAGACATCTTCAGGCCACTCCGCGTCATCTGTTCCCTGGGCTGTCAACTGGGAAACCTTTAATTCTCTGGAATAAAAGGGCTTAAGAGAATTAACATGGTATACCTTAGGCTTTATATTGGAGGTTGGGAATGCTATGAGATAGGTAACAGCTCCTAGGCGCTCCTGGACCATGAATGGTCCTTCCCACAATGCTTCCATTTTATGGGCCTGGAGCACCTTCAAGACCATGACTTGGTCTCCTACTTTGAAGGACCATTCTCTGGAATGTTTATTATACCAGGCCTTTCGCTCTTCCTGAGCGTCCTTTAGGTTTTCTTTAGCAAGGGCTAAAGAGTGTTGGAGGGTGCTTTGTAGGTTGCTTACAAAGTCTAGAATGTTAGTTCCTGGAGAAGGCGTAAACCCCTCCCATTGCTGCTTCACCAACTGTAATGGTCCCTTAACCTCGTGGCCATACACAAGTTCAAATGGTGAAAACCCTAAACTGGGATGTGGTACAGCCCTGTAGGCAAAAAGCAACTGCTGCAACACTAGGTCCCAATCATTGGGGTGTTCAGTTATGAATTTACGTATCATGGCCCCCAAAGTTCCATTAAACCTCTCCACCAGGCCATTGGTTTGATGGTGGTAAGGGGTGGCAATCAAGTGATTCACTCCATGAGCTTCCCACAGGTTTTTCATGGTCCCTGCCAGGAAATTAGTTCCTAAATCTGTAAGGATGTCGGAGGGCCAACCTACCCTGGCATAAATGTCTGCTAAGGCCTGGCACACACTTTTAGCCCTGGTGTTGCTTAGAGCTACTGCTTTTGGCCATCGGGTAACAAAATTCATGAAGGTCAGTATGTTTGCAAGCGCTGGAGTCAGTGCTGGCAACGGTTCTGGTGCCGGTTGCTTTGCCAGTTCCGGTTCTGGGACTGGATTCACTACATCTGTAGCATTCATGGGTAGAATATCCGGTTCTACCACCTCTGTCTGGGTCTCTGGTAACACAGACGGGGCCCTGGTGGACGGCTCAGGAGAGGGATGCGGGTGGAAGCTTGCTTGGTCTGGCTGTGGATGACCATTCCCACCCTCTTGGCTAGGTTCACATGGTTGGCCAAGTCTTCCCCCAGTAGCATGGGGATGGAATAATTGTCATAGACGGCAAAAGTCCACATTCCAGACCAGCCCTTGTACTGGACAGGCAACTCAGCTGTAGGCAAGTTTAAAGATTTTGACATGAACGGGTGAATGGTCTCTTGGGCCTCTGGGTTGATGAATTTGGGGTTCACTAAGGATTGGTGGATAACTGACACTTGTGCCCTGGTGTCTCTCCACACGATAACCTTCTTTCTGCCCACTCTCAAGGTTTCCCTTCGCTCCGAGGGTATTTGAGAGGCATCTGGGTCTGGGGATCTTCGGTGTGATTGTGGTGTAATGAACTGCACTCGGTTGGGGCTCTTGGGGCAGTGGGCCTCTTTACAATGTGGTAGGCGTGTCTGGTAAATGACACATCGGGTTTCCACCTTAGGGCTCTGAACTGCCGACAGGCATGCTCAGGTGTTAGCCCCATTCTGATTCTGGCCTTGGTTTGAAAAAGTTTATAATCATTCATGTGTTCCTTAGGCATTTCAGCCGCCACCTCTGCTAAGGGTCCACTGAGCTGTGGCCTCAGCTCTATCATGTACTGGTCTGTAGAGATGCTGTACCCAAGGCAGGCCCTTTCGAAATTTTCTAAGAAGGCCTCAGTATCATCACCTGCCTTGTAGGTGGGGAATTTTCTGGGATGGGAAGCAGTACCTGGAGAAGGGTTGTTAGGGTTGGCTGGTGCATCTTGCTTAGCCCTTGCTAAGTCCAGTTGATGCTTTCTCTCTCTCTCCCTCTCCTCCATCTCTTTTTCTTTCACCTCCATCTCTTTTTCTTTCACCTCCATAGCTCTTTTGTGGGCAGCCTCAGCCCTGGCCATCTGTCTGTCACGTTCCTTTTGGCTCTCCTCAGCCTGGAGTTTGGCTAATTCTAGCTGCTGTTGTATCTTTTTTTTTTCCTTGCCTGACATTTTCCCCCTGGTCTACATTAGCTATCTGGGGGGTGGGGGGGTGGGGAGGTGAACAGCTTGGAATCTTTGGTTACTGTAATGTGACTCTTTAGAAAAAAAACAAGTACAATAGGTTTTTGTGACTTGCCTTGGCAATGTTTATGACCCTCCAGTGATCACAGCTGGAGCTTCCCTTCTAACAAAAAGCCCTCTGTTAGAATCTCTTATCTGTTTGCCTTCAGGGTATCTCTCCTTCACTGCTTCCCCAGCATCTCAAAGGAGGGGAAAAAAATCTGGCTAAAAAATCCCTCACCGCTGCTCACCATGTCAAGGTTCCTTCCCCATTCTGAACTTAGGGTACAGATGTGGGGGACCTGCTACCAGCTTAACTACCAGCTTAGATCTGGTCTGGCTGCCACCACTCGCAAGCACTACTTTCCTTCCCTGGGTAGCCTTGAGAGATTTCACCAATTTCCTGGTGAACACAGATCCAAACCCCTTGGATCTTAAAACAAGGAGAAATTAGCCATCCCCTCTCTTTTCTCCCACCAACTCCAACCCCCTTGGTTCTAAAAACAAGGAAAAATCAATCAGGTTATTAAAAAAAAGGCTTTTAATTAAAGAAAAAAAAGGTAAAAGAAAACCCTCTGGGAGAGATTAGCATACCAGCTACTCTCATAGACAACAGATTCAAAACACAGAGGATGTTCCCCTGGGCAAAAACTTAATTACATCAATGAAAATACCCCAATACCCAATTTGATTCTTCCTCTAATTGCACAAGACAGGTTACAAAGAAATAAACATAAACCTATTTATTCCTTTCTAAAACTTTCTACTCTGATAGGAGGCTGGTTCCTTGATCTTTTTCACTTCGACTGAAACTGACTAAACAAAGGAAACTTCCCTCCTTCCTTTTGAAACATCCTGTTCACCCATTGGTTCCTCTGGTCAGGTGTCAGCTAGGCTAGGTGAACTTTTTAATCCTTTACAGGTAAAAGAGGCATTAACCCTTAACTGTCTGTTTATGACAGGCCCGTACTATGATTCATTGAAGCATGCAAGAGCATTTGACCAGCTCATGTGACCATTGACTCCATCTTGTGCCTGAACTTTTCCACTAGCTGTACTATTCTCCGTATGAGGAGAGATTAATAAGATTGGGACTTTTCAGCTTCAAAAAAAGATGACTAAGGGGAGATACGATTGAGGTTTATAAAATTGTGACTTGTGTAGAGAAAGTAGATAAAGAAGTGAAATATACTCCTTCTCATAACACAAGAACTAGGAGACACCATGGTATTCCCACAACTAAAATACTGCCTGCATATCTGATCATCACAACTCAAAAAGATATATTGGAATTGAAAAAGTTATAGAAAAATGCAAAAAGAATTATTAGGGATATGGATCAGCTTCAATATGAGGAGAGATTAATAGAAATGGGTCTTTGCAACTTGGGAAAGAGATGACTAAGGGCGTGGGGGAGATGAGAGAGGTATATAAAACCATGAATGGTGTGGAAAATGTAAATAAGGGAGTGTTATTTACTTCTCATAACACAAAAATTAGGGGTCACCCAATGAAATTAATTGCCAGTGGTTCAAAAGAAACAAAAGGAAGTATTTCTTCACACAACACACAGTCAACCTGTGAAGCTCTTTGCCATAAGGTGTTGTGAAGGCCAAGACTATTACAGTTTTCAAAAATAACTAAATGAATTCATGGAGGATCGATCCATCAATGACTATTAGCCAGGATGGGCAGGGATGATGTCCCTAGCGTCTGTTTGCTGGAGGCTGGGAAAGGGTGATGGAGAACAGATCACTTGATGAGTAACTGTTCTGTTCACTCCCTCTGAAGGATCTGACATTGATTATTGCACCCAAGAGCCATCTAATAATATTTCCTTTTCAGCTCTGAATTAACCGAATACTGCTCTTGATGGAAATCATTTGGTTACACTACTAACCTCTAATAAGCTGCCGGTAAACAGAGACTACTAAAGTCATTAACTTCTTCCAGTTCTTTAATAATACAAGTCTACATTTCAAGTGGTGAATCTGGGTCAATAGCCTGCAAGTTGCTTAACTCTTTCTGGCCATGTGTCACACAACCCCTTTTGCAAGGCCTGGGGCTGTTTGGTTTAGCGATCACGTGACCCGAACAGGAGAAACTGGAACCAGCGTTTGCCCAAGGGGGAGCCCTGGGAAGGGTGGGCTGAAGCAATTGGAGAGTCTGGGAGAGCCGAGCCGAAGCTAGTGTCAGGGCCTTGGTGCTTGGCGGGCAGGTTTCTGCTCCCAGAGGGAGGCACTAGAACGGAAGCGGCACTGCGAGAGTGGGCCCGGAAACCCAGAGCCAGAGGCAGGGCCTGAACAGTGCTGTGACTCCAAATCACAGGGGTCTTGGCCCCAAACACGCTCAGCCGGTGAATGTTTAGCTTCACGAGCTTGAGGAGCACAGTGACAGCAACCCTGGAGCTGCTACAGAGATGGGAAGGGGAGTGGGCCTGGCCTCTCTCTCTCTCTCTGTCTCTCTCTGTCTCTCTCTCTCTCTCTCTCTCTCTTTCTTTCCTGGTGCATTAGGTCCTGCTCTCTCTCTCTTTTGTAACTCACCCACACCCACACTTGCCTCCCTCTCTCTGTCACTTCTAAGTCCGTGGCCATTACCATCTAGCAGCCAGCAGCTGTGGTACCCTATAGGCTAGCCTGCTTGCTTGCCTACATATCTTTTCTTATACGTTTCTTATTTTCTAATGGGTTTGATTATTTGTTTTATTAATAAGTTTACAGATTTATATTATGGTATATTTCACCTGTAACACAAGGGACCTGGAGACCACACCCTGTATGTTGAGCTAAAGCAGGTAGCAGATATGAAAAGGTGTGGGGGAAAGTGCAACCAGAACCTCCTGTTGAAGTTGTGGAGGAGTTGGAATAGGGGCTGCAACCTTGTGCATTGTAGATAGGCATCTGCCAGGGTCCGCCTCATGCTGCAAAATGGGCAGGCATCTGGAATGGGGGTGAACTGGGCCACGTACATGCCTGTGCTCATGGCTCCGTGAAGGAGCCACCAACCGATATCCCCGGTGGGCAGTGGGACTGGGGTGGAGTACATTCTGGCCCACCGGGGTTCCTCACCCTCTGAAAGTGATACTAGGTCCCACCACTTGGTATCAGGGCAACTGAGGAAGTGAAGCATTTGGAGCATGAGCATGTAAAGTTGTTCCCTTGGTGGAATTCAGAAATGAAACGGCTGAAAGGCATGAAGCCAACTAAGGTTATGAAAGGGAGGAGGGTTGTGGGGACTCATGGGACATGAGCCCAATCAAGAATTACAGGGATCCTGGGGTGAGTGGTGGATGGGGAGCACCCTCTTGTAGGACCAGTTCAAGGAAAACCCAAGCAGTAGACAATAAGGTGTCCCCAACCTCCTGGAGTTTGTGCAGGGGGGTCTGAATTGTGAAGTGCCCCAGGTGAGCTCCAAGATGAAAGACGCCATCATGGCCACTAAATGGTAGGCTGAGAACTCGGCTGGCCAAATGCTGGAAGAATGGGCCCAGGCAAGATGGAAACAAAATATATCCATGTGGTCCAACCAGGAGTGGCATAACCTATCAACCTCTACCTGGACTTAGATAAAAATGGAATTGTCTTCCGGGAGACAGTGGCACCAGACATCCACCAGGGAGTTATGATTGATGATATCTCTGAGGATGCCTGCAGCAGCCAGGCTGCTCTTGATCCCTGAGCAATTCTGGTCCTCAAAGATGGTGTTAAAATTCAGGACCAGGCACTAGTGAGGATCCAAGGTGCCGAGAATAGCAATGCCTGTTGTGAGAAACACACCCACTCTGGGTCTGCATTTTGGGGTTAGACATTGAAGAGATTCAATGTCAGCACCTCCACACAGGCCTGAAGGTGCAGCAGATGACCTGGGATGACCTCGGAAACTCCCAGCATCTCAAGCTGTAGATCGAGAGACAACAAGGTGGCCACCCCATCTCAATGAGCACTGACGTGTCAAAAATATACCCAGTCCCCCACTCCAGTCACCAGCTAGTCTCGGTGGCTGGATCCTTGTGGGTTTCCTGCAGGCAAATCACAGAGTACCCTACATTACAAATGAAGGAGAACACCTGGCAACTCTGGAGCCCCACCCTAGAGCGTCTGGTGTTCAATGTTGAAAAGATGGTTGGCTTCATTATGAAGGCTGAGGAGGATCCTTGTGGGCAGGAGGATCCCCACCTGGCCTTGCAACAATCGCTGACCAACCTGAAAAGCTTGTCACAGAAGTTGTGGGCCCACTGGTAGACCAGGATGTCCTACCTCCCGGTTCCCCTCCATTCCTCCAAAACAGCCCTCATGGCCAAGAGGACAAGATGGAAGTCTCCCCAACACTGGAGAGGGAGCTTCACCTTACCCTCGAAATCACAGGTGTCCACCAGAAAACGGTGAAGCTCATCCCGCAGCACAGGGGGAACAGTGTCCTGTACCTCTTATGATCCTCTGGGCAAAGAGGGAGAAGACCACCATTGCAGTGACTGTACAGTTTGGGAAGTGGTAGTGGACCCATGATGACACACTGGCTGGGCCTCTGTTATGACCCTGTGGCCCACGGAGATTGGCAAAGAGAGAAAAGACAACTGGTGCAGCGACTTTACTGGTGGCACTGCATAGCATGTCTATATATCCAGAAAGGAAAAGGGAGGTGGAGGGAGGAGAGCAGCCCCTAAATGTTCAGAGAGGGGAGACAAAAAACCCACCCCCTGAGATTCCTTCAAGGACAGGGAAAATGAGACAACCCCTGGTCAGCAGCGGTATGGAAGATGGGGGGACAAAAATGAGTAGGGCTACTCTCCCGCCATCTACTCCCCCTGCTTCACAGGAATCACATTGCCATGTTCTGTTCATTCCCTCTGAAGCACCTGGCACTGGGCACTGTTAGGAAACAGGCTACTGGGCTACATGGACCATTGGTGTTACCCAGAACAGCCATTCTGATCTTCTTATTTAGGCCCCAGATGTATCTGCCTCCTGCTGCAACCCACTGTACCTCACCCCACTCCCAGAACTCAGATAGATCCCAGGTATGATAGAATCACTGAATCTCAGGGTTGGAAGGGACCTCAGGAGGTATCTAGTCCAACCCCCAGCTCAAAGCAGAACCAATCCCCAGCTAAATCATCCCAGTGAGGGCTTTGTCAGCCAGGAGTCCTGATGGAGTCTCTCTCTCCACAGAGTTAGTAACAAATTAAGAATAAACATTAAAATTTTAACACTAACCTGTGTCCCTTAAGTGACTTGCCATAAGAGGTGAGAACATATTGGTTTTAGAGATGACTATGTTGCAGTGGACAATGGGAAGGGAAGAGAGGATCAAGAGATGGGGGCAGGGCATTGGGGAGAAGACACACATCAGGGTCAAGACATGACAGAAGAGATGGGGTAAGATTGCAATTTCAGGGATGCAGCTATCAGCAATTAGAAAAGTGGCCACCCAGTGTAGTGTACACAGACTGATTCCCCAGTTCATCACATTGACACAGCACAGTAAGGACAGGGACGGGTTTAATGTCTCCAACTATACATACAATATGAATCCAGTGAGTGATTCAGGGAAGAGGCCCCGGCACCA
The DNA here is from genome assembly GCF_020497125.1 of Mauremys mutica. Classification (NCBI taxonomy): domain Eukaryota; kingdom Metazoa; phylum Chordata; order Testudines; family Geoemydidae; genus Mauremys; species Mauremys mutica. The sequence goes on along the minus strand of NC_059072.1, from coordinate 367,528,426 downwards.
TGCACCAGGCAGCTCTGCACGGAGCTCAGTCTGAGAGCCAGAGCACAAGGAGAAAACGTTTAGGTCTCTTTATGTGTAAAGAGCCGGAGCAGCCTGTCCCGGATCTGTTTGGTCCTCATCCCATAGATGATGGGATGTAGCACGGGAGGCACCAGCAGGTACACACTGGCAAAGAGAACAAGGAAATGCACTGGCACATTTTGGCCAAACCGCTGCGTGAAAGAGGAGAAGAAATCTGGGATGTACAAAGCAAAGATGGCACAAAGATGAGAGATGCAGGTCCTGAAAGTTTTGAGCTGGGCATCCTTTGTGGGGAGGCGGAAGATGGCCCGGAGGATCAGAGTATAGGACACGGTGATAAAAAATACATCCAATCCGATTACAGAGAAAAGATGAAACAGGCCATAGTAACTACTGATGCTGATGTCAGAACAGGCTATCTTCAGCACAGCTATATGCCGACAATAGGAGTGGGGGATAATGTTGGTTCTACAATATGGCCACTGCCTTGCCAATAAGGGATAGGGTAATGTGAGTATGCCACTGCGCAGCACCAAGGCCAGGCCTATCTTGGTCACAACAGAGTTTGTCAGGATGGTGGAATGTCTCAGGGGATGGCAGATGGCCACGTAGCGATCAAAAGCCATGGCCATAAGGATTCCAGACTCCATCGCTGAGAAGCAGTGAATGAAGTACATCTGGGTGAGGCAGGCACTGAAATTGATCTCCCTGGAATTGAACCAGAAGATGCTCAGCATTTTGGGCAGGGTGGTTGTGGATGTGACCAGGTCGGTGACAGCCAGCATACAGAGGAAAAAGAACATGGGCTCATGGAGGCTCGTCTCCGTCTTTATAATGAACAGAATGGTGAAGTTCCCCAACACAGCTATGGCGTACATAGCACAGAAAGGAATGGAGATCCAGATATGGGCTGCCTCTAGGCCAGGAATGCCAAGTAAGATGAAGGTGGAGGGGTTAGTGAAGTTGGTTGTCTTGGAATCTGACATGGAGTAGGGGAGAAGGTTTCCAACTCTCAGTCATAAGAGTGTCTCCTGCATGAACGATGTTCCCTTGATTTTCTGTGTGTTCCCAGGATCCCAGGTGATGGTCACAGTAGAAATGCCTGAATGGATAGACAATGTTAATATGAGACACTACATGCACTAGTGGATGCTGTTCTTATGGGAGAAGCAGATTAATCACTATTCACACACTTTATTTATTATTATTCTGAGAAAAGAACTATGCACAATGACCCTACTAAATCCAATTCCATATTTTGTGGTGGTCTCTGCGTTAATCATTCCTACAGTTTGTAGTGAGGGAACCTTAAGAGGCACCAGCAGGAAATACAGCTGTGGATATTGGTTATCCATCATTGTTCCTTAATGCAATGAGAGCCAGGATAGGGAGTCCATGCTGTCGGAAGATTCCCATTCATCCAGTTGTTTGAAATCTGAGAGTGGAAAAAAACAGGGCAGGCACACCAAGTGATATGGAATATGTTGAAAGTGAAGCCCATGCAAACAAAATGTTTTAATACAGTCAAATGCAAAATGATCCTCTAGAAACAGGCAATGCAGACCCGACCCAGAGACTACAGCACTTTATTAGGGAATTCAAGGACCCTGAAAAGGATTTAGTGGTCATTGTGGACACCCAACTGATTGTGAGCTCCCAGTGGAACACTATAGCATAAGGGATGATATGGTCCTCGGATAAATAATCAGGGGAGTGGTGAGTTGGAGCAGGAGAAGGATTTTCCCTCTGCACATGGGATTGGTGAAACAAACTGCATCTAAACATTAAAAAGGTTGTAGAGCAGTTTTTAAACAAGGAGATGGGGGAAAGCCGACTGCTGCAGAGGAGCGTGTGGATCAGACACAGACTTCTCTTAGGGGAGAGTCTGATGATAGAGAATCTCCAGGAGCAGAGGACGGAAGAGTATAATGTAAGGGCCAGATCAGATGATAAACAGTCACATAAAAAAGAATCTGGCACATCAGAAAAGGGCAGACAAATAAACAGGGACAAGTTTTTAAAGTGCTTGTACACAAATGCTAGAAGTCTAAATAATAAGTTGGGTGAACTAGAGTGCCTGGTGATAAAGGAGGATATTGATATAATAGGCATCACAGAAACCTGGTGGACTGAGAGCAATCAATGGGACACAATCATTCCGGGGTACAAAATATATCGGAAGGACAGAACAGGTCGTGCGCGGGGGGGAGTGGCACTATATGTGAAAGAAAATGTAGATTCAAATGAAGTAAAAATCTTAAGCGAATCCACATGTTCCATAGAATCTCTATGGATAGAAATTTCATGCTCTAATAAAAATATAACATTAGGGATCTATTATCGACCACCTGACCAGGACAGTAATAGTGATGATGAAATGCTAAGGGAAATTAGAGAGGCTATCAAAATTAAGAACTCAATAATAGTGGGGGATTTCAATTATCCCCATAATAACTGGGAACATTTCACTTCAGGACGAAATGCAGAGATAAAATTTCTCGATACTTTAAATGACTGCTTCATGGAGCAGCTGGTATGGCAACCCACAAGGGGAGAGGCAACTCTAGATTTCATCCTTAGTGGAGCGCAGGAGCTGGTTCAAGAGGTAAATATAGCAGGACCGCTTGGAAATAGTGACCATAATACAATAGCATTCAACATCCCTGTGGTGGGAAGAACATCTCAACAGCCCAACACTGTGGCATTTAATTTCTAAAGGGGGAACTATGCAAAAATGTGGGGGTTAGTTAAACAAAAGTTAAAAGGTACAGTGACTAAAGTGAAATCCCTGCAAGTTGCATGGGCCCTTTTTAAAGACACCATAATAGAGGCCCAAATTAAGAAACACAGTAAAAGAACTAAAAAAGAGCCACCGTGGCTTAACAACCATGTAAAAGAAGCAGTGAGAGATAAAAAGACTTCATTTAAAAAGTGGAAGTCAAATCCTAGTGAAGCAAATAGAAAGGAGCACAAACATTGCCAACTTAAGTTCAAGAGTGCAATAAGAAAAATCAAAGAGGAGTTTGAAGAATGGCTAGCCAAAAACTCCAAAGGTAATGACAAAATGTTTTTAAGTACATCAGAAGCAGGAAGCCTGCTAAACAACCAGTGGGACCCCTTGACGATCGAAATACAAAAGGAGCGCTTAAAGACGACAAAGTAATTGTGGAGAAACTATATGGATTTTTGCTTAAGTCTTCACGGCTGAGGATGTTAGGGAGATTCCCAAACCTGAGCTGGCTTTTGTAGGTGACAAATCTGAGGAACTGTCACAGATTGAAGTGTCACTAGAGGAGGTTTTGGAATTAATTTATAAACTCAACATTAACAAGTCACCAGGACCAGTTGGCATTCACCCAAGAGTTCTGAAAGAACTCAAATGTGAAGTTGCGGAACTATTAACTATGGTTTGTAACCTGTCCTTTAAGTCAGCTTCATAATGCCAATATTTTAAAAGGGCTCTAGAGGTGATCCCGGCAATTACAGTCTAATTAAGTCTAACGTCGGTACCGGACAAATTAGTCGAAACAATAGTTAAGAATAAATTTGTCAGACACATAGAAAAACATAAACTGTTGAGCAATAGTCAACATGGTTTCTGTAAAGGGAAATCGTGTCTTACTAATCTATTAGAGTTCTTTGAAGGGGTCAACAAACATGTGGACAAGGGGGATTCAGTGGACATAGTGTACTTAGATTTCCAGAAAGCCTTTGACTAGATCCCTCACCAAAGGCTCTTACATAAATTAAGCTGTCATGGGATAAAAGGGAAAGTCCTTTCATGGATTGAGAACTGGTTAAAAGACAGGGAACAAAGGGTAGGAATTAATGGTAAATTCTCAGACTGGAGAGGGGTAACTAGTGGTGTTCCCCAAGGGTCAGTCCTAGGACCAATTCTATTCAATTTATTCATAAATGATCTGGAGAAAGGGGTAAACAGTGAGGTGGCAAAGTTTGCAGATGATACCAAACTACTCAAGATAGTTAAGACCAAAGCAGATTGTGAAGAACTTCAAAAAGATCTTACAAAACTAAGTGATTGGGCAACAAAATGGCAAATGAAATTTAATGTGGCTAAATGTAAAGTAATGCACATTGGAAAAAATAACCCCTACTATACATACAATATGATGGTGGCTAAGTTAGCTACAATGAGTCCGGAAAAAGATCTTGGAGTCATCGTGGATAGTTTTCTGAAGATGTCCACACAGTGTGCAGAGGAGGTCAAAAAAACAAACAGAATGTTAGGAATCATTAAAAAGGGGATAGAGAATAAGACTGGGAATATATTATTGCCCTTATATGAATCCATGGTACGCCCACATGTCGAATACTGTGTACAGATGTGGTCTCCTCACCTCAAAAAAGATATTCTAGCACTAGAAAAGTTTCAGAAAAGAGCCACTAAAATGATTAGGGGTTTGGAGAGGATCCCATATGAGGAGAGATTAAAGAGGCTAGGACTCTTCAGCTTGCAAAAGAGGAGACTAAGGGGGGATATGATAGAGATATAAAATCATGAGTGATGTGGAGAGAGTGAATAAGGAAAAGTTATTTACTTATTCCCATAATATAAGAACTAGGGGTCACCAGATGAAATTAATAGGCAGCAGGTTTAAAAAAAATAAAAGGAAGTTCTTCTTCACGCAGCGCACAGTCAACTTGTGGAACTCCTTGCCTGAGGAGGTTGTGAAGGCTAGGACTATAACAGTGTTTAAAAGAGAACTGGATAAATTCATGGTGGTTAAGTCCATTAATGGCTATTAGCCAGGATGGGTAAGAAATGGTGTCCCTAGCCTCTGTTTGTCAGAGGATAGAGATGGATGGCAGGAGAGAGATCACTTGATCATTGTCTGTTAGGTTCACTCCCTCTGTCAGGGCCACCTGGCATTGGCCACTGTCGGTAGACAGATACTGGCCTAGATTGACGTTTGGTCTGACCCGGTACGGCCGTTCTTATGTTCATATCTTGGGTCCACGTTTGGAAAAAGACATAGAAGACTTGGGCAGAAGAGACACAAAAATGATTGGAGGATAGAGAAAAAGCAGGGCCTTTAGACTTGAAGGTGTGTATCTCTTTAACTTATCAAAAGGTTGATCAAATGGATACTTTAATGGGGAGAAAACCATGGGTAATAACAGGCTCTGTAATCTACCAGAGAAAGGCTGATGAAGACTGAAGGGCTGGAAGCTGAAGCCAGGCAAATTCCAGCTCAAAATTAGGGGCAAATATTTAGCACTTAGGGTGATTAACCACCTGGACACACTGAGAATGGATGTGTTACTTTCTCCAATTTTCCATGTTGGCAGATCCAGACTGGATGTTTTTTTCTGGAATTAAGATTGCTTGAAGGGTTGTTTACACTTAAAATGCTACAGCCGTGCTGCCACAGAGCTTCAATATAGACACTACTTACACAGATGGAAGGGTTCTCCCCTCAGCACGGGTAATCCCCGAGCGGTGGTAGCTAGGTCGATGGAAGAATTCATCTCATGCTGTCTACACCAGGGCACAAATTAGCCAACACGTTCTTGGAATGTATTGGAGGCATTTCTTTGTTCCAGAAGCAGGAGAAAACTTCTAGGAGAGAGGCTGTTCTAGACTTGATTTTGACAAAGAACGAGGAACTGGTTGATAATCTGAAAGTGGAAGACAGTTTACGGGAAAGTTACCATGAAATGATAGAGTTCATGATTCTAAGGCAGGGGTGGGCAAACTTTTTGGGGCGAGGGCCACATCTGGGTGAGGAAATTGTATGCAGGGCCGGGGCAGGGGGGGTGGAGTGCGGGATGTGGAGGAAGGGGCTCAGGACAAGGGATTGGGGCAGAGAAGGGGTGCAGAGTGTAAGAGGGGGCTCAGGGAAGGGGGTGGGGGTACAGGAGGGGTGCGGAGTGCAGGATGGGGCTCAGGGCAGGGAGTTGGGGTGCACGGGGTGCAGGGTGCAGCAGGGAGCTCAGGGCAGGTGGTTGGAATGCACAGAAGTGCAGAAAGGGGCTCAGGGCAGGGAGTTGGGTGCAGGAGGGGTGCGAGGTACAGGCAGAGGGCTTAGGACAGGAAGTTGGGGGGCGGGGGGCAGGAGGGGTTTGAGCTCCAGCCCGGTGCCGCTTACCTAAAGTGGCTCCGGGGTGGCAGTGGCGCACACCAGGGCCAGGGCAGGCTCCCTGCATGCCTGCCCTGTCCCCACGCCACTCCAGGAAGTGCTGCGGCCCCTGGGGGCGGGGCAGAGGGCTCTGCGTGCGCACATGGAGCCCTTTGCCTCCCGGCCCGGGGGCTGCTTCTGAGAGCAGCGCTGGGCCCACAGCACCACCAGGGGTAATCCCGCGGGCCGGATCCAAAGCCCTGAAGGGCCGGATCCGGCCCGCGGGCCATAGTTTGCCCATCCCTGTTCTAAGGAATGGTAGGAAAAAAAACAACAAAGTAAAGACAATGGATTTCAGGAAGACAGCCTTGAGCAAACTCAGGGAGTTGGTAGGTAAGACATCAGAGGAAGCAAGGGCAGTACCTCCATGTTTTCCAGCAGATAAAAGTCAGGTAACAGCCCCTGTCCCCCTGCCCCATTAACAGACAGAGCCCTGAGATGCAAGAGGAGGGGATGACAGTGTCTGTGCATTAACACACAGCTGGTTCCTGATGTTTGTACTCAGCTCTTGTTCCAAGGGGAATTTTCCCTCACTGGGGGTGAGCAAAGTACGGGCTGTGATCTCAGAATCTGGTCTTGTATTGCACATCTACTAACACCTTACGTCTATTCACTGTGCCACTGAAATAAAGCCACCTCTGGGCTGGAGGCCATCAGGTGGGATGAGCAGCAATGCACAGAAATCAGTGACATTTTGTCCAATGATTCTTTAACAAACTCATCACTTATGGCAAGGGCCCTGGGATGTGTCATGGTTGTGCAGAGCAGAAAGGACCACAGACTTTTCCCTCCACATCCACGTTACACAGGGTTTGTCGATCTGGTGAGCTCCTCAGCAAGAGATGGGTACCTGTGAATTACGAGATGGAAGTGTCCTCCCTGGGAATCCCCCTCAGGTATCCGTGACCCACACCTCTCTCTGCAGCAGCATCCCATGCTAAGAGCCGACACAGGGGTGTGCACAGTTTCTAATATAGCTCTGTGTATTCCCAGTGGGGTTTGTTCAGCCTTTAAAGGAGAAGAGAGCATCTGAATGTAAACAGGCTGCAGAAAAGCATCTCTCCTCTTCTGTGCTAATTATCCAGCTTTAGAAGTAAACAGTAATTAAGGGACCTTCCCAAAGGGAGATGAGAACTCCTGGGCTCTGTGTTGAGTCAGAGAGGAATTGGCTGTTTTGTGTATTTGTGTATATTTATAAAACATAGCTGATTAGAAGAAAATAAGGAATAATGCCTAGATGTCCATAGGTTCTGGGACCCTGCAAATGCCCAGGATGGACAGGTAGACAGGAGGCAGGCTGATCTGAAGAAAGATGACAGAGGGGAGACATAAGCACTTTCTACAGACATATGGGGCTTTCCCTATGGCATCAGAGATCAATAAATCTCAGTATCATCATACTGTGCAGCACACATCATTGAAGGATCTTCAAAATAGTTAGCAAAGGAAAGTCATTATGAAAATATCCCCAGTATACAGATAGGTAAACTGAGGCACTGGGCGATATGGGCTGGCCGAGGTCACACAGAGAATGATAGACAGGATTGCAGACAGAACCCAGGAGTCCTGACTTCCTTCCTGTAACCATGGTCTCTCAGTCACACCACGAGGGAAATGGACTCCCGCTCTTTCAGGGACTGTTCATTGGGAGGGATGCAGAGGAAAGGCTGGCAGAGGGAGTCTTTAGCCATTGCCATCCTGTCAAGGTGAATCTGAGTTTTTCACAAGTACCTGCTGTTTATGAGCTTCTGCTTCTGTGAGGTGTGAACTCCCTGACTCCACTTCCGCTGCCCCTCAGAAACCTGCCAACACATCACAGTCACTGGGGTTGCTTCAGGGGAACAGACTTAGGCTACATCCACACTCGCAGATGTAATGATCCGGGAGTGAACCCCCTCTCAGAGAGCGCTGCAGGGATCGCGCTGCTGTGCGTTCACACTGTCAGCTGCCAGCGCAATGGCACGCCACTCTGGCGGCACTTGCAGCACTTGCAGCGGCATTTGGCATGGTGCACTCTGGGCAGGTATCCCACAGAGACCCTCTTCCACTTCAGCTGCTGAGGTTTGTGGGAAGGGGACAGGGGGACATGGGGCAACCTGGGTCCTGTCCCTATGCCCCGTCGTGCATCGGTTCACTCCCCAGCACTCCTTACCCTTCCATCCACATTTGGTGCCATCTTTCAACAGTATTGGTACTGCACGCTCTTTTCAACATTACAGTCTGCGGGAACAGATCCCAAACTGTTGATGAATATGCTGATGGGTCTCACTAACGTGGCACGAATGGCAGTCCAGCTACTCCTTAAGCGACAAAGTGAGGATGAGGAGTCCGAAGAAAGTGTTGACATGTGTAGCAGAGACAACACAAGCTCGTTTGTGGCATGCTCGGACATGCTGACTGCAGTGGAATGCCATTTTGGGGCTCAGGAAACAAGCACTGAGTGGTGGGATCATGTCATCATGTAAGTATGGGATGATGAGAATTGTCTGCAGAACTTTTGTATGAGAAAAGGCACTTGCATGGGAGTGTGTGATGAGCTCGCCCCCACCCTGTGGCTCAAGGACATGAGAATGAGAGCTGCTCTGATGATGGAGAAGCGCATGGCGATTGCACTGTGCAAGCTGGCTTCTCCAGGCAGCTACCGATCAGTTGCTAACCAATTTGGAGTGGGTAAGACAACCGCTGGAGTTTGCAGGGCCATTAATCACATCCTGGTCAGAAAAAAAATGTGACTCTGGGCAACGTGTGTGACACTGTGGATGGCTTTGCACAGATGGGTTCCCTAGCTGTGGAGAGGCGATAGATGGCACGTATATTCCAATTCTGACACCGCACCACCTAGCCTCTGAGTACAGTAATAGGAAGGGGTGTTTCTCAGTGGTTCTCCAGGAGTTTGTGGATTATGGTGGGCGTTTAATGGACATTAACGCAGGCTATTCCAGAAAGGAGCATGATACACAAATCTTTCAGAACAAAGGCCTGTTCAGGAAGCTGCAGGCCGAGCCTTTTTTCCTGGACAAGAGGATCACCGTAGGGGAAGTTGAAATGCCCATTGTGACCCTGGGAGACTCTGCCTACCCTTTAATGCCATGGCTCATGAAGCCATACACGGGGAGCCTTGACAGCAGCAAGGAGCAGCGCAACAAAAAGTTGCACCAGAGTAGAATGACTGTTGCGTGTGCTTTTGGCTGTTTTAAAGGCCCGCTGGTGAAGTCTGTATGGGAAGCTGGATCTGACCAATGACAACATCCCGCATGCTGTACCCTGCATAATATTTGTGAAGGGAAGGGTGAAAGCTTCACTCAGGTGTAGATAGCAGATGCTCAGTGCCTGGAGGCTGAATTTCAACAGCCAGAGATCAGTGCTATTAGAGGGAGCAGTGCAGGGCCGTGAGGATCAGAGATGCCTTGAGGCAGCAATTCATTGCCAAAAGCAATAATGTTTCATGTCTTGCACGGGAGTGCTACTAGGAGTCTGTGATTGCTCCATATGATGCATTGACTAGCAGTGCCTCTTGCTTTTCTGGGCTATGCTTCCTGTCACTTAATGCAATAAAGACTAAACCATCCCAGCCAGGGCTTTGTCAAGCCGCGCTTTAAAAACATATACAGCTTGAGATTCCACCACCTCCCCAGATAACTCATTCCAGTGTTTCACCACCCTCCTAGTGAAATAGTGTTTCCTAATATCCAACCTTAACTTCTCACTGCAACTTGAGACCATTGCTCCTTGTTCTGTCTCCTTGTTCCATCCTCTCTGGAACCCCCCTTCAGGTAGTTGAAGGCTGCTATCAAATCCACCCCCTCACTCTTCTCTTCTGAATATTAAATAAGCCCAGTTCCTTCAATGTCTCCTCATTAGTCATTATTTCACTAGGAGGGTGGTGAAGCACTGGAATGGGTTACCTAGGGAAGTGGTGGAATCTCCATCTTTAGAGTTTTTAAGACCCAGATTGTCAAAGCCCTGGCTGGGATGATTTAGTTGGTGTTGGTCCTGCTTTGAACAGAGGGTTGGTCTAGACGACCTCCTGAGGTCCCTTCCAACCCTAATCTCCTATGAGTCTATGTACCCCAGACCCCAATCATTTTTGTTGCTCTCTGCTGGACACTCTCCAGTTTCTCCACATACTTCCTGTAGTGGGGGGCCCAAAAATGGATGCAAAACTCCGGATGTGTCCTCACCTCAATCTGCTGGCAAGGCTCCTACTTATACAGTCCAATATGCCATTAGTCTTCTTGACTGTTATATCCTTGGGGGCAGCCGGTTGACAACAAGGGCACACTGCTGACTCATATCCAGCTTCTCATCCACTGTCATCCCCAGGTCCTTTTCTGCAGAACTGTAGCAGTGCATGGGATTCGTCCTTCCTAAGTGCAGGACTCTGCACTTGTCCTTCTTGAAACGCCTCAGATTTCTTTTTGCCCTAAACCTCAAATTTAACTAGGTGACTCTGGACCCTATCCCTACCCTCCCTACCTTTCCCCACAGCTTAGTGTCATCCATGAACTTGCTGTGGGTGCAGTTCATTGCATCATCCAGATCATTAATGAAGATGTTGAACAAAACCGGCCCCAGTACTGACCAGTGGTGCACTCAGATCGATAACAGCTACCAATTAGACATCTAGCCATTGATCACTACCAGTTGAAACCAACGATTTAGTCAGCCTTCTATCCACCTTATAATCCATTCATCCAATGCACTGTTTTTGCCATATGTACAGAGGCAGTTATCTCATCACGGAAAGCAGCAGGTTGGTCAGGCATCCAAATATCACATCAGTCCTTTTTTTGGCACAGCATCGCACTGGGAGCTCATGGTGTCCACAGTGACCCCAAAATCCTTTCCAGTGTCCCTGCGTTCCACAATGCAGTTCCCTAGTCTTTGGGTTGGACCTGCATTTCCCTTTTCTAGAGAACAACTTTGCATTTGACTGTATTACAACATATTGTATGTATGGGGCCAGCTGAACAAACACTCCAAATGAATCCTTACACTTGCACTGTCCTCCTCATGGGAAACACTCTGCCAGTCTTTGACTCATCATGAATTTTAGCTGCAGTGATTTTCTACTTACTCCCAGATCATTGATTAAAATATTGAATAGCATCCAGCCTAACACTGATCCGTGTAGAATCCTAGTGGATACATCTCCTTTCTCTGACCAATGTCCCATTGGCAACTGCTTTGTGAGATCCATCAGTTAAAAAGTTTTTAGTCCATTTTACATGTGATCTATTGATGTTGTAGAGTGTTTATTTTTTATCACAATATTTTCCCCTATGAAACAAATAACTTCTAGAAATCAAAGTCTATTGAATCTCCGTGGTTCCCTTGAGCAACCAAATGTGTACTCAAATTAAAGGATGAAAAGAAGTTCATTTGGCAATACCAGGTTTCCATAAACTCCATTGTTGGCAAGAATTAATTATATTCCTAGCCTTTCTTTTTCCTATAATCCAGCTTTTCCTTTTTTCCCTAACCTTGTCAAATGTTTATTTTTAACTTTCCATTCAGTATTTTTATATTTTACGTTTAACTCAGTACTTGTTTGTATTTTTTTCTCAGTCTGCTGCTGCCTGACTTTGTACTTCTGGTTCCAAATGAAATGTGTGGTTGATCGGTCAGTAAGTATCTCTGATGTTCGTAACTATAAGGTTCTACTATAGATACTGTTAAACACCCTCCTTGAGTGCTAATGGACTGTAACGTATTTCATTACTTCAGATGATGTGAGCACCTCATACTGCTTCTCTCCAAATGAGAACAAAACTGTCCTGGGTAGAATTGAGAAAAAGGGAAGGATCCATTTGTAGGCTGGACTTTTCAGTCTAGGTACCATTGTTTATTGCATCAGAGTTGCTACAAGCTTGCAAGCTGTATTACCCGTTCCCCTCCTCCCTGAGGAGTGAGCCCAGATGTTTACTTGTGTTACCCCTTTATTGTAAGCATTAGTCCTCCCCCTACCCAGGTGGGCCAAACCGATCTAAGTCTTGGCCCAATAAATGTTCTTTAATTACCCTGACAAATTCCCTGCCTCTGTTTATTATTTATTCTTGTCCTGAAATTTTTGCCTAATGGGGATAGTTTCTGAGCACTTGGATTTGAACTTTTGCAGGTGTGTGTGCATCAAGGGACTTTCCGTGCTTGGGTCTGCCAGCTCTTACCAGGCAGACTTGAGCATTCAGCCTTTTAACAGGCTGTGGTTACGGGGCTTCCTGTTATGCGCCTTCTGCTAGCGGCTTGCCAGTCAGCATTTACTCTTTGCACTTTACCAGACAGGGTTCGTGTCCAACCAAAGCAGCCCCCTGCAAAAACTATTTCTTGAACCTTTTTACTTTTTCTGCCACATTAATAAGTTGAATGTGCCCTTTAGATTTTGGTCTGAATCTTTCATAGAATTTCTTTAGTTCTTTTTCTTTTTAATAACGTCATTTTTTCTGATCCTTAGCCCTAACAAGCATGCATTTTCCCTGATGTTTTTAACGCCCCTTATCAATTTTCATAACTTCCAATTTGTATTACTGGCTATTTCCCCTCACCCTCATGCATTCTATATTGCTTTCCCCCATCTCCTCACATCTTATTGCGGCCTTCCCTTTGCCACTGAACCCGTTTTTTAGCCAAAGCTCTCCGCTTTCTTGATTGTGGAATCATGGCCATTTAGATGTATATTAAACTCTTCTTCAAGAACTCCCAAGTTTCATTCCCATTTTTCTCTCTAAATGTTTCCCCTCAAACAATTTTCCTGATCATTTGCTTCAGCTTTAAGGAATTACCCCTTCTGTAGCTTTCAATCTCTACAGATATTATTGGTTGGGAAATGTTTTTTGTTTGTCCATTTGAATGTAATCAGTTCAATTCTATTCTTTTTTTCTCCTCTATCATAGGCCTTCTTCTTTGTCTCTTCTCTAAACTAAACAGTTCCAGACTCTTCAGTCTGTCCGTTAATGGCAACCTCCCCCATTCTCACAACCTGTCTCGGAAATCCCATTTTTATCTGCTACATCATTTATAGATACTGGGTGTCCAAAACTGAGCGCATGTCCAGAGCAGGTATTCTCCATCCCATTGCTTAGGCATCCGGACACTGTCTTTGTTTTGGGCAGTGCTGCGAATGAACAGGTGTATCTGTGGAGCTGCTATCAATGACACCCAGTTCTTTTCCCTGATGTGTGTTCTAGTTGGGAGTCTTCCCCCTCGCATGTGCCATGCCGAAACTTTAGTTTTCTTACACTCTCAGATTTTGAGCAACCCTGTGAATGGGGAACGCCCTACAGTGTGGATTCTCTAGCTTTGTAGCACAAGGTGTTTTTCTCCTTTGTTTACACATATTAAAATAAGATATAAAAGTATCAAAAGGTCATACCCAAATTTCTATCTCAGGCTGACAAACAGGCTTATATGTCAAGTATAAGGGGGAGCCGTGTTAGTCTGTATCCACAAAAACAACGAGGAGTCCAGTGGCACCTTAAATACTAACAGATTTATTTGGGTTATATGCTAACACTGCTTTGAGTTGTATTAGATGCAATGAGTCTATTTGTGTGTAGTGAACCATGAAGTTACAGTCCTTCTTAAACAGGAGGAAGTTATTAAAGCAACTGCTAAAAATTACATCCACAAAAACAGGTTTCCACACAACTCAGTCTTCAGCCTTGTCTTGCTTGTTTACCAGGGACTACATGATGGCTGGAATTCTACATAATGCATAGAGCCCAGTTATGTGCTGCAGGGTATCAAATCAGTGCAGTGTGTGATTCTACAGCCCTGATTAGGGCCTTTTGGTAGCAGCACACAAGAAATAATAAATAATAATCTTCATTTAATGCATGTAGAGGTTGTGGTTCAGAGTGTGGAAGTGACTCTGGTCACCCAGTGACAAGGTCACCCAGCAAATCCATGGCTGAGCTGTTACTCTTTGAACCAGATGCAGGGTGTGCAGCCCGCTAAGATTATGAAAAGGACAGTGTCGGGGGGACTCATGGGACAGGAGCCCAATCAAGAATTCCAGCAGTCCTGGGGGGAGGGGTGGATGGGAAGCACCCTCTTGTAGACCCCTTCAAGGAAAATCCCAGTGGTAGGCACTAAGGTGGCCCCCACCTCCTTGAGTATGTGCAGGGGCGTCTGAAGCATGAAGAGTCCAAGGTGAGGTGCGAGAAGAAAGAGGCCATCATGACCACTAAATGGTGGGCCGGGAACGGGGTCAGCTGAATGCTGGAGGAATGGGCCCAGGCAAGGTGGAAACAAAATAGATACATGAGGTCCAACCAGGAGTGGCACAACTAATCAATCTCCACCTGGACATAGGTAAAGGTGGAATTTTCATTCGGGTGTTGGTTGTGCCAGACGTCCACCAGGGAGTGATGATTGACAATCTCTCTGAGGATGCCTGCAGTGGCCTGGCTGCTCTCGATCCCTGAGTGAGTCTGGTCCTTCAGGATGGTATTAAACTCCTCACTCAGGACCAGGCACTAGTAGGGATCCAAGGTGCCGAGGATGGCAGACAGCTGTTGATAAAAACACACCCACTCTGGGTCTGCATTCAGGGGGTAGACATTGAACATATTCACTGTCAGCCCCTCCACACTGGCCTGGAGGTGCAGCAGGCAACCTGGGACAACCTCGGCAACTGCCAGCATCTCAGGCTGTAGGTTGGGGGAGAACAGGGTGGCCACCCCAGCTGAATTAGTGATGAGGTGTCTAAAATATTACCCGTCCCCCCACTCCAGACACCATCTTAGGGGGGAGGGATAGCTCAGTGATTTGAGCACTGGCCTGCTAAACCTAGGGGTGGGAGTTCAGTCCTTGAGGGGGCTACTTAGGGATCTGGTGCAAAATCAGTACTTGGTCCTGCTAGTGACACCATGGGGCTGGACTCAATGACCCTTCAGGGTCCCTTCCAGTTCTAGGAGAGGGGTATATCCCCACTATTCTAGTTATTTTTTAAACTAGTCTCGGCGGCTGGATCCATGTGGGTTTCCTGCAGGCAAACCACAGAATACCCTACAAGGAAAGAGAGCACCTGGCAAATGTGGAGATCAACCCTAGAGCCTCTGGTGTTCAATTTTGAAAAGATGGTTAGCTTCATTCTGAGGGCTGAGGAGGATCCTTGCAGGCAGGAGGATCCCCAACCGGCCTTGCAACATTCACTGATGAACCTGAAAGTCTTATTACAGAAGTTGTGGGCCCACAGGTAGACCAAGATGTCCGAACTCTGTTTCCCTTCTACTCCAAAACAGCCCTCATGGCCAAGAGGACAACACTGGAGAGGGAGCTTCACCTTACCCTTGAAACCATGTGTCCACCAGAAAAAGGTGAAGCTCATCCCGCAGCACAGTGGGGGACGTGGTAGTGGATCCATGATGATCCTCAGGCTGGGCCCCTGTTACGACCCTGTAGCCCATGGAGATGGGCAAAGAGAGCAGACCATTGGTGCGTTGACTATACCAATGGTGCTGCACAACCCATCTCTATCTCCTGAAAGGTAAAGGGAGATGGAGGGAAGAGAATATCCCCTAAAGTGTCAGGGACAGGAGGAAAAAAACCACCCCCTGAGGTTCCTCCAAGGACAGGGGAAATGAGACAACTCCTGGGCGGCAGCGGTATGGGGACAAAAATGAGTAGGGCTTCTGTCCCCCCTCTGCTCCCCTTCCCCTGCTCCACATGAATCACAGGCTGATTGCCATGTTCTGTTCATTCCATCTGAAGCACCTGGCACAGGGCATTGTTAGGAAACAGGCTACTGGGCTACATGGACCATTGGTTTTACCCAGTATGGCCATTCTGATCTTCTTATTTAGACCTCAGATGTCTCTGCCTCCTGCTGTAGCACGGTATACCCCACCCACCTCCTAGAGCTGAGATAGATCCCAGGAGTCCTGATGGGGTTTCCCTCTCCACAGGGAGTAACAAAGTAAGAATAAAAATTACAATTTTAACACTAACCAGTGACCTTAAATGACTTGCCATAACATGTGAGAACACATTGGTTTTAGAGATGACTGGGTCGCAGCTGACAAGGGGAGGGGAAGACAGGAGCAAGTGACGGGGCAGGGCATTGGGGAGAAGACACACAGCGAGGTCGAGGGTTAACAGAAGAGATGGGGCAAGATTGCAATTTTAGGTATCCAGCTACCAGCAATTAGAAAGGTGGCAACCCAGTGTAGTGTACATAGACTGACTCCCCAGTTCATCACATTGACACAGCACAGTAAAGACAGGGTTGGGTTTAATGTCTCTGTCTGACCAGTGAGTGATTCAGGGAAGAGAACCCAGCACCATGCACCAGCCAGCTCTGCACAGAGCTCAATCTGAGAGCCACACCACCAGGAGAAAACATTTAGGTCTCTTTATGAGTAAAGAGCTGGAGCAGCCTGCCCCGGATCTGTTGGGTCCTCGCCCCGTAGATGATGGGGTGTAGCATGGGGGGCACCACCAGGTAAACACTGGCAAAGAGAATGCGTATATGCAGTGGCACATTGTGGCCAAACCGCTGCGTGAGAGAGGAGAAAAAATCTGGGGTGTACAAAGCTAAGATGGCACAAAGATGAGAGATGCAGGTCCCAAAAGTTTTGAGCCGGGCATCCTTCGTGGGCAGGCGGAAGATGGCCTGGAGGATCTGAGTATAGGACACAACAATAAAAAACACATCAATTCCGATCACAGAGAAAAGATTAAACAGGCCGTAGTAACTACTAATTCGGATGTCAGCACAGGCCAGGTTCACCACAGCTACATGCCGACAATAGAAGTGGGGGATGATGTTGGTTCTGCAATATGGCAACTGCCTTGCCAGGAAGGGATAGGGCAAAGTGAGTATACCACTGCGCAGCACCAAGGCCAGGCCTATCTTGGCCACAACAGAGTTTGTCAGGATGGTGGAATGTCTCAGGGGATGGCAGATGGCCACGTAGCGATCGAAAGCCATGGCCACGAGGATCCCAGACTCCATTGCCGAGAAGGAGTGAACAAAGTACATTTGGGTGAAGCAGGCACTGAAACTGATCTCCCTGGAATTGAACCAGAAGATGCTCAGCATTTTGGGCATGGTGGATGTGGAAATGAGCAGGTCGGTGACAGCCAGCATGCAGAGGAAATAGAACATGGGCTCATGGAGGCTTGGCTCCCTCTTCACGATGAACAGGATGGTGAAGTTCCCCAAGATGGCTATGGCATACATGGTGCAGAAGGGGATGGAGATCCAGATATGGGCTGCCTGCAGGCCAGGAATGCCCAGCAGGATGAAGGTGGAGGGGTTGGTGAAGTTGGTTGTGCTGGAATCTGACATGGAGTACAGGAGAAGGTGTCCAACTCTGAGGCATAAGGGTGTCTCCTGCTTGTACCGTACGTTCCCCTGACTTTCTGTGAGTTCTCAGGGTCTTGGGTGATGGTTGTAGTAGAAATGCCTGAATGGAGAGACAACGTTAATATGAGACATTGCATGCAATACTCTAGGCTGTTCTCATGGGAGAAGCAGATTGATCACTCTTCACACACTGAAAAATTACATTTTCATTAAACAGAGAAAAAAACAATGAACCTAATAAATCCAATTCCATATTTTGTGGTGCTCCTGTGTTAATAATTCCTACACGTTGTGGTGGGGGAACCTTAAGAGGCACCAGCAGGAAACCCAAGTGTGTATAGTGATTATCCATCATTGTTCCTTAATGAAATTAGAGCCAGACATTCACTCTAGGGCGTTCCCCATTCATCCAGTTGCTCAAAAACAGAGTGAAAAAACCAGACTTTTGGGAAGATTTGTGCTGGGAGAAAAATCCCAACTAGAACATACCTCAGGGAAAAGACCTGGGCCCCACTGATAGGAGTTCAAGAGAAACACCTGCTCAATCGCAGCAGTGGACAAAACAAAAGCTATGTTCAGATCTCTAAGATGTGGGATGGAGAATAACATGTTCAGGATATGTGTTTTGGTCACCCAGTCTCTACTAAGGATATAACATATATAAAAGGGATTTCCAAGACAGGCTCTGAGAATGGGGGAGGCTCTTATATGCAAACATATATAAAAGTCTGGGACTCTTTTGTTTACACCAGAGGTAAAGAAGGGAGCATATGATACAGGAGAAGAAAATAAAAAATGAAACTGATTTACATGCAAATGGACAGTTCTCAACCAGTACTATCTATAGACACTTAGTGCTCCAAGAGGAATAATTCCCCAAAGCTGAGGAAAATTGTCAGCAAAATGGACTGAGATTAAAAAGGTAGACAAAAAAAATGAATGAAAATCAGTGATTCTTTGATAACAGTTCATTAGATAGCAGAAAACTCATGATTGCACAGTCAACAAAGTGATCAACTTTGTGTAAAAATGCAGTTCAGTGGTAAAGTGAAGGCAGCTATTGGGTGGTGGGGGTGGTTGGGGGGGGGTAGCAATACGTAACAAAGAGAAAAAGGGAAAGTTGATAGCCAAGAATAGAAGTTGGAAGTTATGAAAATTGACAAGGGACGTTAAGTCATCTGGGTAAAGTCCACGTTTGGCAGCTCTATGGATCACAAAAAGAAGGTTATTAAGTATATTAACAACAAGAGAAATACTAGAAAAGCTTTATGTCAATTCCTGTTTTAAATGTAAAGTATTAAAAATAAAGGGAACGTTTTTTTTTCATAAAAGAATTGACAAGGTTAAGAAAGAATGGGAAAGCTTTTATGGGATGAGTTCAAGAAAAAGTCTAGAAATGTAAGTAATGCCTGTCACCAACAGGGTTTATGCAAAACAGGTCTTGTCAAATAAACCTGATTCCATCCTTTTATGAGAGTACACATTTGGTTGATCAAGGGAACCACACAGCTGCAACAAACCTTGGTTTCCCAGATGCATTTGATTTAGTAGGGGAAAATATTGAGTTAAAAATTAACGCCCTAGTATATCAGCAGAGAACATGTAACATAGACTGGAGACTGGCTAACTGATGGATCTCAGAAAGCTGTAGTCAATAGTCCTTCATCAGTAAATGGGGCTGTTTGTAGTGGGGTTCTGCAGGGATCAGTTCTAGGCCTGATGCTATTGAATATTTTAATCAATGATCTGGAAGGAAATAGAAAATCACTGCAAATAAAATTTGTGAATGACCCAAAGATTGGCACAGTGGACACAATGAGGAGCCCAGAGCAGGCATACCGATTGATATGGAGTATTTGGTAAGAGGGGCCAATGCAAACAAAATGTTTTAATACATTCAAATGCAAAATTATCCTCTCAGAACAGGGTGCGCAGGCCAGACCCACACACTACAGCACCGTATTATGGAAAGCAAGGACCCTGAAAACAATTAAGGGGTCATTGTGGACAACCAACTCATCGTGAGCTCCCAGTGCGATGCTGTAGCATAAAGGGATGATGTGGTCCTTGGATAGATAAACAGGGGAGTGGTGAGTTGGAGCAGGGGAAGGATTTTTCCTCTGCACATGTGATTGGTGAAACAAACTGCATCCAGTTCTGGGGTCTACATTTGAAAAAAAAATGTTGAAAAATTGGAAAGGGTGCAGAAAAGAGCCTCAAAAATCATAGAATCATAGAATATCAGGTTTGGAAGGGACCTCTGTAGGACATCTAGTCCAACCCCCTGCTAAAAGCAGGACCAATCCCCAACTAAATCATCCCAGCCAGGGCTTTGTCAAGCCTGAACTGAAAAACCTCTAAGGAAGGAGATTCCACCATCTCCCTAGGTAACCCAACCCAGTTCTTCACCACCCTAGTGATTTTTTTTCCCTAATATCCAACCTAGAGCTCCTCCACTGCAACTTGAGACCATTACTCCTGGTTCTGTCATCTGCTACCACTGAGAACAGTCTAGATCACTGTTCCCTCTAAGCTGTGCATGCACGTGCACACAGACACTAAACTCTGCTCATATGGCAAAACACCACACGCACAAAAAATTAAATATTACATCAGAGCCAGGCGAAATATAATTTATGGTTGACTTTTGACATTGTTCGCAACTACATCCAGGCATTTTGACTTATTCACATGTACTTGAGTTTGTACACAGCCAAATGAACAGCCTACAAGGAGATATGTGGGTCCCGATCGTCCAGACGTGATCAATGTTTCACGTTCGAAATGCTGACGGTCAGAACTCACACATCTTTTTGCAGGCTGTTCATTTGGCTGTGTACAAAATCAAATATGTGCAAATAAGTCAAAATGCCTGGCCGTAGTTGCTAAGCAACTGCAAAGATTTCCCAGAAATGAACCATGATAAGGGTTGTTTTCGCGATTGAAATCTTTCAAAGGCATTGGACTTCATACATTTACTCGTGATGTTTTATCATTTTCTCCGTTGTTTTTTTGCCACGTTTTTTTTCTATGCACAAATGTCCAGTGTCCTGATCTGACTGATCTCTCATTTCCCCTTTTGTTGAATCATGCTGTTCAGTGCATTGATATAGTAGCCATACAATAAACGTATTAATTTTAAATAAACCAATCTGGTAAAAAATCAATCCCAAAATGTCACTGTCTAGAGGTGTAAAGCATAAAAAGACAGTGACTTCATTCAAATCTGGATGGCTGGATGAGATTATAGAGATGGTTACACTGAAGTCACATAGTGTAATACTTGTTAAACTTCGTGAAATATTCACATATGATGAGGACAATGGAGTGATTTTTGTATATTATCGAGATGCCAGGGCTTTGGGAGAATTTTTAATGGAAAGAATGTTTAATGATGAATGGAAGTTGGATTTCTTAAAGAGTCAACTGTCAAGTGAGTCTCATATAGATGCTGTAACAAGACTTAGAAACAAAAACACTTCCTTATGGAGAGGATTGCTTAGCATGATTCTTGAAAGTCCAGCTGACAGTGTGTTTTTGGCTATTGAAATGAACAGCTCAGTGCTTTATGTTCAGCATATTAATGATCATATGGAAAAGTATGTGTGCATACCAGCGAGCTGGAGAAGTAAGAATTATGCTTTGGGATTTCTTTAAATTATCAACTGCATTGTTCAAATGACCTCAGACAAGAAACAGCATCAGTAATGTTTCATATTCTAGCTGTTGATGAAAGCACTGATCTATCCATTAAGAGTTACTTGATATTCTACTTTAAATATAGATCCATAAATTCTGCAGACTATAAAACCTCATTTGGTTGACTATTAGGATTTCAAGAAGGTGATGTTGTTTCAATAGTGTCTGCAATCAAAGAGTTTTATAAAAAACAACTTGATCTGATTAAAATGGTGATTTCACCTCTGATGGTGCCTCTGTGATGTTGGCCAAACTCAATGGTGTGGCGGCTCAGCTGAAACGTGATATTCCACACTTAGTCCAGCAACATTGTGTTGCACACCGGGAAGACTTGGGGATTTCCAATGCATGGAAAGAGGTCAAGCTGATAAGAGACTTCAAAACCTTAATGAGAACTGCCTACATGTTGTGCTGTCTGTCATCCTGGAGAAAATGCAAATTTCAGGAAATAGTGGATGCGTCTGAATGTGAGTCAGTGGCTTTCAGGCAACTCAGTGAAGTGGGCTCATTATCTAGGCACTTTGCACTTCGAGCAATTATTCACAACCATAATCCTCTTCTGGAATATTTTGAGCAAGACAAAGATACTGATCCACTTTCTAAATACTGTCACAAAAAGCTGAATACCACGGAATACCGAATAACGTTAGAAGTTTTGAATGAGGTTTTGTCGGAGCTGACTTCACTATCCACGCTGTCCAGAAACGGGGCCTTACACCTCTTACACCCAAGGTAAACTGAACAAGATCAGAAGACAGTACCTTGGAGATTCAGTCTTATGGAGTAACAAATGAAAGGCTTCTTACATATGAGCTCTCAAGAAAATAATGAAATTTATACCAGTTCCATAATAACTTTCATAAACATCTTCTGTGCACCTTTGGCAGATGGGTTTCCAGAGGATGAAGTCCAGGAGTGGTCCACCTTTGATTGTGCAACAATAGTTAAGTGTAACTTCCATTTTGGAATTCATGAGGTCAGATCCCTATGTTCAAATTACAAAGACTTTCTCACTGAAGAGATTGTTATAGTCAGTCAGTACAATGACTTCAAGTTTGCAGTAGCCGAAAGAATCAAAAGCCAAATGGTTTTAAGTTCCCCGGATACGGTGACATTTGCTCACCAGAATGAACAGTTTCAGGATCTTGTAAAGTTGATGGATATTGGAGGAACATTCCCAGCATCAAGTGCAGACTGTGAGTGTGGCTTTAGCTTAATGAACACTCTAAAAAACAAGCTATGGAATCGTTTACAAGTAGATAATTGGGACATGCTGATATGTAGTAAGAGTTACCAGCTGGATGAAGGACGGATAGCTCTGGACAGAGTTTATATTGAATGGGCAAATGAAAAAGATCTAGGGAAAAACAGTAAGGTTAGTTTAGCAGTCTTTGACATTTTGACCAATAAGGAAATTAAAATGCATTTGTAATTCCATATCTTATTCTTGGCTGATAATCATTTATTGATATTTTTTTAGGAAAATTTTAAATTTAAAACAGAAACTCTTGTTTTTCTTTTTTGACTTATGATGTCTCTGTCTGAAAACCCATGTCAATCGACATAATGGCATACTTACTACATTGTCCTTATTATATGTTTATCAAAATCTTTTCGGACATATGTATAGAATGAAAGGTGAAAGTGGACACCAACCTATGGACTGATAATGATCATGATTAATATGTGTTCGTGATTGTCTCTAAAAAAGATCATGAAGTTTAATGCTTAAAACTAACTTGTAGTATGGGGCCCCAAACTGGACAGTGCTCCATACGAATTGATTGGAGGATGGAGAAAAAGCTGAAACATTGGACTTGAAGGTGTAGGTGTGGTCCTCGGATAAATAATCAGGGGAGTGGTGAGTTGCAGCAGGAGATGGATTTCACCTCTGCACATGGGATTGGTGAAACAAACTGCATCCAGATCTTGCGTCCACATATGGAAAAAGATATTGAAAACTTAGGCAGAAAAGAGACACAAAAATGATTGGAGGATAGAGAAAAAGCCAGACCATTAGACTTGAAGATGTATATCTCTTTAACTTATCAAAAAGATGATCAAGCGGAGAAGCCAGGCAAATCCCAGCTAGAAATTAGGGCCAAATATTTAGCACTGAGAGTGATTAACCACTGGGATACACTAATAAGGAAGTGTTGTATTTTCCAATTTCCCATGATGGCAGATCCAGACTGGATGATTTTTCTGGAAGATCTGCTTGAAGGGTTGTTTACACTTAAAATGCTACAGCCGTGCTGCCATAGTGCTTCAATATAGATACTAATTAAGCGGATGGAAAGGGGTTCTCCCCTCAGCACAGGTAATCCCCAAGAGGTGGTAGCTAGGTTGATGGAATAATTCATCTCATGCTGTCTACATCAGGGCACAGATTATCCAACAAGTTCTTGGGATGTATTGGAGGCATGTTTTTGTTTCAGAAGCTGGAGAAAGCTACTAGTAGAGAGGCTGTTCTAGACTTGATTTTGACAAAAAAAGGAGAAACTGGTTGAGAATTTGAAATTGGAAGACATTTTGGGGGAAAGTGATAATGAAATGATAGAGTTCATGATCCTAAGGAATGGTAGGAGGGAAAAAAAGGAAAATAAAGGCAAAGGATTTCTAGAAGGCAGCCTTTAATAAACTCAGGGAGTTGGTAGGCAAGATTTCATGGGTAGCAAGGCTACGAGGAAAAACAATAGAAGACAGCTGGCATTTTTTCAGAGACATTATTAAAGGGACAAGAGCAAACTATCCCACTGCAGGAAAGATAGGATGTATGGCAAGAGACCACAATGGCTTAACCAGGAGATCTTGAATGATCTAAAAATCAAAAAACGGATCCTACAAAAAGTGGAAACAAGGTCAGATTACAAAGGAGGAATATAAACAAATAAGACATGTATGTAGGGGCAAAAATGAAAAGACCAAGGCACAAAATGAGATCAGACTAGCTCGGAACATAAAGGGTAACAGGAAAACATTCTACAAATACTTTAGAAGCAAGAGGAAGAGCAAGGACAGGGTCAGCCTGTTACCAAATGAAGAGGGGGAAACAATCACAGAAAATGTGGAAATGGCAGAGGTTCTTTGTTTCGGTTTTCACCAAGAAGCCTGTTGGTGTTTGGACAGTTAACCTAGAGAATGTCAGTGAACATGGGATAGGTTCAGATGCCAATAACGGGAAAGAACAAGTTAAAAGTTACTTAGACAAGTTAGATGTCTTCATTTCACCAGGGTCTAATGAACACATATTACAATGCTCTGAAGGAACTGACTGAGCAGATATCTGAGCCATTAACAATTCTCTTTGAACAGTCATGGAAACAGGGAAGATTCTGGAAGAATGGAAAACAGAACATATAGTGCCTGTCCATGAAAAAGGGAAATAAGGGTACCCCAGGCAAATGCAGAATAGTCAGCTTAACTTCTCTACCAGGTAGGTTAATGAAGTAAAAAATTAAGGAGTCAATCTGCAAGCATCTAGATGATAATAAGGTGGTAAGTAATAGTCAGCGTGGATTTGTCAAGAACAAATCATGTCAAACAATCCGGATAGCTTTCTTTGACAGGCTAACAAGCCTTGTGGATAGGGGGAAGCAGTGGATGCTGTATATTTTTAAGTTTTTAGATGATACTAAGTTGGGACAGATTGCAAATCCTTTGTAGAATATGATGAAAATTCAAAATTATCTGGAAAAACTGGAGAAAGGGTGATTAGGGGTCTTGAAAACGTGACCTATAAGGAAGACTTAAAGAATTAGGTTTGTTTATTCTGAAAAAGAGAAGACTGAGATGGGACATGATCACAGTTTTCCAATACCTAAAAGGTTGTTATAAGGAGGGAGAAAAAATATTCTCCTTAACCTCTGATGATAGGACAAAAAGCAATCTAATTAAACTGCAGTCATTTTAGACAAACACTTGTCAGGGATGTTATAGATGGTGCTGGTCCTGCCAGATCTATGATTCTAAGATACAGCTACATCTCTCTGGGGAGTGGGGGTTTTTTGCATTTTAAAAGTAGGAAAATGCAATTTTAGATTATATTAGCAAAGTATAATATGCAACTCACGGTACATGTTAAGATTCCTCTACTCAGTGCGGGTTAGGTCTCGATTAGAGTAATGTGTCCAGTTTTGCTCACCAATATATAGAAAGGATGTAGAGAAACTGGAAAGGATCCACAGGCAAGTGACAAAACTGTTATTCAGGGGATGGAATGCAAACCGTATGTGCAAGCTGAAGGCACCAATATGTTTATTTGGAAAAAGGAGATTATTCGGGGACATGATAGTTGTCTTCAAATACTTGAAAGGCTGCCATAAAAATAAGGAGGAAAGTTATTCTGTCTTACTGGAGAGGGGCAGGACAAGAGGCAATGGGTTCAAATTCCAGCCTAGCAGATTTAAATTAAATTTCAGGAAAATCTTCCTATCTTTAAGTACAGGAGGCCAATGGAACAGACTCCCAGGAAAGTCATGGAAGCGCCTCCTGTGGAGGTTTTCCAAAGACGTGTGACTAGCCATCAGTTTTAGATGACTAGGACAAAACAAATCCTGCATCTTGTCAGGGGATAGACTAGCTGTCCTTTGCGTTCCCTTATAACTCTATGGCTCTACCATTCCATGATGTAAAATCCTAGTGTAGATCCAGCCTTAGTAACACACACGTCTTTCGACTCAATCCAGAGGTAACTGAGTGAAATTTAATGGGCCTGTGTTTTATAGGAAGTCAAAATGGATGATCAGATTGTCCCTTCTGATCTTAAACCCTATGGATCTATTGATAAAGAAAGTACATCAGGCATTTATGTTTAATGTGTCTCATAACATGAACAAGGGAACATTTAGTAAAATTGAAAGTCTGAACATATAACATTGAGAAAAGAAAATTGCTACCTTAATTCCTATTTGGCCTGTAGAACTCCTTGCTACCAACATTATTGGAGCAAAGAGCATAGAAGAATGGGATTCACAAATAGATTGGCCATTATAGGTGGTGTCGGTGGCATCACCTGTAGTAAGGGCTGTCTGACACCTTCCATTAGAAGACCTCATTTTCAGCTGCTTATAAGTTTGCCAAATTTTGAGTGATTGGACTGAAATTTCCCATGCTGGGTGCCTGCTTTGAGCAGAATTGTTTTTTGAACGTTTCAGGCATAACAGTTCAGCAGACTTCTGGAGTGAAGTTAGGAGAATGTATGTGTTACCCATGTTGGAAAATTCTTATTATTTTTCTAGTGAGGAACAGTAGCACCTCCAAGCTTTCTAGCAGATAAAAGTCTCATAGCAGCCCCTGTCCCCCTGCCTCATTAACAGACAGATCCCTGAAATGCAAGAGGAGGGGGTGACAGTGTCTGTGCATTAGCACACAGCTGACTGCTGACGTTGGTATGCCGTTCTTCCTCCAAGGGAAGTTTGGCTTCAGTAGGGCCTGAGCAAAGTACGGGGCATGGTCTCAGAATTCGACCTTGTATTGCTCATGGAAAAACATCTTTCTCCCTGAAGGATTCACTGTGCCACTGAAATGCACCACCGTGGGGCCGGAGGCCATCAGGTGGGATGAGCAGCAATGCACAGAAATCAGTGATATTTTGGCTGGTGATTCATTAGCAAACTCATTGCTTATGACAAGGGCCTTGGGATGTGTCATGGTTGTGCAGAGCGGAAAGGACACAGACTTACTCTCTATCCCACCACACCAACGTTGCACAGGATTGGTCGATCAGGTGAGCTCCTCAGCAAGAGATGGGTACCTGCGAATTTTGAGACCGAAGTGTCCTCCCTAGGAATCTTCCTTAGGTATCCGTGACCCATAACTCTCTCAGCCCAGCATCATCAGCAACATCCCATGCTAAAAGCCGACCCGGGGGTGTACACAGTTTCTAATATAGCTCTGTGTATTCCCAGTGGGGTTCACTCAGCCTCTAGAGGAGAAGAGAGCATCTGAATGTAAATAGGCTGCAGACAAGCCTGTCTCCGCTTCTGTGCTAATTATCCAGCTTTAGGAGTAAACAGTAATTAAGAACCTTCCCAAAGGGAGATGAGAACTCCTGCGCTCTGTGCTGAGTCAGAGAGGAATTGGATGTTTTGTGTATTTGTGTATATTTATAAAATATAGTTGATTGGAAAGAAAGTAAGGGATAATGCCTAGATGCCCATAGGCTCTGGTACCCTGTAAATGCCCAGGATGGACAGGTAGATAGGAGGCAGGCCGATCTGGAGAAAGTGACTGAGGGGAGACATGAGCACTTTCTACAGACATATGGGGCTAGGCGATATGGAATCAGAGATCAATATATCTCCTCACTATCATCATACTGTGCAGCACCCATCATTGAAGGATCTTCAAAACAATTAGCAAAGGAAAGTCATTATGAAAATATCCCCAGTATACAGATAGGTAAACTGAGGCACAGGGCGATATGGACTGGCCAACATCACACAGAGAATGATAGACAGGATTGCAGACAGAACCCAGGAGTCCTGACTTCCCTCCTGTAACCATGGTCTCTCTGTCACACCACGAGGGAAATGGACTCCCGCTCTTTCAAGGACTGTTCATTGAGAGGGATGCAGAGAAAAGGCTGGCAGAGGCAGCCTTCAGCCATTGCCATCCTGTCAAGGTGAATCTGAGTTTTTCACAAGTACCTGCTGTTTATGAGCTTCCGCTTCTGTGAGGTGTGAACTCCCTGACTCCACTTCCGCTGCCACTCAGAAACATGCCAACACATCACAGTCACTGGGGTCGCTTGAGGGGAACAGACTTATACTACAACCACACTCGCAGATGTAATGATCCGGGAGTGAACCCCCCTCTCAGAGAGCGCTGCAGGAATCGCACTGCTGTGCGTTCACCCTGTCAGCTGCCAGCGCAATGGCACGGCCACACCAAAGGTTGCGCCAGTGCAGAATGACTGTTGCGTGTGCTTTTGGCTGTTCTAAAGGCCCGCTGGTGAAGTCTGTATGGGAAGCTGGACCTCGCCGATGACAACATCCCTGTTTATAGCTACATGCTGTACCCTGCATAGTATTTGTGAAGGGAAGGGTGAAAGCTGGAGGCTGAATTTCAACAGCCAGAGACCAGCGCTATGAGAGGGGGCAGTGCAGGGCCGTGAGGATCAGAGATGCCTTGAGGCAGCAATTCATTGCCAAAAGCAATAATGTTTCATGTCTTGCATGGGAGTGCAGTGGTCCCAGTGCTATTAGGAGTCTGTGATTGCTCCATATGCACTGACTAGCAGTGCCTCTTGCTTTTCTGGGCTATGCTTCCTTTCACTTAATGCAATAAAGACTGCTTTCAAACAAAAAAAATGCATTGATTAATATTTAAAGAAAAGGTTGGAGAGGCACACATGGGATGACAGATCTGTGCAGTGTGGGGGAAGGGTGGAGGGAGGTGTGGCGGGGTCCAGAATCATTACAGATTTCTATATATATAAGTGTCATATGCAGCCTTGCTGTCTGGAGTGCGGTATAATGGGTGCTGCACCTCATCTGAGCTGAACTGCCTGTGGATGGGGTTTGATTGCTGTGGGTAATGGTTGGAGTCTGGAGGGCTGGATGGTGAAGGTGTAGGTGTTGGAGGCAGCTGACGGCGATACGAAACAGCATGGTGGTCTGATAGCTCCTTTGTTCATTCACCACAACCCTGTTACCTCTGCCCTCTCCTCCCGTCTCCCCTCTGGTACCCGGGGTCGGAAATTCATAAGAAGGAGGTTCAGTTTCCACACTAAAAAGGGAGGCGTGATTAGAACTAAAGCAGGTTACAAAAGCTACCGGAGAGTCACATGCTCCCAGTGTTGGAAAATTATAGTGCTAATGAAGCCTTTCTGTATTAGGCCTGAGTAAACCAAAGTTATGTTATGCTTGTCCAAACTGTGTTGGAAAGCTTACAGAACTCATTAGACTGAAGGCCGTGTATCTACCTAAGTCAGCTATTTCGCTTATCAGTTTTGTTTGGCTCCCCAAGTATATGTTGGCTCCCCAAGTGTATGCAGCTGTGTTCACATGTATGCATCCAAAGTATCTAGTACAAAGGGTCAACGGATGTATCTTGTGTCCCCTTCAGAATGACAAATGTATCCTCAACAGCTGTATGTCTCTTGTAGCCCCCACAAAATGATATATGTATCCTGCGTATCCAATTATCCCCTAATAGATGCATGTACAGGTTCTACAGGTCAACCAAATGACGTAGACAAACGTAGGCTAAGTTGTTTGTTTCGGGGTATAAAGGTAGGCCCATCTGGCCATGTAAGGTGTGTCTCTCTCTTTGGCACGAGCCGAGATGAGAGCACCCGCTCAGCTGACCGATCAATAAAGATAATGGTACTCGTCTCTCTGATCCTCCGTGCCTCCTTGGTGTAATTGGGTAAGCTCCGGGGAGAACGGGCCCTTTTGGCTAACAAATGGCGACTCCAGATGGGACTTCTCTCCCTGTTGGGGGCGCTGACCGGCGGCCGAGGACGGCTCAGGAGAGTGGCCACCTTGAGCTATTGGTTTGCTCAAGCTCCGGGTCGCCGCAATCGGCCGGGACGGCTACGCCCCCTCCATAGAGAACTCCAAACGACACGGAGGCAAGACAGTACCAGAAGAGGGGAGTCCACCTGCCAGACGTGGCCACTCCGGGCGTGGTAAGTGCGTTACCTCCTGGGTTTGAGGATTAACGCCCCCGAAGAGTGAGGGTTGGGACCTTGGGCCCCTAATGGTAAAGGAACCCACAAATAGGAAGGTGAGTGTGGGTAAAAGCTTTCTGGTTAAGGTACCTAGGTTCAGACACGGCTAATGAATAATTCCATTAACTCCACGAGTCCGTGGGCCGTGCTGAACAATTACTGGGACTTAGAGCAGCCCCAGGGCTGGCTTTTCTTTTTGGTAGGGGTACTTTTGTTTCTTGTTCTATTGGTATGCTGGAAGCCAAAACTGTAACCGGGTCTAGGAGCGTGTGAACCCATCTTCTCTCCCCCCCACTTCTTTTCCGTGTGGGTAAGGGACAGTCTAAACATTCCACCTCACCCCCTAAGGGTACCCCAGCATATTATATGTACGTACATTATGGTTCTAAAACCTGCAGGTATTTAGAGAATTGGAATCTTTATACGCGTGAAGATCCATCTAAACAATGCCCATTAAAAGGTACCTTTAATCTAGATAAGATCATATATCTCAGAGGAGCTTTTAATCACCAAAGAAAAGCCTCTGACACAGTGTGAGCAATTTGTCTAGAAACGGGTTAATTTAAAACTCAGCTTCGCCCAGAGATAAAAAGAGAAAGTTGTTTTATGCTCAAGGTCAAGCAAACCAAAGGCAGTACAAGTTACAGAACTGAGATTACATTTGCAAAGCTTAACTGTTTGGTGAGATCCAACAGTCTGACTTTGTGACGGATGCCGGTGTTGGTGTGGCTTGGTGACACTGGAGAAGCCACAGGTAGCTGACCTGGACTAGAATCTCTGAAAGAGACACCGCAGGAGATTCCAGGGTGTAAAAGAACAGCCTTCCCAAGAGCGAAAGCATGTTGGAAATTCTGAACAAGCTGTATACAGGATAATCTCCCGTCCACCTATTCCCCTTTTCTGAATGTTATATACAGACGTGGCCAGTCTGGATATGTGTAAGTATGGGGCATTCGTATTTTTTATGAGTGATGTGGGAGCATTCCCAACGCTCTCCATTGTTGTTTTATCATTTTAATGAAGCTTTAAAATTTGGTTATATGGTGTATTTTCTCTATCCTCCTGCAACGTCCTGCAGTGTCAGTTTGATCACCTGACATGAGGGATAATTGGTAACAGAAATTTGTCACAGTTTGGTGAGCAATAGAGAATGGGGGAGCCCTGCAGAATTTACACCATCTATTTGTTTTACCCTTGTTGTTTTATGTTTGTTTTATTTGGTTCTGTTGGTGTTATATGTTGAGGATTGCATAATTAAAGGTGTGCCCATTCTCAGCTGCAGTAAGTCTGAGAACTGGAGAAGGGTTTAGCATTCCTCTCTCCACCCTGGTTGACCAGGAAGGGTGGCAGGTGAAAGGATCTACCCCCAGTCGTAGCAGGACTGGGCAATAGAGTAGTTGGAGAAAAGGAAGCCCTGGCTAAGCAAGTACCAGTCCTTCAGGGACTTGTTAAAATGTAACCATTCGTGCTCAGCATACGCCGTAACAGCAGTGTGTTTGCTACAAGAGGCAATTAAATAGTTAACGCCAGTGGGCCATGCGTTTTGCCCAGGTGGCAAGCCTCACGAGGGAGGACTCGGGTCGTCTTGTGAATAAAATGTTTTAGGAAAAAAAACCAGAAGGGTGGGGGCAGAAGCCCATGAAAGAAACGGTTCAGCGCCAAAAAAAAAAAAAAAAAAAAAAAAAAAAAAAAAAAAAAAAAAAAAGGATCGGGCCCAGGCGGCCAGGCAACAGACAGAGAGCTTGGAGAACAGGTTGGAAACTTTTGAGGGTCTAGTGGAGGGAAGGAGAAAGTAAGTGTAAGCATGGGGATTTCAAATACTCAGAATGATATTTGGAATGGTGATTTGAATTGGTAAGTGGCTGTTGGAAGACAGGCAAGTGATTTAAGGGAAGGGCAAGTGATTTTTAAAGGAGAGTGAAAAGTTAACTCTGTAGTTGCTGGAGGGAATAGTAGTTGAACTTTGTAAAAATGCTAAAGAGAAAAGTTCTTGGTGTTTTTTTTAAATGTTTGTAAATAAATTCAGGCAAAGAAATTATTAGATTGTAATCATTTGGCTATGAACAATTTTGTTGAATTAGCTGAAGAATGTATACAGTGCTATGTAAATGAAAATTTATTAGGCTCTAAGGCACTATAAGTGGTGATGTTTTCTTTCAGTGTTTAAAAGCAGGAGTTAAAAGTAAAAAGCAAGCCAGAAAGCATCTGTATTAATGCAAATTATCTAACTGATAAGGTAAAAGCCACTGAAATCTGGGCTGTCTATGAAACACATATAAGACAATATGGGATAATTCCCTTGTTTTGCCTGAAATCAACAAGGGTATTTGTATATTTTAAGCAATAATTGACTGCCCAGAAGGGGTAGACCTCTGTTTTGGTCTTTCAGATAATCAAAGAAAACTAATGCCAGCTGAACAGCATTCAACGTATCGTGATTTACTGGCAGAGTAAAAATTAAGTTTTGTGTTCTATGTTCTGTCTTGTGGTGTTTGTCTTGTAGCCAAATTGTTGTGATTAATATTTTCATGGGATGGTCTGGTTTGAAATAAAGCAGAAGGCTTGAATTGAAATGCAGATATTTGTTTTGTTCAACTTAAAATACAAAGTGTTTGGATACATCAGAAAAATGTGATATACTAAAGTCTTATGTATTTTCTTAAGTAAAAGAAAAAAACTGCATTGGCCAAACTGCATACTAACAGTCTTTGGAAGCAAGGACATAAAAAGTTAACCCACTCCCCATATTGTACATGGGATCCTTCTGGCTACCTCAGATTTCTAGCCAGAGGGCTGGGGATGGTGGGAAGCTATTGAACTAGAGCTTGTATTAAATGAACTCATCAAAGTGGGTGTGCTTGTCCTGGCTTGTTGTTCCAAAGCTCTGTAATAAGGTTATTTTAGTAGAAGGGTATATGTGGCATACATTAAATAATAAGACTAATGTACTGTATAACAGCAATGTGTATGTGTTCATTGTTAACAAAAGGTGTATAAGTAAAAAGTAAAAGTTTCCTTTGTAGGTTAAAAAAGGAAGCCAAAAAGGGGAAAAGGAAAAAGAACGAGTTAAATGAGAAAAACTTTAACTAGCAAGCTCAGTCCAAAAAAAAAAAAAAAAAAAAAAAAGAGATACACTGACTTCGTTCAAGGACACTTGGCTAACAACCAGAAAAGGGGGGCTGTACAATCTGCAAAGACACTAATGCAATGCGTTAGGTTTCCTTTTTACACAGGTAAAGACGCACTACCCGAAGACCCTAGCAGCCCTGCCACTCCATGGAACGAGAAGACCGGATCAATGTGAAAGACCTCCAGCGAAAGACTGCTTTGGCTCCATGCTGGAACGGCCCTTATTAAGTCCTGCTGACTACCAACACCGCTGTGAAGTGCCAAAGACTGACTGCTTGGACCCATGATTCTCACTGCAAAAAGACCCGTCCACATAAGGAGAACTCTCCTATATGATTAGCCTATTCTTTCTTCTAGTTCAACTGTGCTTCTGGACAGCAGGGAAAAAGGACAAGGTGACGTGCTAGCTAACCTCTCCCTTGTCCGCTGACAGACCTACTGTGCCTTTGAACTTTTCTAGAAGAATCAAAAACCATTACAGGGTGATGTGCTGATAATCTCTTCCCTGTAAAATGCTAAACTACAATTGTTTTGGGAAAGAAGAAAAAAACACTCACTCCACTGACATTGCCAAAGTCCAGGAATTCCTGACTAAAAAGGACATTGAGAACTGACCCTGGTAAAGAAACAAAAATTCTACACTGGCAGGAAGAAACTTGTGGGATCCTGTTTGGAAATGTGGTATTAATTGAATTTTGGGGTTTATTCTACAGGCTGCGCCCTGTGTTTTGGATAAATCCTTTAGTATGTATTGCCCTCCCTAATTGGATTTTAAATGACATTGCCTTTATCCAGTTTTCAGATCACTTTTACATACCCAGATTGCTCACAAGGGGCTGCCATTAGATTAGCACAACAAAGAGCCTGGGTTATTTCCTCTGGAAAAAGAAGAAATTGGGCAGATCCCTGTGGGCTGGGGCTAACACTGTAACAGCCATTTGGAATATTCTTAAAGGCCAAGAACATAATAAGAAATTGGGCCGACTAGAAAGGGCCACTAGCCTTATTTTTTTAAGCTCAGCTATCTTAAGTACAGGCTGGAGCAGTTGAGTTACATGTCATT
The DNA here is from genome assembly GCF_020497125.1 of Mauremys mutica. Lineage (NCBI taxonomy): Eukaryota > Metazoa > Chordata > Testudines > Geoemydidae > Mauremys > Mauremys mutica. The sequence goes on along the minus strand of NC_059072.1, from coordinate 367,494,389 downwards.
TCCACCCTTAGTTCTATAACCCAGAAGTTACTGACAGAGATGGTATTGAATATCACTGAGGCTGGGAAGGCATTGCAGTGGGATCTAGTATGTTTAAAATTTCAGGATTTCCTTGATGACCAGCTGATGGCCATTTGAAGTGATCTTGAGCACCAGACTTGACCCACTGCCCTTACAGACATATCAGGAGTACCATCTGATCTGTGGTCATGGAAACATATTTGGACACTTTCTGGATGAAAGTGTGTACATTTACAGTGCTCCTTCCAAGCATATGGACCGGTTAGGGTGGGTGTGGCTCCCACATACCGAATCCTGCCGGGTCCATGGGGAGGATGCATATGGGACTAAATTATTCACCGAGGCATCTGGGAAATTAAACCATTAAGTATGCCTACCTGAGTTATAGTCAGTGCCCCGATCCCTTAGTTGTTAAATGAACAAGGTTCCACTCTTTCGTCCATGCATTCATTCCTGGGTTGGGGGTGACTAAGCTTAAAAGAGCAGTTGTAAATATTTCTGCAGAGCTTCATTGCTTTTTGGCCTCAAAGTGTGAGAAAACTCAGCCAAAAGGTTTGGTGAGTATTCTCAAAGGGGGGAGTTGTTGGAAAATTATAGTGCTAATGAAGCCTTTCTGTATTAGGCCTGAGTAAACCAAAGTTATGTTATGCTTGTCCAAACTGTGTTGGAAAGCTTACAGAACTCATTAGACTGAAGGCCGTGTATCTACCTAAGTCAGCTATTTCGCTTATCAGTTTTGTTTGGCTCCCCAAGTATATGTTGGCTCCCCAAGTGTATGCAGCTGTGTTCACATGTATGCATCCAAAGTATCTAGTACAAAGGGTCAACGGATGTATCTTGTGTCCCCTTCAGAATGACAAATGTATCCTCAACAGCTGTATGTCTCTTGTAGCCCCCACAAAATGATATATGTATCCTGCGTATCCAATTATCCCCTAATAGATGCATGTACAGGTTCTACAGGTCAACCAAATGACGTAGACAAACGTAGGCTAAGTTGTTTGTTTCGGGGTATAAAGGTAGGCCCATCTGGCCATGTAAGGTGTGTCTCTCTCTTTGGCACGAGCCGAGATGAGAGCACCCGCTCAGCTGACCGATCAATAAAGATAATGGTACTCGTCTCTCTGATCCTCCGTGCCTCCTTGGTGTAATTGGGTAAGCTCCGGGGAGAACGGGCCCTTTTGGCTAACACCAGCTTTGTGTGTTGTGCAGCCACCACTCAATGGCCTGTTCTCTTTAGCCCCAGTCTAGTTCCCCTGAATATGTGCTCTGCTCTTAAAGGCCCAGGACTTACTTCTACCAGCCAGGGCAGGGCTGTGCATTTCAGACCCACCCAGCAGTCTATGTATCACCCATTCTTAGAGCTGTTACTCCCCCGTCTCCCCACCTGCCCCCTTTCTGGTTTGTTGCACACAGTAGTTGTGTCTTAGCTTAAGCTGATTTATAGGCTCCTTGGGGCAGGGGTTGTTTCTCCTTTTGTGTTTGCACAAGAGCCCCTGACCTGGAACAGGGCCTCTGGAGCGGGGCCACAATACAAATAATGATCATAAATAATAAACACATGTAACTTTAGCGCCCTCGTAGCCAAGATGGAGTCTGCTCTGCAGGCAGCTCTGGCCAAGAGACAGCGCGCGCAGGAATGCAGCAGGAGAAATCCCTTCCACCCCAGGGGCACCTGTTCCAAACCCCCCAGAGTGAACACACACACCCACAGGAAAAGTACAAGGGACATAACAAAGGGAGATATTTATTTACAGAGGGCTGGGAGGAGAAAAACAACAAGGAGAAATATAGGGGGAGCAGTAAAACAGGGCTGCATTCAAACCAAGGCCCCACAGACCCAGTGGTAGCACAGTCTGACAGGACAGACACTAAGCAATGTGTCTGCACACAGTTCAGGACGCCTGAGCAAAGTTCCAGTCCGGTGGTGAGTCTTGGGTGCTCCTGGTCGTCTTCGGCGCCAGTGAACTCTCCCCAGCAAACCCCTCCGGTGCCTCTTCTGCCGCTCTCTGCAAAGCCACACAGAGCGGCCACCTCCCCACTTAACTATCTAACAGCCTCCCTCCTTATTCCCAGTGCAGAGTCACAAGCCCCAGTACTCACAGCCCCAGGCAGCTCCGGGCAGCCGTGATACTGGGTCCAGCTCCGGCCTGTCCTTCTCGGGCGATTCCCCCTGGCACAGGGCTCCTCCTGGCTCCTGTCCTGGGCTGTCCCCGATCGGGCCCGTCCTCCTCAGGCCTCAGGCAGGTTCTCTCTGCTTCCTTCTCCAGGGCCAGCCATGCTGCTTCCCCTCTCTCTCCCTCCAGCTCCAGCCCTGCCCCCTGGAGTTTCCCTCCTTTTTCTTACTCTCCCCCTCCCCCTTGGGAAAAAGATTTAAAGGGGCCATGCTCTCTAGACCCCAAAGGGGTTACACTCTCCCCCCCCAAAAGAAATAATCCTTGATGTCCCCATCAAGGTAGGCAACTTTAAGCCATGGATCCCCAGCAGGAGACCCAGGGCCCCCATTCGTCAGAAGCATTCCCATCATCCATCCCACAGGACCCCGAGGGGTGGAACAGGTTTCCCATGAGGCAGCTCGCCCCCCGTGGCACCCCAGGAAGCTGTAGGTCACTGGGTTCCCCTAAACGATCATACGTCAGCACACGCCTGGGCTTCCCTTCCCTAGAGGAACGTCTAGGCTGGCTGTCGGATGTTGGCTGAGGTGACACCCCCGGACATGGAGGCAAGATGATGGGTCCTTGAGGCACGAATTCAAGTGCATCTGGGTTTAAAGTGGCTGTTTGGGGTACAGGGTTCTCTGCCTGCACTGAGCCTTCCTCATCATGTTCTTGGGGGGTCTCCACAGCTTGGGACAGTGAGGCCTCGGGAATGCTCAGTGTGGGGTCTTCCCCTTCACCATCTCTTTGCGTGACAACAAAAGGATCCATTAGGGTCAGGTCATTCCCAACTGGATGTTCACCAAACCCTATTTCATCCTCACTCTCCGAGGAGCTGGGTGTTTGCAGAGGACGGGTATATTTCCATCGTTGGGACCGTGTCCGACTTGCAGGTCCGGGAGTCTCAGAATCTGTGGAAACATCCTCACGGGGAAACAATACTTGTCCTATAGGTAACAGATGATTCCGGTGGAGAGTTGTGGGCCTCGGCCAGGTAGTTACCGCCTTCACCTTCTCTGGGTCTGTAGCTATACCATCTGCAGACACTATGTGTCCCACATACCGCACGGATGTCTGGCAGAAGATGCACTTGTCTAAGGATAACTTGAGGCCAGCCTGTTCCAAACGATCCAGGACTTTGCACAGCCGAGTCTCGTGTTCTTCTAAAGTGCGCCCGAACACTATAATGTCATCCAGGTACACCAGACACTCCAACAGGTGCATGTCCCCTACCACCCGCTCCATGAGTCGCTGAAATGTGGCTGGAGCTCCAGATACTCCTTGAGGCATGCGATTAAATTGGTAAAATCCTAAAGGGCAGATGAATGCTGTCTTCTCCCGGTCCTCGGGTGCCATGGGCACTTGATAGTATCCACTGCGGAGGTCAAGGACAGAGAACCAGCAGCTACCATTCAGGCTATCCAAAGTGTCATCCACCCGGGGCATTGTGTATTGGTCAGGGATCGTCCGCCGGTTCAGAGTGCGATAGTCGACGCACATGCGCACCTTTCCACTTTTCTTTCGTACTACGACGATTGGCGATGCATAGGGGCTCCTGGATTCCTCAATGATACCTGCTTGAACCAGTTCCTGTAGGTGCTGCCTCACATCTTCAATATCAGTGGGGGCTAATCGTCTTGACCTCTCTCGAAAAGGCCGACCATCCAGCATTTGGATATGGTGCTCCACATCATGTGCACACCCAACATCCCATTCGTGCATAGAGAAAACAGCCTTCCTCTTGACTAACTTCTCACACAGGCGGTCCTTCCACTCAGCAGGAATGGGGGAATCCCCAAACTGGAAACTATCCCTCCCAAAAGGCCTAGCCTTGGTCTTCTCTTGGGATGGGGGCCCCCTGGCTCGCTGGTATGCGGCTTTACATAAAGCGTGCATTGGCAGCTCCTGCAGATAGTTGTTCCCTGCCATCTCACGGCATTTCCACGCCAACCTCTGGAACAGGTTTGCATTTGTCCCTAGGATTAAAGGTGCATACTTTCTTCCCTTTGGATCTGGGCAGACCAGTGCCAAAGTTTCTATTTCCTGGTTTACCCCCGCAACGTTCTTTGGGAACTGAACATTCAACAGGATATATCCCCGATAGGGGCAGGAGTCACAGCCAATTCCCCAGACTGTCAGGCCAGACAGGGGACGCAGGGGCAAATGCTGCAGGTGTTCTCGGTAGTAAGATTCATAAAGTATGGTGACCTGTGATCCACTGTCCAGCAATGCCTCACACAATCGTCCTTCTATACGAACAGGTACTATAGCCTGGGGGCCTATCAGCCCACGTGGGTAGCCTCTGTTTGTGGTTTTTCCTGGGGAGCCTTGTCTTGGGTTGCTCCTTCCCCAAGCCCTGTGGGTGTTTCCCTGAAGCCTCCTAATGGTCTGCTGCAATCTCTGAGATACCCTTGCATGATCTGTCTTGTTTTGACAGTCGAAGGCATAGTGACCATCTCTTCCACAGTTATAACAGAAACCTTCACGCTGGCTATCACCCCTCCTGCTACTCTCCTCTCTTGAGGATGGCACAGTATGTCCCTGAGCTTTCATCATGGCCACTTCTCGGGTCAAATCTCTCAGTGCTGCTGCCACTGATGGGGCATCTTCCATCTCTCCAAGCACTGTGGTGGTGTGACTCCCTGCCGTCTTCGGCTGCAACACTGCATCCGCTTGCAACAATCGCTCCTCCTCCTCACGTACCTCTCGAATGAGCTTGTGGAATGGGGGTGGGTCTTGGGCCCGCTCCCTCAGCTGCAGTTTCCACAACATCAACCCATCTTGTCGGGTGCCCCGGAGGATTTGGTCCAATCTAGCGAAATCAATGCGCTTGGTGGGGATGCCCTCCTTCCGCACTACCTGCTGTAGTAAATCCTCTAGTCTCCTGATGAAATCAGACACTCGTTCGTGGGGCTCCTGATAGGTATGGCGAAACCGATAATACAGGTCTTCACTGCTATCAGTAGCACCGTAGACACTCTCAAGAGCGGTTAAATAGTCTTGCACTGTGGCGGCTGGTTGTGAGTCTTTCAGGGCTCGGATAATTCGCATGGCAGGTCCCCTCAGACTCTCAAGCACCCGTTTCCGCTTCTCAGCATCAGAGCATTCCCACTCTTGGACAAGTGGCACCGTAAAATCCCTCCAGGTTTCATAATCATCCTCCCCTGAGGGTACAGGTGACATCCCCGAGAATGAACGTAACCGCTTGTATGGAGCATTTTCATGTACCGGCTTCAATGCATCTTTGAGAGCATTTCCCAGCTCTTTGGCCCATCCCACCAGGCTGGGTGCTGCAGGTGTTGGAGCCCCTCCTAATGCTAAAATTAATTCTTCTCTTGTCCGCTTCTCATCTACCATCAGAGCTTGCAATTTCTGTGCTAAAGAATCCACCTCAAGTGACTCAGGCACACTAGGAGGGGACTGCTCTGCCCCGAGAATTGTCCAGGGGATACCTTCTACTTTCACCTCTTTGGGCACTTTGTCAAGATCTGCTTCCTTGGAGTGAGTACATAGTGCTACCATGCCCTTCACTTTGCGGTTGTAAATACGGGTGTGGACCTTTACCCTCCCCAGTATTTCAGCTGCATCTAGGCTTTCCTCAATTTCATTTGGTTCCATCTCTTCTGGGAACCCCGCCACCAGCACAGCTTTGGTTACTGGGAGTCGTGCCCCTCGGCACAGGTCTTCTAATAATCCTCTCTCCATTTTTTTTTTTTTTTTTTTTACTGAGATGAAAGTCACTCAGGAGTTTTTTTCTCTGTGAAGAAAAAACCCAGGGTGCGCAACGTAGGGGTGTAGGTATGTGTGTGTGTGTGCTGCAAATCCCCGTACGGGCCACCAAGTGTAACTTTAGTGCCCTCGTAGCCAAGATGGAGTCTGCTCTGCAGGCAGCTCTGGCCAAGAGACAGCGCGCGCAGGAATGCAGCAGGAGAAATCCCTTCCACCCCAGGGGCACCTGTTCCAAACCCCCCAGAGTGAACACACACACCCACAGGAAAAGTACAAGGGACATAACAAAGGGAGATATTTATTTACAGAGGGCTGGGAGGAGAAAAACAACAAGGAGAAATATAGGGGGAGCAGTAAAACAGGGCTGCATTCAAACCAAGGCCCCACAGACCCAGTGGTAGCACAGTCTGACAGGACAGACACTAAGCAATGTGTCTGCACACAGTTCAGGACGCCTGAGCAAAGTTCCAGTCCGGTGGTGAGTCTTGGGTGCTCCTGGTCGTCTTCGGCGCCAGTGAACTCTCCCCAGCAAACCCCTCCGGTGCCTCTTCTGCCGCTCTCTGCAAAGCCACACAGAGCGGCCACCTCCCCACTTAACTATCTAACAGCCTCCCTCCTTATTCCCAGTGCAGAGTCACAAGCCCCAGTACTCACAGCCCCAGGCAGCTCCGGGCAGCCGTGATACTGGGTCCAGCTCCGGCCTGTCCTTCTCGGGCGATTCCCCCTGGCACAGGGCTCCTCCTGGCTCCTGTCCTGGGCTGTCCCCGATCGGGCCCGTCCTCCTCAGGCCTCAGGCAGGTTCTCTCTGCTTCCTTCTCCAGGGCCAGCCATGCTGCTTCCCCTCTCTCTCCCTCCAGCTCCAGCCCTGCCCCCTGGAGTTTCCCTCCTTTTTCTTACTCTCCCCCTCCCCCTTGGGAAAAAGATTTAAAGGGGCCATGCTCTCTAGACCCCAAAGGGGTTACACACAATAGTCTTAAGCACCTTCTCAGAGATTGATCCAAGCAGTGCTCGGTTTGCAAGGAGGCTACCGTCTTTGGGGATTTGCCATGAAGATGAAGGTGGTGACTGACGGGAATAATGGCTCCCAAGATTCTGTTTCAAAAGTTCTGTTGATCCAGTAATTTGGGAGAGGCTAAGGTCTGAGGAACAGAAAGCGCAGCTGACTCTTGCTGAAGAGGCAATCTGAGAGGGACATTATGAAAAGTTCACATATTGCACCCGTGACGGGTAGCAGGGAAATCATTCTTTAAATTTCCTTTTCTCCATACTTTGGCTTGCTTTTCTTCTGTGGTATAGACCAGAATGTAGTCTTTTTCAGGACATGGATTTACGTCTTATTTAAAAGTACAAAATTAGATCTCACAAAGCTCTCTATGTATAGATATATTGCGGTGATAGGCTGTACCACAAAGCAACACCCTGCCACCCCCATATTTACGTGTGTTGTAAATTGGAACAAATCTTGTCCAAAATCTGTCATGTGAAGTGTCAGTGGAAAAGTTATGGTTTGCTGAATATGCTAATCCCATCTGTATGCATGTACCACTGTTGTATCTGAAGTTATGTATATTGACTCTGGCTCTGTATTTCAAATGTGTTTGCTCCTTTGGTAATTCCCACAAGGCACTTTACATCTGCTCTAGCCAGCACATTGGGGTTGAACCATTCAAGGTAATGTCCCCTTAAGAAACACAATAAGCATCTGAAGAAGCTTGTCCCCACCTGACGGACTTTCCTGTGTCTGTTCTAGTCAGGATCTGGGAATAGCCCCTCCTATGACACGTCGAAGCCTGCAGAGGCATGTGACTAGCTCATGGGTCAATAGGCTCCATCTCGTGACTGACCTTATCCACTAAATGTGCTGGGGGCTTTGTTTTGGACAATGAAGGTCCCTCCACATGGCAAAAGTTATAACAGGAAAAATGGACATCATCACTTGGTGTCACTCCCCCACATCTCAACACCTGGAAAGACCATTGGAACAAAGGACTGAACTGGGGCTATGGTCCCAGGCTAAAGGGATTTCTAGCCTGTGAATGAAAGATGGGTGGACTGTTTGTACCATCATGGTGAGACACACCTTGATTCAAATCCTGTCTAGAGTATCATACCTAGATTGCAATTTCGTTTATTTCTTAGGTAGCCAACTTTGATCGGTTCTCTATTACTTATAATCACTTCAAATCCATCTCTCCATAGTTAATACAAATGTTGTTTGTTTTTTTCCTATAACAGTGTATTGTTTGATATTCAAAAGGGAAATCTGCTCAGGAACAGCGGGAGAGGGGGACTGGGTAATAAACTTACACCGGTCAGGCTTCTGACCAGGGCAAGACAGTACAGCTCTGGGGTCCTCAGCTGGGAGCTTGGTGGAACTATCCTCAGACTCTCTATTGTGGGTTCATGAGTGGCTGGATAAAGCATTCATGTACCTGCAGCTGAGTGTGTCCTTGTCTGTGTGTAGCTGTGTAAGTCCAAGACCTGCAGAGGATTACAGCTTGTCACAGCGTTGCGTGTGAGAGGGGACCCAGATTGTCCTGTCAGAGGGCTTAGCAGTACCCCAATTCCAGGTTCTACCCTTGGGAAATCCATCACACACACCCAATGAAGAGGTCCTGCTAGACCGTGAGACTTCTTGTTATGCACTCAGTAACTGATGGAAAGTCAGTGCTTATAGCAGGGAAATCAGGACTCCTGGGTTCCCTCTGTCATTCTCTCTGTGACCTCGGCTAAGTCACATTTCCCCTTGCCTCAGTTTACCAATCTCTATAATAGGGATGTGTTCATCATGACTTTCCTTTACTAGATGTTTTCAAGATCCTTCAATGAAAGGTGCTGCACCGTATGATGATAGTTACTGAAGAGAATTACTCATCTCTGATGCCATAGTAAGTGCCCCATGTGTCCACAGAAAGTGTTCGTGTCTCCCCTCATCTTTCTCCAGATCTATCTGTTTACTATCTATGCATCCCTGCTGGGTATTTACAGGGTGTACGACCCTATGGAGAGTTAAGTGCTATGCCTAGATTTCTTAATAATCAATTATAATTTTTAAATATACACAAGTGCACAGAGCAGCCAATTCCTCTCTGACTCAGCACAGAGCCCAAGAGTTCTCATCTCCCTTTGGGAAGGTCCCGTAGTTACTGTTTACTCCTAAAGTAGGATAAATAGCATAGAAACACAGACAGGCTTGTCTTCAGCTTGTCTCAGAGGCTGCTTCTCTGTTAGATGCTCAACAAACCCCCCTGGGATTGCACAGAGCTATATTATAAAGAGTGCACACCCCTGTGTTGGCTCTCTGGGTGGAATACTGCCCCAGATGCTGGGCTGAGAGAGGTGTGGGTCACGGCTACCTGAGGGGGATTCCCAGGGAAGACACTTCCATCTCAGAATTTTCAGTTACACATCTCTGTCCCTGCCACCAGGTAGGGGGTCTTGGGGGACAACTACTGCACTGGTGGGGTGCAAAATAAACTTTATTAAGAAAATGCAAAAACAGGGAAAATTCAATAGTGAGGGGTATGGGGTTTGTTAAGGTAGACAATTGGGGAGGGCTTTCTTTTAGTAAATAGTACAGGGGGTTTCAATAGTGGGGTACAATACAGTGGGGTACAATACAGTCGGTAACCAATTAACACTGAAGTATAAATGTAACAGGTAGCTAACAATTTCTCTGTAAAGGGTGTGTCACAGCAGCATATAACCAACTAACAGTTATGGATAAAATATGTTAAATAGCAAACAATTTTAGGTAAAAATGTGTCACAATGGGGTAAATGCAGTGGTGAGCTGCAGCCGGTTCGCACCGGTTCGCGCGAACCGGTTGTTAAATTTAGAAACCCTTTTAGAACCTGTTGTAAAGGGCTTCTAAATTTAACAAAGGTTCCAGCAGCGCCGCGCCCCGCCCCGCCCCCAGTCCCAGCTCACCTGGCTCCAGCTTTGTCTCCTCCTCTGAAGGCTCCCGCTCCGGGCTTCCCGCCAATCAGCTGTTAGCACGGGAAGCCTGGGAGGGCTGAGAAGGAAGCAGCAGCAGCTTCCTGCAGGTGAGCTGGGTGGGGTGGGGGGAGGCGCCGCGCATCCCCGGCCAGGCGGCGCAGCTCTGGGCCGGCCCCCAGCTCTGACCCTGACCCCGACCCGGCCCGACTCTGGCCGGGCGGGCGGCGCGGCTCCGGGCCAGCCCCCGGCCCCGACTCTGGGCGGCGCGGCTCCGGGCGGGAGGCTCCGGGCCGGACCCCGACGCCGACCCGGACCCCGGACCCGACCCCGGCTGAGCGGGCGGCGCGGCTAGGACCCCAGGCGGGTGGCGCGGTTCGGACCCCGGGCGGGCGGGCGCGGCTCGGACCCCGGGCGGGCGGGCGGGCGGCGCGGCTCTGCGCGTCTCCGGGCCGGACCCGACTCTGGCCGGGCGGGCAGCGCGGCTCGGACCCCGGGCGGGCGGGCTGGCAGCGCGGCGCGGCTCCGGGCCGGACCCCAGCCCTGACTCTGGCCGGGCGGGCGGGTGGGCAGCGCAGCTTTGGACCGGACCCCGACCCCAACTCTGGCTGGCGGGCCGCGCGGCTCCGGGCGGGCGGCGCAGCTCTGACCCCGGCCCGACTCTGGGCAGCACGGCTCTGCGCCGGCCCCCGGCTCTGTCTCTGGCTGGCGGGCCGCGCGTCTCCGCGCCGGACCCCGACTCCAGCTGGGCGGTGAGGCTCCGGGCCGGACCCAGACGCCGACCTGAACCCCGACTGCAGCCCAGCGCCTGTGGCTCCCAGCCCTCACGGCCCCCATCTCCAAGCAGCAGGGTAAGGGGGACAGGGAGCAGGGAGAGGGTGTTGGATAGAGGGCGGGGGGTGGATTAGGGTCGGGACTGGGGTGGTCAGAGGGCAGGGAACAGGGGAATTGAATGGGGGCAAGGGTCCTGGGGGGGCAGGGTGGGAGGCAGTCAGGGTCAGGGGTTCCAGGGGCAGTCGGGAAAGAGAGAAGGGGTGGTAGGATGGGGGGGTCCTGGGGGGCTATCAGGAATAAGAGGAGGGGTTGGAGGGGTGGCAGGGGGCAGTTAAGGGACAGGGAAGGGGGTGGATAGGGCAGGGGTCCTGGGTGGCGGGGCAGGAGTCCCCGGGGGGTGGGGGGTCACCCTTGTGGGGTGAGGAGGAGGGAACCGGTTGTTAATATTTTGGCAGCTCATCACTGGGTAAATGTAGAATGTGAGGTGTATCAGAGAGAAAAAGGGTAAGCAATGGGGTTTTATGCTAGATTGGGATGGGGGAAGAGGAGCACGTGGTGGAGCAGAGACCAAAGTCAGAAGTGCTGCAGAGGGAGATTTAAACTCAGGGAGACACAGAGAGCAGGCCGGCTGTAAGTTTAAATAGCAGAGAGACTGCAACGAGTGACTGGGGAGCTCGGGGGGGTTAGGGCAGCGGGAAGACAGACTTAACCACAATTATACAGAACACAGCAAAATCTTATCTATGATCTAATTTAACCAAGACTACACAAATTAGGAAGCAACAGAACACAATGCAACAACTTTTAAAACTTAATTTACAGAGCACAATACAAACAATTCTCTAAATCTAACTTAACCACAGCTATGCAAAATGAAGTTACAATTTATCTAGACTAAAGGCTAAACCTAACCTAATGGGTGCACCTTATGCTAAGGGTAGTTTCAGAGGGCAGAGTGGTGTGTGCCCAGGATACAGCCCCAAGGGGGGGAGAGGCTGGCAGCAGTGGGACGATTGCAAGCAGGCTTATTTCTAGCAGCAAAGGAGCTGCGGAGCAAGAAGCAGATTACAGATACAGACCAAGGAATTAGCTTGGGTCTGCCTGCTGGGGAAAGAAAGCCAGCAGTTAGAACAAGGGGAGCATGCAAGAGGTTTTTCCTTACCAATCCCCAAAGCAGCAGCAGGAACAGCAGTTTCAGCATCAGAGGACGCAGAGAGGACTCGATTCGCTTACAATAATCAGGAGATCTCCAGGCAAAATTCGTTCTTCGTGGGGGGGGGGTTAAAAATGGGGGTACACTCAAAAATAAAATGAGAGCAGAGAAAGGACCCCCAGAACCCCTGGCTGATCAGACCAGGCAGCAATGCAAGAACCTTTCCGATGTCTGATCAGAAAATGTCTGGTTATAAAGGCAAATTTAGGCAGCTTCCCGCCAGTAACTCTGATTGGTTCCCCTTCTTACAGGGAGGAGAGAAGGCAGGGAAAAGACTGCAGGTAGGCATAGAACATGTCTGGGCAAGTTCTGAGCCCCCAGGTATGACTCATATGCTTAGCTATTTTGCCTTTAGGTCTTGCAGCTCTGGATAGAGCCTACCCTACACCAAGCCCAGGTTTAACAAGGTGATAACAGGACTAACCCTTTGAACAGGGCAGTGGTCCCACTTAGCACGCAGCACAAGTGGCCATCCCTTTGAGAAGGGCAATGGCTCTTGTTAAACAACTTAAAGGGCCCTCCCTTTGAGAAGGGCAGTGGCCCTGGTAAACAACTTAACAGCCAGGGAGGGGCGGCCACAGGAGGAGAACAAAAACAAAATGGAGTAGGGGGACAGCTGTAACAGACAATCTCTTGCTGGGGAGCTCACCTGCTCAACAAATACCGTGCAACACGGACATCGTAGGATATAGTGTAAGTCTGGGGTCCTTTCTACTCTGCACAGCCATTAAACATCCCACAGTCCTTGCCAGACCCAGCTGATGGCCTCCAGCACTTCAATAGCACAGGGGATGCTTCAGGTATACAGCTGTTAGTAGATGTACAATACAAGACCATATTCTAAGGCCATGGCCCATACTATTATTCAGGACTCACTGAGGCAAAACTGCCCTTGGAGTAACAAGTGATTAAAGATTTCAGAAGCCAGCTGAGGGTTAATGCACAGAGACAGTTAACTCCTCTTCTTGCATCTCTGGGCTCTGGCTGTCAACGGGAGTGGTGTTACCTGACTTTTACCTGCATGGAGGTACTAGGAATCCTAATTGAAACAATTATAAGAATTATGCAACATGAGTAAGAAATCTTCTCTCCTAGTTTTATTTGAGAAGTCGGCTAAACTGCTATGCCTGAAACTTTCAAAAAAACCTATTACTCTGGAAGTAGGTACCCAGCATGGCAAATTTCAATCCAAACCATTAAAGTTGGTAAACTTAAAAGCAACCAAAAACCAGGATTTCTAACTGAAGGTGGCAGTCAGCCTTAACTAACAGTGGTGTCACCACTGCCATCTACAATACCCAAAACATTTGTGAATCCCATTCATAGAAGCTCTTTGTTCCAATAATCATAGAACCATTGAAGATTAAGTTGGAAGAAAACTCAGGATGACAATAAATCCAAGCCCCTGCTCAAAGCAGGACCAACACCAACTAAACCATTCCAGCCAGAGCTTTTTCAAGGCAGGCTTTAAAAACATATACAGCTGGAGATTCCACCACCTCCCCAGATAACTCATTCTAGTGCTTCACCACCCTTCTAGTGAAATAGTGTTTCTTAATATCCAACCTTGTCCTCTCACTGCAACTTGAGACCATTGCTCCTTGTTCTGTCTCCTTGTTCCATCCTCTCTGGAACCACCCTTCAGGTAGTTAAAGGATGCTATCAACCCCCGCCCCCACTCACTCTTCTCTTCTGAATATTAAATAAGACCAGTTCCTTCAACGTCTCACCATTAGTCATTATTTCACTAGGAGGATGGTGAAGTATCCAAGTGGTTTCTCAGTGTTCATACTTCAGCATCATAGCTAGTTTGCAAAAGTCTTTCTGAAAATTACCCAAGCAGGTTGGGGGTCATCATTCCTTGTTCAGAGCTTCCTTTTTGGAAAGCCAGTCCAGAGAAATGAAGACAAGATGGAGATGTCTCAGGGTGCTTCTATATTTTCTGCCCTGTGAATGGAATTTTACAGTCCCAAACAAAGCCCACAATCCAAGTGCCTGAAAATTATTGTCCCAAGTTGGTGTCCAGGGTCACATGAGCATATCACATGTCCTTACATGCTTTGATGATATATAAGAACAGCCATTGATCATATTCCCAGAGAGGTGTATTTCTTCTATGGCCCATTTTGAGAGGTAAGTGTCCTTGATAGACCATCAATATATAGCTATGTGGTCTTATCTACCAGAGGGGTGTTACCTAGGAGCACAACACATGTGTTTGATAAAAGTCCATGGCCAATATTCAATATTCAATATTTCACACAGAAAGATTATATATAAATTATGACAGAAAATATCGTATTGCTTCTATATAAATCAATGGTACGCCTACATCTTGAATATTACATGCAGATGTGATCATCACATCTCAAAAAAGATATATTGAAATTGGTTAAGGTTTAGAAAAGGGCAGCAAAAATGATTAGGGGTATGGAATGGCTTCCATATGTGGAGTGATTAATACGATAGGGACTTTTCAGCTTGGAAAAGAGGTGACTAAGGGGAGATGTGATCGAGGTCTATAAAATCATGACTGGTGTAGAGAAAGTAGATAAGAAAGTGTTGTTTACTACTTCACATAACAAAAGAAGAAGGGTCACCAAATGAAATTAATAGGCAGCAGGTTTAAAATAAATAAAAGAAAGTATTTCTTACAACAACACGCAGTCAACCATTGGAACTTCTTCCCAGAGAATGTTGTGAAGGCCAAGACTACAACAGCTTTCAAAAAAACAAAACAAAACAAAACAAAAAAAACTAGATGAATACATGGGGGATAGGTCCATCAATGACTATTAGCCAGGATGGGCAGGGATGATGTCCCTAGCCTCTGTTTGCTGCAAGCTGAGAAAGGGTGATGGGGAATGGATCACTTGATAATTATATGTTATGTTCATTCCCTCTGAAGCACCTGACATTTGTCACTGCTGGAAGACAGGATACTGGGCTAGATGGACCTTTGGTCTAACCCAACATGGCCATTCTTAAGTTCACTGAGGAAGGAAATGGTGTGCACATGTTTTCCTTTGTTGTATTTATCTGGATCTGAGTATTGTTTCTGCTGTCTAAAGTAGAGGAATTGTTTTAGCAACTTGTGAATGGGGTTCCAGGGACGCCAATCTGAGACTGCTCAATTAGGGCAAACTGCAAAGAAAGAGGCTGACAATCCCCAAACGGGTGGCTGTTCTAATACTTGCATTGACCAAGTCAGCAACACAACAGCTCTCACAATGCTTTACTGTTTACGCAGAAACCAAAAAACAGTTCCCTTAAAGCCACCCAGCCTTGGGCTTCCACCCAGACAGCCAAGTCACATATGATGATGATTATTGAAAATCTTGTTCATTGTATAATAAAGTTCTACCAATCCCAAAGGATTTTATGCATCACTTCAAAGGGGAATGAATATTTCAGATATTACCCAAATCCTCACTTAGAGACAATTCTTATTAACTAAACTAAGATTTATTTAAAAAAAAAGAGAGCATACTGGTTAAAAGATAATTATACCATGAGACATGATTAGAGTGTTTAAGTCAGTTTCATAGTAGAGGTCGCTGGCTTTGGAGTTCCACAGAGTTCTCTCAGAACTAGTCAAGAGACTAAAGTCCAATGTTGAAATATTCATTATCAGGGCGGTCCAGGGTGTAACTGAAGACCAGAGTCTTATGACTTGAGTTTCTCCTGATGATACTTAAGCAGATCTGAGATAAAATGGATCAAGTTCCAAAAGCTCTTTATATAGTTCCTGGGCAGCACAGCCGTACTTGGGTGAACAGTAGGGTTTTGAAGTAACCTTCTATTTCCTAAACATCACTGTAATTAACTACCTGGATTAACATAAGGTTATTGTCCATTAAGCAGTTAAAGAGAGTTCACCAGAAACTTTATATAGACATATAGAAAATGATATTATTGCACCCAAGTTCCATTTAATAATATTTCCTTTTCATTTCTGAAATTAACAAATACATCTCTAGACAGGAAACCTTTGGTTACATTGTTAACCTCCAACAAGCTGTCGGTAAACAGAGACTACTAGAATCACTAACATCTTCCAGTTCTTAAACAATACAAGTCTACATACCAAAGCTCTAGCCTATCTAAGATGGAATGGCCCTAATTACCATTTACATACTTTTCTAACCTGACTCTAAAGGGTGAATCTTGGTTAATAGCCTACATGTTGCTTAACTCTTTCCTATATCACACTACCCCTTTGCAAGGCCTGGGGTTGTTTGCTTTAGTGATCATGTGAACCAAAAAGGAGAAACTGGAACCAGCGTGCATCCAAGGGGGAGCTCTGGGAAGGGTGGGCTGAAGCAATTGGAGAGTCTGGGGGAGCCGTGCCAAAGCTAGTCTCGGGGCCTTGGTGCTTGGCGGGCAGGTTTCTGCTCCCAGAAGGAGGCACTAGGACGGAAGCTGCACTACGAGAGTGGTCCTGGAAACCCAGAGCCAGAGGCAGGGCCTGAACAGTGCTGTGACTCCAAATCACAATGGTCTGGTGAGTTTCCAGATTCACAAGCTTGAGCGGGTCTGTGACAGCAAACCTGGAGCTGCTCCACAGATGTGGACGGGGAGTGGGCCTGGCCAGAGAGGTGCCACAAGATATTTTCTTCACCCAAATGTGGCTCCTTTGCCGTCTGTGTTTCCCCAAGTGCTCTTGTTCCAGAACTGATCCAGCCGGGCTTCCCTGAGGGAAATGTTCCTGGAACACATGGTGCCTGTTTGGGGTCAGGGAGAGAGTTTGTGTCTCCCTTGGAAAGTGCTCCCCAGAACGGCAGAGACAGAGAGTCCCTGTTCCTGTGGGTTTGGTCCCATTTCTCTCTCTCCCCACACCGACCCCAGTCTCCCCGCATCCCCCTATTTTCTATCTCTCCTGGTGCATTCAGGTCCAGCTCTCTCTCTCCTTTGTAACTCACCCACACCCACACGTGCCTCTCTCTCTCTCTCACGTCTAGGTCCCTGCCCATTACCAACTAGGAGCCTGCAGCTGTGGTACCCAATACTCAAGCCTACTTGCTTGACTATGTATCTTTTCTTATAAATTTCTTATTTTCTTCTGGATTTGATTATTTGTTTTAATAGTAAGTTCACAGATTTATATTAGAGTATATTTCAGTTAAAACACAAGGGACCTGGAGATCACATCCTGTATGTTGAGCTAAAGCAGTTAGTAGATATGAAAATGTTTGGGGAAAAGTGCAGCCTGTTGATAGAAACACACCCACTCTGGGTCTGCATTCGGGGGGTAGACACTGAATAGATTCACTGTCAGCTCCTCCACACAGGCCTGGAGGTGTAGCAGGTGACCTGCGACAACCTCAGCAACTCCCAGCATCTCAGGCTGTAGGTCGGGGGAGAACAGGGCAGCCACCCCAGAAGAATGAGTGCAGACGTGTCTAAAATATACCCCATCTCCCCACTTTAGCCACTAACTAGTCTTGGTGGCTGAATCCTTGTGGGGTTCCTGCAGATAAACCACAAAGTACCCTACATCACAAAGGAAGGAGAACACCTGGCAACTGTGGAGACCCACTTTAAAGCATCTGGTGTTCAATTTTGAAAAGACGGTTGGCTTCATTCTGAGGGCTGAGGAGGATCCTCATGGGAAGAAGGATCCCCACCCTGCCTTGAAACAATCGCTGACCAACCTGAAAGGCTTGTCACAGAAGTTGTGGGCCCACAGGTAGACCAGGATGTCCTCACTCTGTTTCCCCTCTACTCCTCCAAAACAGCCCTCATGGCCAAGAGGACAAGGTAGAAGTCTCCCCAACGCTGGAGAGGGAGCTTCACCTTAGCCTTGAAACCATGTGTCCACCAGAAAACGGTGAAGCACATCCCCCAGCACAGTGGGGGACGGGGTAGTGGACCCATGATGATCCTCTGGCTGGGCCCCTGTTACGACCCTGCAGCCCACAGAGATGGGCAAAGAGGGAGAAGACCACTGACACTGTGACTGTAACAATGGTGCTGCACAACCCATCTCTATCTCCAGAAAGGGAAAGGGAGGTGGAGGGAAGAGAACAGCCCCTAAAGTGTCAGGGACAGGAGAAAAAAAACCCCACCCTCTGAGGTTCCTCCAAGGACAGGGGAAATGAGACAAGTTCTGGGCGGCAGCAGTATGGGGACAAAAATGAGTAGGGCTTCTGTCCCCCCTCTGCTCCCCTTCCCCTGCTCCACACGAATCACAGGCAGATTGTCATGTTCTGTTCATTCCCTCTGAAGCACCTGGCACTGAGCACCATCAGAAGACAGGACACTGGGCTACATGGACCATTGGTGTTACCTAGTACGGCCATTCTGATCTTCTTATTTAGAACTCAGATGTATCTGTCTCCTGCTGTAACATGGTATACCCCATTCCCCTCCTAGAGCTCAGATAGATCCCAGGAGACCTGACGGGGTCTCTCTCTCCACAGAGTTAGTAACAAAGTAAGAATAAACATTACAATTTTAACACTAATAGTGATCTTAAGTGACTTGCAAGATTGCAATTTCAGGCATGCAGCTATCAGCAATTAGAAAGGTGGTAACCCGATCTAGTGTACATAGACTGACTCCACAGTTCATCACATTGACACAGCACAGTAAAGACAGGGATGGGTTTAATATCTCAGTGTGTCCATAAGTGATTCAGGGAAGAGAACCCAGCACCATGCACCAGCCAGATCTGCACAGAGCTCAATCTGAGAGCCAGATCACATGGAGAAAACATTTAGGTCTCTTTATGAGTAAGGAGCTGGAGCAGCCTGCCCCCAATCTGTTTGGTCCTCGCCCCGTAAATGATGGGGTGTAGCATGGGAGGCACCACCAGGTAAACGCTGGCAAAGAGAATGCGTGAATGCAGTGGCACATTCTGGCCAAACCGCTGTGTGAGAGAGGAGAAAAAATCTGGGGTGTACAAAGCTAAGATGGCACAAAGATGAGAGATGCAGGTCCCAAAAGTTTTGAGCCGGGCATCCTTTGTGGGGAGGCGGATGATGGCCCAGAGGATCAGAGTGTAGGACATGGTGATAAAAAACACATCCATTCCGCTCACAAAGAAAAGATTAAACAGGCCATAGTAACTACTGATGCTGATGTCAGTGCAGGCCAGCTTCACTACAGCTATATGCCGACAATAAAAGTGTGGGATGATGTTGGTTCTGCAGTATGGCCACCGCCTCGCCAGGAATGGATAGGGTAATGCGAGTATGCTACAGCGCAGCACCAAGGCCAGGCCTATCTTGGCCACAACAGAGATTGTGAGGATGGCGGAATGTCTCAGGGGATGGCAGATGGCCACGTAGCGATCGAAAGCCATGGCCACAAGGATTCCAGACTCCATTGCTGAGAAGGAGTGAACAAAGTACATCTGGGTGAGGCAGGTAGTGAAACTGATCTCCCTGGAATTGAACCAGAAGATGCTCAGCATTTTGGGCATGGTGGATGTGGAAATGAGCAGGTCGGTGATGGCCAGCATGCAGAGGAAATAGTACATGGGGTCGTGGATGTTCGGCTCCATCTTCACAATGAACAGGATGGTGAAGTTCCCCAAGATGGCTATGATGTACATGGTGCAGAAGGGGATGGAGATCCAGACATGGGCTGCCTCCAGGCCAGGAATGCCAAGTAGGATGAAGGTGGAGGGGTTGGTGAAGTTGGTTGTGTTGTAATCTGACATGGAGTAGGGGAGAAGGTGTCCAACTCTGAGGCATAAGTGTGTCTCCTGCTTGTACCGTATGTTCCCCTTACTTTCTGTGTGTTCTCAGGGTCTTGGGTGATGGTCGCAATAGAAATGCTTGAATGGAGAGACAACGTTAATATGAGACACTGCATACAGTAGTGGAGCCTGTTCTCATGGGAGAAGCAGATTGATCACTCTTCACACACTGAAAAATTACTTTTTCATTAAACAGAGAAAACAATAATGAACCTAATAAATCCAATTCCATATTTTGTGGTGCTCCTGCATTAATAATACATACACTTTTTGGTGGGGGAGTACATACTCTAGGGCGTTCCCCATTCATCCAGTTGCTCAAAAACTGGGAGTGAAAAAAACAAACTTTTTGGAACACATTTTGTGGGAGAAAAATCCCAACTAGAACATACCTCAGGGAAAAGACCTGGGCCCCAGCTTAAGAGAAACACATGATCATTCACAGCAGTGGACAAAACAAAAGCAATGTTCAGATCCCTAAGATATGGGAGGGAGAATAACACGTTCGGGATACGTGTTTTGGTCACTCAGTCTCTTATAAGGATATAACACATATAAATTGGATTTCCAAGACAGGATCTGAGAATGAGGGAAGCTGCCATATGTAAACATATATAAAAGTCTGGGACCCTTTAGTTTACACCAGAGATAAAGAAGGGAGCATATGATATAGGAGAAGAAAGTAAAAAATGATGTTGGTTTACATGTAAAAGGACAGTTCTCAACCAGTACTATCTATAGACATTAGTGCTCCAAGAGGACTAATTCTCTAAAGCTGAGGAAAATTGTCAGCAAAGAGGACCGGAAGGAAAAATTTAGACAGAAAAATATGAATGAAAATTGGTAGGTTTTTTATAACAGTTCATTAGATAGCAGAAAACTCATGATTCCACAGTCAACAAAGTGATCAACTTTGTGTAAAAATGCAGTTCAGTGATAAAGTGAAGGCAGCAATTGGTTGTTGGTGGTGCGCGGGTTAGCAATACATAACAAAGAGATAAAGGGAAAATAGGTAGCCAAGAATAGAAGTTGGAAGTTATGAAAATTAAGTTATGACATTAAGTTATCTGGGTAAACTCCATGTTTGGCAGGGCTCTGGATCACAAAAAGAAGGTTATTAAGTATATTAGCAACAAGAGAAATCCTAGAAAAGTTTTATTTCAATTCCTGTGTTAAATGTAACGTATTAAAACTAAAGGGAAAGGTTTTCTTCAAGAAAGAATTGACAAGGTTAAGAAAGAATGGGAAAGCTTTTATGGGATGACTTCAAAAAAAATTCTAGAAATGTAAGTAATGCCAGTCACCAATAGGGTTTATGCAAAACAGGTGTTGTCAAATAAACCTGATTCCATCCTTTTATGAGAGTACACATTGATTGATCAAGGGTACACATTTGGTTGATCAAGGGAACCACGCAGCTGCAACAAACCTTGATTTCTCAGAGGCATTTGGTTTAGTAGTGGAAAATATTGAGTTAAAAAATTAACACCCTAATATATCAGGAGAGAACATGTAAAATGGACTGGAAACTGGCTAATTTATGGATTTCAGAAAGCTGTAGTCAATAGTCTTTCATCAGTAAATGGGGCTGTTTGTAGTGGAGTTCTGCAGGGATCAGTTCTAGGCCCGATGCTATTCAATATTTTAATCAGTGATCTGGAAGGAAATACAAAATCCCTGCAGATAAAATTTGTGAATGACCCAAAGACTGGCACAGTGGACACAATGAGGAGCCCAGGGCAGGCATACCAATTGATATGGAGTATTTGTTAAAAGGCGCCAATGCAAACAAAATGTTTTAATACATTCAAATGCAAAATTATCCTCTCAGAACAGGGAATGCAGACCACAGCGACACACTACAGCACTGTATTATGGAATGCAAGGGCCCTGAAAATGATTAAGGAGTCATTGTGGACAACCAACTCATCGTGAGCTCCCAGTGCGATGCTGTACCATAAAGGGATGATGTGGTCCTCAGGTGCATAAACAGGGGAGTGGTGAGTTGGAGCAGGGGAAGGATTTTACCTCTGCACATGTGATTGGTGAAAAAAACTGCATCCAGTACTGGGGTCTACAATTGAAAAAAAGATGTTGAAAAGTTGGAGAGGATGCAGAAAAGAGCCTAAAAAATCATAGAATCATAGAATATCAGGTTTGGAAGGGACCTCTGTAGGTCATCTAGTCCAACCACCAGCTCAAAGCAGGACCAATCCCCAACTAAATCATCCCAGCCAGGGCTTTGTCAAGCCTGACCTTAAAAACTTCTAAGGAAGGAGATTCCACCACCTCCCAAGGTAGCCCATTCCAGTGCTTCACCATCCTCCTAGTGAAAAAGTTTTTCCTAATATCCAACCTAGACCTCCCGCACTGCAACTTGAGTCCATTACTCCTTGTTTTGTCATCTGCTACTACTGAGAACAGTCTAGATCACTGTTGCCTGTAAGCTGTGCGTTTGTGCGTGTGCACACAGATTCTAAACCCTGCAAAACTCACGCACAAAAAATGAAATATTATATCAGAGCCAGGCCAAAATATAATTTATGGGCGACTTTGGACATTGTTCGCAACTACAGGCAGGCATTTTGACTTATTCACACATACTTGAGCTTGTACACAGCCAAATGAACAGACTACAAGGAGATGTGTGGGTCCCGATCATCCAGAAATGATCGACGTTTCAAGTTCGAAATGCTGACAGTCGGGACCCACACATCTCCTTGTACTCTGTTCATTTGGCTGTGTACAAACTCAAATATGTGCGAATAAGTCAAAATGCCTGACCATAGTTGCTAAGGTACTGCAAAGATTTCCAGAAATGAACCAAGATAAGTATTGTTTCTGTGACTGAAATCTTTCAAAGGAATTGGGCTTCATACAATTACTCATGACATTTTATCATTTTCTATATGGTTTTTTTGTCACTTTTTTTGCTATGCACAAACTTCCAGTATCCTGATCTGAATGATCTCTCGTTTTTCCTTTTGTCTAGTCACGCTGTTCAGTGCATTGATATAGTAGGTCAGATCCCTATGTTCAGAATGCAAAGACTTTCTCACTGAAGAGATTGTTATAGTCAGTCAATACAATGACTTCAAGTTTGCAGTAGCCGAAAGAATCAAAAGCCAAATGGTTTTTAGTTCCCCGGATACGGTGACATTTGCTCACCAGAACGAACAGTTTCAGGATCTTGCAAAGTTGATGGATATTGTGGAACATTCCTAGCATGAAGCGCAGACTGTGAGCGTGGCTTTAGCTTAATGAAAACTCTAAAAAACAAGCTACGGACTTGTTTACAAGCAGATCATTGGGACATGCTGATGTGTAGTAAGAGTTACCAGCTGGATGGAGGACGGATAGATCTAGACAGAGTTTATATTGAATGGGCAAATGAAAAAGATCCAGGGAAAAACAGTAAGGTTAGTTCAGCAGGCTTTGACATTTCAACCAATAAGGAAATTAAAATGCATTTGTAATTCCATATCTTATTCTTGGCTGATAAACATTTATTGATTTTTTTAGGAAAATTTTACATTTAATTGTCTCTATTAAAATATCATAAAGTGTAATGCTTAAAACTAACTTCTGCTTCATGAAGAATGGTTAAATTTCCTTTTTCTTAGTATTTAAAAATGACATTTATAAAATAACATGGTGTAAAACTATTATTATCACAAATTGCAAATTGAAACTTCTTAAATATATAAGCATTTTACTGGCTTGGGCACATTTGCCTCATGGCACACAAATTTGAATTTTTTGCACACACGGCCTGTCAAAAATGAGAGGGAACATTGGTCTAGATCCATCCTCTTTGGAACCCCCTTTCAGGTAGTTGAAACCAGGTATCAAATCACCCGTCATTCTTCTCTTCTGCAGACTAAACAACCCCAGTTCCCTCAGTCTCTTCTCATAAGTCATGTGCTCCAGCCCCCTAACCATTTTTGTTCCCCTCCACTGGACTCTTTCCAATTTTTCCACATCCTTCTTGTAGTGTGGGGCCCAAAACTGGACACAGTACTCCAGATGAATTGATTGGAGGATAGCGAAAAAGCTGGACCATTAGACTTGAAGGTGTAGGTGTGGTCCTCGGATAAATAATCAGGGGAGTGGTGAGTTGCAGCAGGAGATGGATTTCACCTCTGCACATGGGATTGGTGAAACAAACTGCATCCAGATCTTGGGTCCACATTTGGAAAAATATATTGAAAACTTAGGCAGAAAAGAGACACAAAAATGATTGGAGGATAGAGAAAAAGCCAGACCATTAGACTTGAAGATGTATATCTCTTTAACTTATCAAAGAGATGATTAAGCGGAGACTTACATAGGGAAAAAAAAACGTGGGTAATAATCGGAGAAAGGCTGAAGAAGACTGAAGTCCAAGCTGAAGCCAGGCAAATCCCAGCTAGAAATTAGGGCCAAATATTTAGCACTGAGAGTGATTAACCACTGGGATACACTAATAAAGAAGTGTTGGATTCTCCAATTCCCCATTTTGGCAGATCCAGACTGGATGTTTTTCTGGAAGATCTGCTTGTTTCTGGAAGATCTGGTTGTTTGCAATTAAAATGCTACAGCATTTTATGCTACAGCCATTCTGCCATAGTGCTTCAATATAGACACTAATTACGCGGATGGAAAGGGGTTTTCCCCTCAGCACAGGTAATCCCTGAGAGGTAGTAGCTAGGTTGATGGAAGAATTCATCTGATGCTGTCTACATCAGGGCACAGATTATCCAATTAGTTCTTGGAATGTATGGGAGAAATGTTTTTGTTCCAGAAGCAGGAGAAAGCTACTAGGAGTGAGGCTGTTTTAGACTTGATTTTGACAAAGAAGGAGGAACTGGTTGATCATTTGAAAGTGGAAGACAGTTTGGGGAAAAGTGATCATGAAATGATAGAGTTCATGATTCTAAGGAATGGTAGGAGGGGAAAAAAGGAAGGCCGCCTTTAATAAACTCAGGGAGTTGGTAGGCAAGATTTCATGGGTAGCAAGGCTACAAGGAAAAACAATAGAAGACAGCTGGCATTTTTTCTGAGACATTATTAAAGGGACAAGAGCAAACTACACCCTGGGTAGGAAAGATAGGATGTATGGCAAGAGGCCACAATGGCTTAACCAGAAGATCTTGAATGATCTAAAAATCAAAAAAGGATCCTACAAAAAGTGGAAACAAGGGCAAATTACAAAGGAGGATTATAAACAAATAAGACATGTATGTAGGAGCAAAAATAGAAAGACCAAGGCACAAAACGAGATCAGACTAGCTCGGGACATAAAGAGTAACAGGAAAACATTCTACAAATACTTTAGAAGCAAGAGGAAGACCAAGGACAGGGTCAGCCTGTTACTAAATGAAGAGGGGGAAACAATCACAGAAAATGTGGCAATGGCAGAGGTTCTTTGTTTCGGTTTTCACCAAGAAGCCTGTTGTTGTTTGGACAGTTAACATAGAGAATGCCAGTGAAAATGGGATAGGTTCAGATGCCAAAAAAGAGATAGAACAAGTTAAAAGTTACCTGGACAAGTTAGATGTCTTCAATTCACCAGGGTCTAACAAATGCATCCTAGAATGCTCTGAAGGAACTGACTGAGCAAATATCTGAGCCATTAACAATTCTCTTTGAAAGTCATGGAAGACAAGGGAGATTCCGGAATAATAGAAAAGAGAACATATAGTTCCTGTCTACAAAAAGGGAAATAAGCGCGCCCCAGGCAATTGCAGAACAGTCAGCTTAACTTCTCTACCAGGGAAGATAATGGAGCAAATAATTAAGGAATCAATTTGCAAACGTCTATAAGATAATAAGGTTATAAGTGATAGTCAGCATGGATTTGTCAAGAACAAATCATGTCAAACAATCCGGATAGCTTTCTTTGACAGGCTAACAAGCCTTGTGGGGAAGCAGTGGATGTTGTATCTTTTGACATTAGTAAGGCTTTTGATATGGTATCACATGACCATCTCATTAAGAAACTAGGGAAATGCAACCTAGATGGAGCTTTTATAAAGTGGGTGCATAAGTGATTGGAAAACTGGTCCCAGAGAGTAGTTATAAATGGTTTGCAGTGATGCTGGAATGGCATAACAAGTGGGGATCCACAGGGATCAATTATTGGTCCGGTTCTTTTCAATGTCTTCATGAACGATTTAGATCATGGTATACAGAGTAAACTAAGTTTGCAGATGGTACCAAGATGGGATAGGTTGGAAATCCTTTGTAGACTATGATGAAAATTCAAATGATCTGGAAAAACTGGAGAAAAAGATGATTAGGGGTCTTGAAAACATGACCTATGGGGGAAGACTGAAAATACTAGGTTTGTAAAGCCTGAAAAAGAGAAGAACGAGAGGGGACATGATCACAGTTTTCAAATACCTAAAAGGTTGTTACAAGGAGTAAGAAAAAATATTCTCTTTAACCTCTGATGATAGGTCAAGAAGCAATGGAATTAAATTGCAGTCAGGGTGGTTTAGGTTGGAAATTTATTAAATGTCAGTGTGGCAAGGCACTAGAATAAATTGCCTTGGGATGTTGTGGAATCTCCATCACGGGAGGTTTTTAAGAGCAGGTTAGACAAACACCTGTCAGGGATGTTATAGATGGTGCTCGACCTGCCAGATCTATGATTCTAAGATACAGCTACATCTCTCTGGGGAGTGGGGTTTTTTGCTGTTTAAAATTAGTCAAATACAATTGTAGGTTATATTAGCAAAGTATAATTTGCAACTCATGGTACATGTTAGGATTCCTCTACTCATTGTGGGTTACATTTCAATTGGAATAATGTGTCCAGTTTTGCTCACCAATATATAGAAAGAATGTGGAGAAACTGGAAAGGATTCTTAGGCAAGTGACAAAAATCATAGAATCATAGAATCATAGAATTCAAGATCAGAAGGGACCATTATGATCATCTAGTCTGACCTCCTGCAAGATGCAGGCCACATAAGCCGATCTACCCACTCCTTTAGCAAGCGACCCCTGCCCCATGCTTTGGAGGAAGGCGAAAAACCTCCAGGGCCACTGCCAATCTGCCCTGGAGGAAAATTCCTTCCCGACCCCAAATATGGCGGTCAGCTGAACCCCGAGCATGCGGGCAAGACTCTCCAGACATACCCTCTGGAAAAAGGTTAAGAATATCATATCATTGACCCATTGTACTATTTACCAGTGTGGCACTTAATTGACCTATTGACTAAGCCCGTTATCCTATTATACCATCTCCTCCATAAACTTATCTAGCTTAATCTTAAAGTCATGGAGGTCCTTCGCCCCTACTGTTTCCCTCGGTAGGCTGTTCCAGTATTGCACTCCCCTGATGGTTAGAAACCTTCGTCTAATTTCAAGCCTAAATTTCCTGACTGACAATTTATATCCGTTTGTCCTCGTGTCTACATTAGCACTGAGCTGAAATAATTCCTCTCCTTCCCTGGTATTTATCCCTCTGATATATTTAAAGAGTGCAATCATATCTCCCCTTATCCTTCTTTTGGTTAAGGAAAACAAACCGATCTCCTCAAGTCTCCTTTCATAAGACAGGCCTTCCATTCCTCGGATCATTCTAGTGGCCCTTCTTTGTACCCGTTCCAGTTTTAATTCATCCTTCTTAAACATGGGAGACCAAAACTGCACACAATACTCCAAATGAGGTCTCACCAACGCCTTATATAACGGGACTAGCACTTCCTTATCCCTACTAGAAATACCTCGCCTAATGCAACCCAAGACCGCATTAGCTTTTTTAACGGCCACATCACATTGCCTACTCATAGTCATCCTACGATCAACCAGGACTCCCAGGTCCTTCTCCTCCTCCGTTACTTCCAACTGGTGCGTCCCTAGCTTATAACTAAAATTCTTGTTAGTCATCCCTAAATGCATAACCTTACACTTCTCACTATTGAATTTCATCCTGTTACTAATACTCCAGTTTACAAGGTCATCCAAATCTCCCTGGAGGATATCCCGATCCTTCTCCGAATTGGCAATACCTCCCAACTTGGTGTCATCCGCAAACTTTATCAGCCCACTCCTACTCTTGGTTCCCAGGTCAGCAATAAATAGATTGAATAAAATAGGACCCAAAACCGAACCTTGAGGAACTCCACTGGTAACCCCCCTCCAACCCGACAGTTCCCCTTTCAGTACTACCCTCTGCAGTCTCCCCTTTAACCAGCTCCTTATCCACCTCTGGATTTTCATTTCGATCCCCATCTTTTCCAATTTAACCAGTAATTCCTCATGCGGTACCGTATCAAACGCCTTACTGAAATCCAGATATATTAGATCCACCGCATTTCCCTTGTCTAAAAAATCTGTTACTTTCTCAAAGAAGGAGATCAGATTGGTTTGGCACGATCTACCTTTCGTAAATCCATGCTGTAATCTATCCCAGTTGCCATCGGCCTCCTGCTCCGTAACCACTCTCTCTTTTAAAATTTTTTCCATTACTTTGCATACTACAGATGTTAAACTAACAGGCCTGTAGTTACCTGGGTCACTTTTTTTCCCCTTCTTGAATATAGGAACTACATTAGCTAATCTCCAGTCAAACGGTACAATCCCCGAATTTAGAGATTTATTAAAAATCATCGCTAACGGGCTAGCAATATCACTCCCCAATTCCCTTAATATTCTAGGATGAAGATTATCCGGGCCCCCCGATTTACTTCCGTTAAGCTGTTCAAGTTTGGCCTCCACCTCAGATACCGTAATGTCTACCCCCATATCTTCATTCCCATCGGTCCCTCTATCACTATTCCTTAGCCCTTCATTAGCCTCATTAAAGACCGAGGCAAAATATTCATTCAGATATTGTGCCATTTCAAGATTATCCCTAATCTCCACTCCGTTTAAAGTTTTAAGCGGTCCCACTTCTTCCTTCTTGGTTTTCTTCCTATTTATATGGCTAAAAAACCTTTTGCTATTGGTTTTAATCCCCTTCGCTAGGTCCATCTCCACCCGTCGCTTTGCCTTTCTCACTGCATCCCTACACCCTCTGACCTCAATAAGGTAGGTTTCTTTGCTGATCCCTCCCATTTTCCACTCCTGGTATGCTTTCTGTTTTTTCTTAATGACCCCTCTAAGACGCTTGGTCATCCAGCTCGGTCTAAAACTCCTACCTACGAGCCGTTTTCCCTTTCTCGGGATACATGCCTCTGACAACTTCTGCAATTTCAACCTGAAGTAACCCCAGGCGTCATCTGCCTTTAGATTCCTAAATATGTTGGTCCAGTCCACTTCCCTAACTAGTCGCCTTAATTTAGTAAAGTTAGCCCTTTTGAAATTGTAAACCCTAGTCTCAGATGCAATATTGATTATCCTCTCATTAATTTTGAAACGAATTAGCTCATGATCACTCGAGCCAAGGTTGTCCCCTACAACTATTTCCTCAACAAGGTCCTCATTACTCACCAAAATCAGATCTAAAATGGCATCCCCCCTCGTTGGTTCAGCAACTACTTGATGGAGGAATTCATCAGCTATTACGTCTAGGAAAAGCTGAGCCCTATTGTTATTACTAGCATTTGTTTCCCAATCTATATCTGGGAAGTTAAAGTCTCCCATGATCAAGCAGTTCCTATTAGTGTTTACCTCCTTAAAAACATTAAAGAGCTCTCTATCCGTCTCCAAGCTAGATCCCGGCGGTCTATAGCACACCCCAATCACTATCCCGGGTGAGGCTCTGGTAGTTTTCTTCCCCAATGTGACCATTGCCCACACAGACTCCGTATTATCCATTGCATTGCTAGTTATTTCATTACACTTCACCTCATTATTGATATACAATGCTACTCCCCCACCTTTACCTTTGCATCGGTCTTTTCTAAACAGCACATACCCTTCCATACCTGTACTCCAGTCATGGAGTTATTCAGGGGATGTTATTCAGGGGATGGAATGCAAGCCGTATGAGCAAGCTGTAGGCACCAATATGTTTATTTGGAAAAAGGAGATAATTTTGGGACATGAAAGTGCTCTTCAAATACTTGAAAGGCTGCTATAAAAATAAGGAGGAAAGTTATTCTGTCTTACTGGAGAGGGGCAGGACAAGAGGCAATGGGTTCAAATTCCAGACTAGCAGATTTAAATTAAATTTCAGGAAAATCTTCCTAACTTTAAGAACAGGAGGCCAATGGAACAGACTTCCGGGGAAGTCATGGACGTGCCTTCTGTGGAGGTTTTCCAAAGACGTGTGAATAGCCATCAGTCTTAGATGACTAAGACAAAACAAATCCTGTATCTTGTCAGGGGGTTAGACTAGCTGTTCTTCGCATTCCCTTATAACTCTATGACTCTATCATTCTATGATGTAAAATCCTAGTGTAGTATCGGCCTTAGTCACACACACGTCTTTCAGCTCAATCCAGAGGTAACTGAGTGAAATTCAATGGGCCCATGTTTTACAGGTGTTCAGACTGGATGATCAAATAGTCCCTTCTGATCTAAAAACCTATGGATCTATTGATAAAGAAAGTAGACCAGACATTTATATTTAATGTGTCTCATAACATGAAGAAGGGAACATTTAGTAAATTGATATAACAGTAAGAAAAGAAAATTGCTACCATAATTCATATTAGGCCTGTAGAACTCCATGCTACCAACATTATTGGAGCAAAGAGCATAGAAGAATGGGATTCACAATTGGATTCGCCATTTTAGGTGGTGCCAGTGGCATCACCTGTAGTTAAGGCTATCTGACACCTTCCATTAGAAGACCTCATTTTTAGTTGCTTATAAGTTTGGCAAATTTTGAGTGATTGGACTGAAATTTCCCATGCTGGGTGCCTGCTTTGAGCAGAATTGTTTTTTGAAAGTTTCAGGCATAACAGTTCAGCCGACTTCTGGAATGAAGCTATGAGAGAGTATGTGTTACCCACGTTAAAATATTCTTATTATCATTCTAGTCAGGAACGGTAGCACCTCCAAGCTTTCTAGCAGATAAAAGTCAGGTAACAGTCCCTGTCCCTCTGCCCCATTAACAGACAGAGCCCCGAAATGCAAGAGGTGGGGGTGACAATGTCTATGTAATAACACACAGCTGGCTCCTGACGTCTGTACGCTGTTCTTCCTCCAAGGGAAATTTTGCCTCAGTGGGGCCTGATCAAAGTACGGGGCAGGGTCTCAGAATTTGAACTTGTATTACTCATCAAAAAACATCTTTCTCCCTGAAGGATTCACTGTGCCACTGAAATGCACCACCGTTGGGCTGGAGGCCATCAGGCAAGATGAGTAGCGATGCCCAGAAATCAGTGATATTTTGGCCAGTGATTCTTTAGCAAACCCATCAGTTATGGCAAGGGCCTTGGGATGTGTCATGGTTGTGCAGAGCGGAAAGGACCACAAACTTACTCTCTATCCCTCCACGTCCACGTTACACAGGGATTGTTGATCAGGTGAGCTCTTCAGCAAGAGATGGGTACCTTTGAATTCTGAGGTGGAAGCGTCCTTGCTAGGAATCCCCCTCGTATATCCGTGACCCATAGCGCTCTCTGCCCAGCAACTTCAGCAACATCCCATTCGAAGATCTAACACAGGGGTGTGCACAGTTTCTAATATAGCTCTGTGTAATCCCCGTGGGGTTCACTCAGCCTCTAGAGGAGAAGAGAGCATCTGAACGCAAACAGGCTGTAGACAAGCATGTCTCTGCTTCTGTGTAATTATCCAGTTTTAGGAGTAAACAGTAATTAAGGGACCTTCCCAAGGGGAGATGAGAACCCCTGGGCTCTGTGCTGAGTCAGAGAGGAATTGGCTGATTTGTGTATTTGTGTATATTTATAAAATATAGTTGATTAGAAAGAAAATAAGTGATATTGCCTAGATGTCTATAGGCTCTGGTACCCTGTAAATGCCCAGGATGTATGGGTAGATAGGAGACAGACAGATCTGGAGAAAGATGACTGAGGGGAGACATGAGCACTTTCTACAGACATATGGGGCTAGGCGATATGGGATCAGAGATCAATATATCTCCTCACTATCATCATACTGTGCAGCAACCTTCATTGAAGGATCTTCAGAACAATTAGCAAAGGAAAGTCATTATGAAAATATCCCCAGAATACAGATAGGCAAACTGAGGCATGGGGAGATATGGGCTGGACAAGGTCACACACAGAATGAGAGACACGATGACAGACAGAACCAAGGAGTCCTGACTTCCCTGCTGTAACCACAGTCTCTCTGTCACACCAAGAGGGAAATGGACTCCTGCTCTGGCAGGACTGTTCATTGGGTGGTGTCATAAACAAACAGTTATGGGTTAATTCCTCTTTTACCTCTAAAGGGTTAAGAAGTTCACATAGCCTAGCTGACACCTGGCAATAGGAACCAATGGGAGGACGAGAAGTCATTCTTCCACTCTACTCTGTGCTGTTTAGGCCTCAACTGAAGTATTGTGTCCAGTTCTGAGCACTGCATTTCAAGAAAGATGTGGAGAAATTGGAGAAGGTGCAGAGAAGAACAACAAGAATGATTAAAGGTCTAGAGAACATGACCTATGAAGGAGGGCTGAAAGAATTGGGTTTCTTTCATTGGGAAAAGAGCAGACTGAGAGGGGACATGATCGCAGTTTTCAGGTATCTAAAAGGGTGTCATAAAGAGGAGGGAGAACACTTGTTCATCTTAGCCTCTAAGGATAGAACAAGAAGCAATAGGCTTAAAGTGCAGCAAGGGAGGGTTAGGTTGGATATTAGGAAAAAGTTCCTAACTGTCAGGGTGGTTAAACACTGGAATAAATTGCCTAGGGAGGTTTTGGAATCTCCATCTTTGGAGATATTTAAGAATAGGTTAGATAAATGTCTATCAGGGACGGTCTAGACAGTATTTGGTCCTGCCATGAGGACAGGGGACTGGACTCGATGACCTCTTGAGGACCCTTCCAGTCCTAGAATCTATGAATCTATGTTTTCAAAGAGGGAGGAGGGAAATCAGTCTTTGGTCTGTTCAAAAAATTGGTGGGAGCTGAATCAGTCTCTGTCCTGCCAAGAAAAGGGGGATAAAGACTGGGGATTTATTTGGGGGGAATACAGAGTTTCCAAATGACTCTCCCATAAATGTGTTTTTTAAACTATTTGGTGGTGGCAGCTACTAGATCTAAACTGATAAATAAGCTTAGGGGTTATCTCATGCAGGTCCCCACATCTGTACCCTAAAGTTCAGAGTGAGGGCGATACCTTGACATGGTGGTAGGGGAGGGATTCAACTGAACCAAAATCCAGTAAATTTTTATTCTCCTTTTGTGCTGCTGCAGAAAGCAGTGCAAAGAAACATAGATTGTTATCACTCTTTGCCTTCTAACAAGGGCTTTTGTTAAAGAAAAGTTTCCAGCTGTGAACAGCTGGAGAGTAATTAAAATTTTGCAAAAAAAAAAAGTCACAAAACCAGTTTTCCTTGTTTCTTTCTTACTCTGAGGGGTCCAGTAACAAAGGAGTTTACAAGCTGTTGGGTTTTTTTCTACCTCTTGGGGATAGCTAGGGTAGACCAAAAAATCTGAACACTGAATGCTGTGAAAGCCTCTGTTAACTAAGCAGTTCTGAGCTGAAGCATCCCAGTTTCAGTAAACTGCGGAGGGGGTGTGACCCAGCACAACAAAGCAGAAAAATAAGTACCAGTGACGCCGCTAATAAACTCTAGCTGGCCAGACTGGCAGCAAAATAAAATAAAATAAAATCAAAACATAAAAGACTGCTCAAATTAAAAAAAACTCAAAAAGCAGCTACTAAAAGAAAAGAAAAAGCTGAAGAGGATGCCCGCAAGAAAGCTATGAGGAAAAAAAAAAGAGATGGAAATCCAGAGAAAGGCCCAAAAGCATGCACTGAAGTTAGCAAAGATTCAGTCAAATCCACCAAATAATCCTAACAACCCTCTACCCAAAAACCACATATAGGAGCGACTATGTCCACAGTATAATAAATCCAGTAATATTGCTAAATATTTCCTCACCTTTAAAAAACTGTGCACTCTCCATACCATTCCTAAAGATCAGAAGATGACCACATTGGTAGCAAAATTGACTGGAAGAGCTCTGGATGTATTCAACAAGATGTCTATTGGGGAGGCTTCTAAATATGGTAAATTTAAGGATTTGGTTTTCAAATAATTTCAAGTTACACCTGACACTTACAAAGTCAAATTTAGAGCTCTTCAGAGAGGGCCTGGACTAAGTAACGTGGCTTATGTACACCAAATAAAGGATCTGTTAGAGAAATGGGTCGACGGCAGGGGTGTAACTACCTTTCAAGGATTGATGGATTTGATGACTGAGGAACAATTTCTGAATATGACCAAGGATAATATAAAACAGTGGTTATGGGATAAGAAAATAGACTCAACCAAGTCTTGCTTCTTACATTGATCAATACAAGCAGTCCCAGGCTGCCAGAGAGGGGAGAGAAAAATCAACACAAAATGGGTGGAAGGAGCAGGAGGAACAACCCAGGTCGCAGTTTGAGTGAAAATCAGAAAGAACACCCTCAAACCACACACTACCATCGGGGGCAACCGAAGGCCCCACCTACATCTCAACGTAAACCCCAAACCTCTTATCGTCCCAACACACCAGTGTCCAGCAACCCACCTCGCCCCGGTGACACCTTAGCAGGGCAATGTTTTAAATGTAATGAGCTGGG